>NC_136520.1:24715520-24780520 GCF_053919585.1 Euprymna scolopes
AAAAGTGTTTGTAGGGAGGAAGGCTCAAACCCACGATGCGAAGGCAGAGCGGAAAAGAAAGTGAAAGAAAAAAAAAGTGTTTGTAGGGAGGAAGGCTCAAACCCACGATGCGAAGGCAGAGCGGAAAAGAAAGTGAAAGAAATTGTGAAATTTTACCGCTATGCTACAAAGCCATAGAAAGTGAAAGGCATTTAAATTTAGCGATGTCAATTAAAAAGTTGACTTGCAGAAACGAACGTTGGCTGGGGGCCAGTTTAGCTTTCCGCCGTTTCATTTATTTGTTTGTTCCCCCCAAATTGTTGTTGGGTGTGTGTGGTTGGTCGGGGTTGGGGGGGTGTTAATGAAACCCTAAGAATAAGCAAAGTAAAAAAAAAAAAAAACAGAAAAACGAACGTTACGTGAAAAATCGCTTAAATAACCCTGCTTCAATATTAAAATTTTAAAAATCGAAAAAAAAAAAAAAGGCATCTCACCACGATTCGAACCCAACGCGTTTAGATAATGACCCAACGTTCTAACCAACTGAGCTAACACGACGTACACGAAATTGTGTCAGTTCTTCAAATATTTAAACTAAATCAGGTTATGACGTCGTCTGACGCATGCGTACAACCGATTTCGCCATGAGAGGACGGTTTATGCTACCTCTCCTCTCCTCTCCTCCCCTCCCCTCCCCCCTTCCCCTGTAGAAAAGTGTTAATTTCAGGGTGAAAAAATTAACGTTTTTGGCCAATTTTTCAATATTCGTCGGACGAAGGATGGGGCTTTCATATGTTCCGTCTGTCGAAAGTTTTTAGCAGACACACAAACATACATACATTTTCGCTTTTATATATATAGAAGATACAGGGTGTCCACAAAGTCTGGCTACATTATGTAGCCAGACTTTGTGGATACCCTGTATATAGATGTTTCAATCTTGTATCATATATAAACACATGAAATTCGTAATTGTACCTGATAGGTTAGCTGTTTTTTCCTGCATACACTCTTTGTATGATCCTTCCAAACTGGGGAAATGCCAGTTATATATAAATTCTTTCATACTTTGTAAAAGTCAAGATAATCTATTAGAAGACAGAGGAGGTTTATACTACTAGGTCTTTATTCTAAATCACTGGCCAAGTAGAGTGGAGGGAGCCAGAGAAAAATCTATAATCACTATTTAATCATATCTTAAAGCATGTTAAAACCTGTTCATACATTTGTTCCTATCGAACTGCTGACTTCTCTCTCTCTCTCTCTCTCTCTCTGAACCATGTGATGTCACATCTATTTCTATCAATTTCTGCGGTTGTCTAATCTCTATATAATCACTGAGTTGATCTCGACTGAACCTTAATTTTGTATTATTTTTAACTAAAAAATTTATATATAAATGATTTTACTCACTCAGAAGAGTATATCAGGCATGTATATACAGTTTGATTATATATGAAAAGAAGGAAGCTCACGAGAGAGAAAAATGATATGAGAATGATACAATGGATATAGGCTTAGTTTTGATGACCTCAGAGAAAGATTAAATTTGAAAATGTTTGCAAAACAGAAAACTTTGATGGCATAACCAAATTGAAAGAATGGATGAGAGTTCTTGGGTTAGTAGATGTAGAACAGTTGAGGTAACAGGTTCAGTTCACACGAGAAAGTCAAGGAAAACAATGAAAGAAATGATAAAAATGAACTTGGAAGAAAAAGCGATAAGTAAAGACCTGTTACTTATGTTATGTTGGTTTGGAAGTCAATTTCTTAAAGTTGTTGAACGCATGTAAAATGGACATCATCATCATCATCATGGAGGAATATCAAGATGTTATAATGCTTGAAAGTTGATAGATGTTTAGTTAACTAAAAAAAAAATTTCTAATTGATTTAAATTTAAGTGTGGGTGTATATATATGTTCACTGTTTTATGGGAAAGAATTCCATCAAAGTGCTCGATTACAAAGAAAAACTGTACAGAAAGTCAGAAAAACATTGGTACTGTCGGTTTCAAGCCTAACATAAGGGGTGCCAGTTAATGATAAATAATGTTAGGCTATCGTCAGCCATATTGTTTTCTGTTTACCATAAGCTGGCCCCCTTTATTTAAAGCTGTATAGAAGGTCAAAAAAACATTGATACTGTCGGTTTCAAGCTTAAGTATCTGAAATTATCTAATAAATATATATACATATTTATTTCCACAACCAGCCAATGCTGTAGCCCACACAAACAATGACAGCTACAGATGGAAGCCCTGTACTCAAGTTTTTTCTTCTTTTAGGCTCACTAGTAGAACATATCCAAACCTAGGATTTAAAACTCAGGTGTAGGACTTTCTGTCCATGGCTTTCATAGTTTGTGTGGGCTGTAGCATTGTCTGTGAAAATAATTGTCACTTCACATTATATATATATATATATATATATATATATATATATATATATATATATATATATATAAACTGTTTTAAGCCTTTTCTCGAAACTTCATAATTTTCACTAGCAAATGTACGCTCAATTAATTACAGTAAAAATAAAAATGCTTTCATCTATGGAAGCATAAAAAAAATTCAATCCTCTCTGCCATCCATATTTAATGCAAAAGAAACTTCAGTTTTGGTTCATTTGTACATTAAATTTTAATCTTGGAGGAAATTTGGGTGATTGACACATCAATAAGTGGCCTGATCCTGAATAGGCTTCATATTCACCGGAATTCAACCCCACAGATTTTTATTTGTAGGTATCTCAATATTTCCAACACTATGCCTGAATTGAAGAGGGGCATTGTGGCTAAAATGCCAAGTGAGCAGTGTGTCCAAGTTATCTTCACGTTACATCCAGATTTGCATTGAACAGCAATAAAACAAAAACTGTTGGACATTGATGATTGAACATTGGCAGACAAGTCAGGCATAGAGCAAAGTTTATGTGTAGCAAATATGTTTGTATTGGAGAAAGAATTGTTAATTTTATTGTCTGCTTCATGGGTAGCATTTTTGTACATTTTTTTTTTTAATTTCTGCCTAACGTACTTGCAACCGTACAATTACAATTCTAATAGGTTAAATTAAAAGAAATGTTCAGGTGATACATTCCCGCAAGTGTCCTTGCATATCATTGGTGGGTGATCAAGCAAAATCTTTTGAATATTCATTATTGAAACTTGGTGAACACATCCGGCATGAACTGAAGTTCATTTATATCAAATATAATTGATATTGCAGAACAAATTGTGAATTTTATTAACAGTTCCATGGGTGGCATTTTTATTGGAAGAGTGTCACTCTGTAGATACACTTCTAATAAATTACAAAACATGATATTACAGAAATCCTCAATCTAAACTAATGGATTAAAAAAATTACACATCACTTCATTTGAAATTGTCTTCATGAATAATTCTGTGTTTTTCAAATTTATCTCTGATGTGAGCAATGGAGTTTCACATTGCTTGATTTTTTTTGAAACTCTTTCTAAAATTGCTTTTGTACGTTCGTGACGTTTTCATACTTCAGAATAAATTGCTTTTTCTTCATAAGTTATCCATTAGTTTACATTAGTTGTCCCCAAAACAAAACAAATCTATGTGAGTAATGAGCGATCAAACATCTATTCATTTATTTGTTCATTGGCTGACCTGTGAAACAATTCGCATGATCTCATTCATGTGATTCCACTTGTACGTGGTAACTTGAACTTTACTTTATGGGATATTTCTTATAATTGAATAAAAATGTCGTTTAGTATCCAAAATTTCAAATTAAAAATTGCTAGAAGAATTACAATTGGAAATCAAAGTTTATGGAATGCCCACTTCAGGAATCAGTATGGCATTTCTATTCAATCTATGAGGCTTATTTGCTCTTATTTTGTCAGCATTTACGATTGAACCTTTAATGCCCAGAAGACTGTCTCTTTTTAATAATCAGTGTGGGTGAAGAACACAATCACAAATTACTTAAGACTCATGGCTGATGGAACGAGAGCAAGCTATTTTCACGGACTGAATAAAAGGTTCCATTCTAAATTCTATACAGATTCTTGAGTTCAACACCTAAAGATGGTTGTATTATAAAAATGAGAATAGTAATCCAAATAATCCAAACTATCAATCCTTACCTAAAAAATTCCAAAACACAAATATAACTATATTATTGGTTAATTACATCTATTGCTGTTCTATTGATTAATATTATTGGTTAATTACATTTATTGCTGTTCTATTGATTAATATTATTGGTTAATTACATTTATTGCTGTTCTATTGATTAATATTATTGGTTAATTACATTTATTGCTGTTCTATTGATTAATATCATTGGTTAATTACATCTATTGCTGTTCTATTGATTAATATTATTGGTTAATTACATTTATTGCTGTTCTATTGATTAATATTATTGGTTAATTACATCTATTGCTGTTCTATTGATTAATATTATTGGTTAATTACATTTATTGCTGTTCTATTGATTAATATTATTGGTTAATTACATCTATTGCTGTTCTATTGATTAGTATTATTGGTTAATTACATCTATTGCTGTTCTATTGATTAATATTATTGGTTAATTACATCTATTGCTGTTCTATTGATTAATATCATTGGTTAATTACATCTATTGCTGTTCTATTGATTAATATTATTGGTTAATTACATCTATTGCTGTTCTATTGATTAATATTATTGGTTAATTACATCTATTGCTGTTCTATTGATTAATATTATTGGTTAATTACATCTATTGCTGTTCTATTGATTAATATTATTGGTTAATTACATCTATTGCTGTTCTATTGATTAATATTATTGGTTAATTACATCTATTGCTGTTCTATTGATTAATATTATTGGTTAATTACATTTATTGCTGTTCTATTGATTAATATTATTGGTTAATTACATTTATTGCTGTTCTATTGATTAATATTATTGGTTAATTACATTTATTGCTGTTCTATTGATTAATATTATTGGTTAATTACATCTATTGCTGTTCTATTGATTAATATCATTGATTAATTACATCTATTGCTGTTCTATTGATTAATATCATTGGTTAATTACATCTATTGCTGTTCTATTGATTAATATCATTGGTTAATTACATCTATTGCTGTTCTATTGATTAATATCATTGGTTAATTACATTTATTGCTGTTCTATTGATTAATATTATTGGTTAATTACATTTATTGCTGTTCTATTGATTAATATTATTGGTTAATTACATCTATTGCTGTTCTATTGATTAATATTATTGGTTAATTACATTTATTGCTTTTCTATTGATTAATATTATTGGTTAATTACATTTATTGCTGTTCTATTGATTAATATTATTGGTTAATTACATTTATTGCTGTTCTATTGATTAATATTATTGGTTAATTACATCTATTGCTGTTCTATTGATTAATATCATTGGTTAATTACATCTATTGCTGTTCTATTGATTAATATCATTGGTTAATTACATCTATTGCTGTTCTATTGATTAATATTATTGGTTAATTACATCTATTGCTGTTCTATTGATTAATATTATTGGTTAATTACATCTATTGCTGTTCTATTGATTAATATCATTGGTTAATTACATCTATTGCTGTTCTATTGATTAATATCATTGGTTAATTACATCTATTGCTGTTCTATTGATTAATATTATTGGTTAATTACATCTATTGCTGTTCTATTGATTAATATTATTGGTTAATTACATCTATTGCTGTTCTATTGATTAATATCATTGGTTAATTACATCTATTGCTGTTCTATTGATTAATATCATTGGTTAATTACATCTATTGCTGTTCTATTGATTAATATTATTGGTTAATTACATCTATTGCTGTTCTATTGATTAATATCATTGGTTAATTACATCTATTGCTGTTCTATTGATTAATATTATTGGTTAATTACATCTATTGCTGTTCTATTGATTAATATTATTGGTTAATTACATCTATTGCTGTTCTATTGATTAATATTATTGGTTAATTACATCTATTGCTGTTCTATTGATTAATATTATTGGTTAATTACATCTATTGCTGTTCTATTGATTAATATTATTGGTTAATTACATCTATTGCTGTTCTATTGATTAATATTATTGGTTAATTACATCTATTGCTGTTCTATTGATTAATATCATTGGTTAATTACATCTATTGCTGTTCTATTGATTAATATTATTGGTTAATTACATCTATTGCTGTTCTATTGATTAATATTATTGGTTAATTACATCTATTGCTGTTCTATTGATTAATATTATTGGTTAATTACATCTATTGCTGTTCTATTGATTAATATCATTGGTTAATTACATCTATTGCTGTTCTATTGATTAATATTATTGGTTAATTACATCTATTGCTGTTCTATTGATTAATATTATTGGTTAATTACATCTATTGCTGTTCTATTGATTAATATCATTGGTTAATTACATCTATTGCTGTTCTATTGATTAATATTATTGGTTAATTACATCTATTGCTGTTCTATTGATTAATATTATTGGTTAATTACATCTATTGCTGTTCTATTGATTAATATCATTGGTTAATTACATCTATTGCTGTTCTATTGATTAATATTATTGGTTAATTACATCTATTGCTGTTCTATTGATTAATATTATTGGTTAATTACATCTATTGCTGTTCTATTGATTAATATTATTGGTTAATTACATCTATTGCTGTTCTATTGATTAATATCATTGGTTAATTACATCTATTACTGTTCTATTGATTAATATTATTGGTTAATTACATCTATTACTGTTCTATTGATTAATATTATTGGTTAATTACATCTATTGCTGTTCTATTGATTAATATTATTGGTTAATTACATCTATTGCTGTTCTATTGATTTATATTATTGGTTAATTACATCTATTGCTGTTCTATTGATTAATATTATTGGTTAATTACATCTATTGCTGTTCTATTGATTAATATCATTGGTTAATTACATCTATTGCTGTTCTATTGATTAATATTATTGGTTAATTACATCTATTGCTGTTCTATTGATTAATATTATTGGTTAATTACATATATTGCTGTTCTATTGATTAATATCATTGGTTAATTACATCTATTGCTGTTCTATTGATTAATATTATTGGTTAATTACATCTATTGCTGTTCTATTGATTAATATTATTGGTTAATTACATCTATTGCTGTTCCAATAAAAATAAATAGTGATCCTGCTGCAGTTTATATTATTGAAATATGGGGACAAATAAAATATGTAGTCAACAAAATTGTTTTAAATTCTGTTTCTATTATGTGAATAGTGTGGATACTAAAATTTAGAAATCAACTTGTTAGACGCAATGTCATGATAGTAAAAATTCTACAAGATAACTTTATTTGTTAGATTTCATAGATATATGTGTAAAGCTCAATATTTTTCATTGACTTTTTGTATATCATCTCTTCTAATCTTCTAATAAAATAGGACCATTTTTCCCATTTTCATATTATAGGATTATAAGTAAACAATTCCTATGCACAAATTTTATGTTCACCACTAAAGTGTGTTCCTAGCCCACAATACTTAGATTTTGTCCTTGTTTTACTATTATTTTTTTTCAGCTCACTGCACTCTCTCAAATACATAAACCAACTGAGAGAGTAGCTAAGGTTTTTTCCTCCAATGTCAATTACTCCTCCCCCTGTACCTAACTCACTGCTTTGTTTTATTTTTTTGGTTACTTTTTCACATATAGACGTTTAGTATTTACCTTTCTACATATTACTTTTTCATACACAAGACATTACGATTACAGTTGTGATTACTAAAATAAAAACAAGTTTAATCATGTTAGTAAATGAAAAATTTCGGCCATCTTGTTTAAATTGAAATGGAAAATTACCTTCCTGTATTTTGCGATTGGTTTTATCAAATTCTATTTTTTATTTTCTCCAATAAATAATTTTCTACCTTATCGATTTTCGTAATATTTTTATATAATCATCTTAAAAATACAAGGAATATTGTTTTCATGTGCAATTCAGTATTACGATTTCCGAAATTTCGTCCTAATAGTGTAGAAGCATATCTTTTTTTTATTCAGTTTACATGCACACTCTAAAACAATCTCCAAAGCAATCTGAAACTGCTTATTGTGAATGTTTTACAATTCTTTCTTTTAGAATTTAAGATCTGCGTTTTTAGCTTCAATAAATTTTTTAAATACACAATTCATTGCAGAGATAATTAGTTTATCATCGTTTGGAATTTTATCCCCCATTTTTATTTGGAGGGGGGGGGATAAAATTGCACCATTTTCCTTGATACTGTCTTCTGTTTATATTTAACTATCAGGTGAAAGTACAGATTAGTTTTCTAAATCTTTATATTATTATTTAAGCAAGGCGTCTTCTGTTTTTTTTTTGGGGGGGAAGCATTAATTATTGGATCTTTTGTGAAGTTTGGTTTTCTTGCTTCAACAATAATTTACAATTTATAATAAACTCATTCAAACCTATCATTTAATAATATCATGAACTTTTAAATATTTCTATCATAATTTTGAATGTTCTGCTTATTCCGGTACACTTTCAAAGCTTATTAGATTTCTCCGTTTTCCAAATAATTTCAGAAATGTAAATATTATGATGTCAGTATTTGAATAATTGACGAATGAGAACACAGTAACAGTTAAATAAATATGTATTAACGAAAATACATGAAAAAAGTAAATTGAGCAATATCTTTGCACAACTGCTGGACTAGTTGGTGACGACCATCCTCTCCATGTGTCCGTCTCTGACTGACTTTGTCAACTGGTCCTCATTATCCGAAAAGTGAAGTCATGGACATAAGTGACGTCATGGAATAGTTCATTATTCCAGGAAGTAGGGGTGCATCCTCAACATCCCCCTCTTAAGCTTTTTGTTTGCAAAAGTTGTTAATACTTCTTTCATTTAGGATCGATCATGAATGGATCGGTGACTTTTCTTTTCCGAACCACCGTTGTTATTCACGTGGTGTTTGGAAAGGTTCGTGATCAAATGTCTCAAAAATAGTGTCGATCGGTTCTTCCTCCTGCATTGCTGGTATCATCTGCGCAACATCTTTTTTTAACATGACTGTAACTTCTCTGGAAGGGAGGAAACAAAGAAACCACAGGTAGTTAGTAAATCAAAAAGAATATTTAATTATTTTTTGCTAACTATTCTTTTACATCTCTTCGAGCAATGCCAAGAAATGGGTCCTGCTAGTTACAGAATAATTTCAGAAAGTTGTTACAAAGTGAAATGGTAAAGCCGTTTACATTTTTTGTTTCATAATTATTTATTAAGATGTTTATAAGATACAGCTGTCTTATCTTAACTGTTAACACAATTTGTACATCTGTCTGTCATGTAAACTGTCTCAAAAAAGGTTGGATATCCAAGAGCTAATGACATTGTCAAATACAGGATGGAATGATAAAATTGTTGCCATAAAAAGACGAGGTTTGAGGAAACCCAGTTTTCTTTTATTGTTGCAGCTGTGACCAGCTGTGTACAAATCCCAAGAACGATAGGAGCCTTCTATCATGTCCAAATGTGACAGTGTTCAATGAGTGAGATCAGAGATGCAATGCTGTACAACTCGTGCTCTCTATCGATCCAAGTTATGACAACAGGATCATTGCCAGCTCCCTCAAAATGCAAATCTGGATGGTTCAATGCTTGAGGGCACCGCTCAATGCATAAGACTACCATTTAAAGTTGGTGGAAGATCCTGACCAAGGAGTTCATTAAAAAGAAGTCTCAGTAATCATTGATGAAACTCCCCAGCAGCCTATTCAGCAGATTGTCAGAGATTTAGGCATCTCACACACAACTGTGAATGCATATGTGAAGGTGGACTTGAAGTATAGGTTCTACAAGCGCCAGACAAGCCAGATCTTGATTGAGAAGACAAAGAACCTCAGGCTAATCAAGTCCGTCAGCATCTCAAGAAGTCAAACATGCTCTGGGTTTTTTTTTTTTTTTTTCAGACAAAAAGAACTTCTACCAGAATCAGGTGCACACTAGCTAGAAGCATCGCTGGATTGCCACAATTAACAGGGGTGATGGAAACAAAGTTTCTGGCCACGATTATGGTCTTTGGTGTGGTTTCAAGTGAGGGCCATATCATGCCACCTCACATCTTCAAAGTCAGTTTCAAAGTCAACACCAAAGTGTACCTGGATGTACTGAAGAGTGTGGTGATTCCCTTGTCATATAAGGATCGTTTCAAAAAGTTAAAGGGCTATGAAGACAGGAGTGGTACCATTAAAACGAGTTACCTTTTGTGCTTCAGAATTTCTTTTTCTATATAGTCACCATCATTCTCAATGCATTTTTGCTAGGAGTTCAATGATGCATCTTTGCTTCTGATGCACGTCCCTGACAGCAGTTGTTTTCTTAATGTCTCACACAGTCAATATCTGCAACAGAGAGATGAAATGCTTTCTTATGTGCTAGTGTACATTCATCCCATACAACCAGGGAGCACTTTTGTAAAACTTTAGATGAATTTTATTCTTATTCTATTCAGTAAATACAATACACAGCTTAAAGATAATTAAAATATTGAATGAATTGTTGTATCACCATGAAGAAGACTACTCCCAAATACATCAAGGAATATAAAGCCACCTTATTGGTTTTCTATGTTATTAACTATAATATGAAACATGAATCTGCTTATTATTTAGTTGTGCGACACCAAACCATTTTGGTATGGTATCACACAATGTATTCATAATTTGACTAGTGAATGTTTTCATGCCATTAAACATGAATGTATAACGTATTATTAGAAGCAGCCTCAAACGAAAAAGAAAAAATATCAGTATTTTGTTCCTATTACACTAATCATATTGTTTTCTTTTTGTTTGTTTTGTTTTGTTTTGGTTTTTTTTTTTCGGTTTGTTAAGTGTTGAGACATTATGTTGAACAAAGATGGCAGTGAAGAAGCAGTGCCGTCCCGATACTGAGTGTGAAGTAATTGCCAGTAACAAAGATGGCGGCAAAGAATCAAATGCGGTTTTTGACGTAGATAACGGCAAACTGATTGAATCCAAAATTCAACAATTTTTTATAGTAACTTTGGAAGCTTTCATTGGTTGGTTATTATTATAACTTGTGGTTATAAACACGATTGTCGAAATCATTAATGTCATACCTCCCATTAGGAGTCAAAAACATCTAACACGGTTGCATGTAAACAGTCTGAAAAGAATATCCACAAAACAATGGTTAGAAACAATGGACAGAAATGATGAAATTTTCTTACGTAACTGCTTAACAAGTATTTGTTGATATTGAACTTGAAGGTGATTATGTTGTAGTCTGCAGAAAACAGTCCCTCGGCATTGTGTTCCACTCTGTTCATGGAAACTCTGTTTGGTTTTAGGAACACTGAGAAAGAAATAAAAGTTTTTAGCAGTAATGGTAGAGTATCACATTTTTGCATTGAATGTTTTATGAGGAAGAAATAAAGATTGAAGCTCAGCCAAGCACACTCCATGGAAATAATGATAGAATAGAGAAAGACTAGTCACCTGTCTTCTGTGAGAAAGGGGAAGAGATGTTATTCCTCACTAGATTGTGAAGTTGATTTTTTTACTCTATCAAGGCAAGCAAAAATGTCCTGAGTGGCACATCACCAGTATTCCATCTCATCTGACTCTATACAGGATCCCATAAGCAATCAGGTACTTTCTAAAGCAATAAGATGATCCAACCATTTTCCAGCAACCTTAGTAATCGTTTTGATGGAAGTCTTTCATTATCTAATTTAGTTTCATCTGATTTTTTTTTTTTTTTTTTTTTTTTTTTCAGGCTTGAATGAAGAACTAGACAGAATAGAGAACCACTGGGAGGAGGTTTTTAGGTAAATAATTATTTTTAATTATCATTTATATCGTTTATTATGTCTGCCGAGGAGGAGATTGTTTTTGTTTAAGTTTAATTGTTTATGTAAAGCTTCATGTTCACATCACGTGGCCAATCGTCATCAAACTTTGTCAAAATATAGGTCATGGTCTAACATAGAACAATTTAATTTTGAGATAACTAAGTTAAAGTAACAGAAAGAATAAAAGTCACCCGTTTTCTTCAGTTCTGTTCATCTGGTTAATTAAGCTAATTAAGTCCCGCATTGTATGTGACCTTGAAAAGTTTAGTCATGCTTGAAATTTTAAGACTTTGGTCAGGTGAAAGTATGCTGTCTCATAATTGACTCATGTTTTGGTTTTTATCGATTGTCGCAAATGAAAACGGGAGCCAACTGTGAACTGAATTTTAAACCACTTTGCTACAAAATCATCAATTGTTGCAAATCAGGTAAGGAATGAACTGAGACACAAATTTATAGACACCCTTTTATAATAAAATCATCAACTGACCAACTGAGATATGTTTGAGAATTGCTAAATGTGCAATTGTTTGTGCTGAATGAGAAAACATGAAAAGAATGTTTCATTAAATTGTTTATCAGTCTTTCTTATTGCCATTCAATGATATGGGGAGACAATATTTTGGTGATTGTTTCCTCAGTTGAAAGTGTGATACTGAATGGACTTCACACTCATTGGATCTTGACTCCACCTTTCTAATTTTTGATTCCCCTACAAAGGAGAAATTGGACCTAGTAATTCACTATCGTTCATCCATTTGTCCATTCGTTTGTTTGCATTTTTCTCAATAACCATGTCTTGGAATTTGTTTTAAATTTTGCACAAACATTAGTCATGGTGAAAGTAATTTTTTCACTCATGGGGGGGGGCACATGCTCGGCTTGTATATCAGCGGGATTACCCCAAAGATAATGTCTATTAAAACAAACCCTAGACTGTTATTGAACTGAAGAGGGATGGTATGAATTCTTGTTTATACCTGACTTGTCCACCAAGTTTCAGTTGTGAATTTCCAACATGCCATTCCATGATAAGCTCACCGTCGAGGTATGATGTACAAAATTGTCAATAATTTTAACACATTCCTCACTTGACAATGTCCACATTTTGGCTGCGATGGAATTCTTCAGTTCAAGAATTGTCTGGGGATTGTTTTGAGAGAGAGAGTATCTTTGAAATAATCACATGGATAAAATAAGGTGGGGGAGTGACCGTGAAGTGCATTTAAAATCACACTTGATGAGACGATCACCTGGAGCACTGAATGGTGATAAAACAGTTTGAAACTTGTAAAAATTAAAAAGTAATTTTTTATTTTTTTTATGTTTTTGCTTTTTTTTACATGGAGCTCACCACTTATCAAGGCCCAATGGCCACTCGGGGATAAGGGTTATTGTGTGTACAGTAATCAAAGGGATAGTGTAGCAATAGTATTGGAGAATTGGTAAGGTGTCATTACTTGGGGGGGGGGCGGTTCATCAGGAATTTGTTTGTGTTGGACTTGAAGACATCCAGGCTGAAGTCGGGAGGGAAACAGGCAAGCGGAACAGCGTTCCACAGGCGCGCAGTTCTAAGAAAGAAGTTTTGTTCATGGAATCTACGTTTTGATTTAGGCACAGATAAGGAGTAGGGAAAATTATTGACGGTGGTTTCAGCTCGTCAGGTGTTTTTTGAAAAAGATTGGCGAGGGAAGACCAGAGAATGGAGCTCAGACGAGCACTTGCCATGGAAATAACGATAGAACAACGACAGGCTCACTACGTCTCTTCTGTGGGAAAGAGGTTTCAGGGTAGAAAAAAGGGCATCCCCCACCAAGCCACGAAGTCTATTTTGTACTCTGTCAAGGCAGGATAGGCTGTTTTTAGCAGCTCCTGCCCAGATGTGACAGCAGTACTCCATCTTTGGACGTACTTGGCTCTTATATAGATAGAGAATTGCATCATTAGTGAGATATCTTCTGGAGCGGTAGAAGGATCCCACCATTTTCCCAGCGACCTTGGCCACCGACTTAATGTATGCGTTCCATTTCAGATCAGGAGTAAAGGTCAAATCCAGAAGCTTATCAGAACATGGGGCCTCCCCAGACGAGAGCCATCCATTTCAATTGATGCCAGATAGGGATCAGAGCGTTTATGATGTAGAGATAGGAGCTTGGTCTTAGATGCATTAAAGGTAACCAGCCACCTCTTTCCCCACTGCACCACGCGCTCAAGATCAGAGGAGAGAGAATCAGAGAGAACATCATCATTTACGGCCTTTGATGTGTTGCCATAGATGGTCGTGTTATCAGCATAGATGTCAACGAAAGATTTTAGTATGTGTTTTGGGAGATCATTGATGTAAATCAAGAAGAGAGTTGGGCCCAGTATGGACCCCTGAGGGACTCCAGCATTAATATTGTGGGCCTCTGATTTCTGCCCATCAACCACTACTCTTATGAGCCTATCTGAGAGAAATGATTTAATGATCGAGAAAACATTTCCAGTAATACCGTAGCTGGAAATCTTGTGAAGTAGGCCTTTATGCCAAACCTTATCAAAGGCCTTTCATATGTCGAGAGTAATTGCCCTAGAAATGAAGCCTTTGTCGAGAGATTCGCTAATCCTATGAGATATAACCGTTAGCACGTCTGCTGTAGATCTAGCAGAACGGAAACCATATTGCGTGTCACTAAGGTTATTTCTGTTGAGGTGATTGACTACTTCTCTATTTATTGTGGATTCCAGCAACTTACTCATGACACACAGGAGACTTATTGATCTGTACTGAGAGGGGGATGACTTATCACCTGAATTCTTAAATACAGGCCATACTGATGAGGTTTTCCAGGGTGTTGGAAAGCACTTCTCCTTAAGGCAACGCTTAAACAGTTTTGTAAGTATGGGGTCAAGTTCTGGTTGTAATTTTTTTAACACTATAATTGGAATACCGTCAGGACCAGTTGCTTTACTGGAGTCAAGGTTCTTGATTAGCTTGGCGACCTTACGCACAGATATTTGTATGTTGAATAGCGTATTGTCTGTTATAGGAGGAAATATGGGGAGTTGATGGCCTTCTTCACACAGGGTTTTTCTTTTATGTAGTTTTTTTTTGTTTGTTTGTTTTTTTTTTTAGTATTAAAAAAATGGTGTGTTTTTTAATTTTTTTTTTTTGTATTTTTTGTTTTATTTTTATTTATTTATTTTTTTTTTTGGTATTAATGCATTCCAACATGTTTGCTCTTAAAATATTATTTTTGCTAGTGTATATAGTTATAAATGAACATATATTACACTAATCCCAAAAGGAGGAAGTCATTCTTGGGAGTATGATGTCATAACATATGAAAAGATTCTACACTATCCCCCAAAAGAAGAAGATGGTTTCATTACAACAGAAAAGATACTACACTTCCACCCTCCCATGGAAGTGATAATACCCAGGATGATTGTATCATAACAACTAAACAGACACTTCGCAACCCTCTTTTTTTCAAAACAAGGTAATCCTTGGGAGGATAGTATCATGACCACAGAACAGATACTACACTACCTCTCTCCAATACCAATAAAAGAAAGGGTAATGCCTGGAAGGAATGTATCATAACAAACGAACTTCTACTCTATTTAAAGATTGTACATAAGTTGAAATAGTAAACTGAATGAAATAGTAAACTTAAATATAATTAGAATATAGTAGAGTAAGTACGATGAATAGAAGTAATAGTATAGTTTCAGCTTCAGAGTGGCAGATACGAAATCTCTATTCTTGGTCACGTTTATGCGTTCCTGATACTGAATTGTTAAAATCAACTCCTCTGTTAGGAAGCACTGATCTACATAGATATTTCTGACATATTTGAGACGAAAGTTTGTTCTTGCCATCTTTTTCCCTCATTCGCTTCTTATTAATGGACATTCTGCAGCACAAAATTGACAGAAGAAAGAAAAGGAGAAATAATGGCCCGAAAAGTCAATCAAATAGAAACTACAAAACCAGAAAGTTTTCTTTTTTCTGGCAGCTGTTACTATAGAAACAAACAAGTTCTTGCATTAATGGGAAATGGTTTTGCAATTCTATCATAGAATATTTGAACTGGAATTATTTGACCGTTCTTGTTTTCTTTAGGGACCAAAGAAAAGGCTTCACAGACAATAAAAGAAAGAATACACAAATGTTGTTCCTTCCTCTGTTTATTGGCTTCCATACTTCTTACAAGTAAATTACATTCTCAACATGAAATGGGAATATTTAAAGTAGTGATTAAAATAAATCACTTTCAAAGCTGTTGCAATATCATTATCATTTACTAGATTTTATACAAGAATGCTTGTCTCAGAATAGAAAAAAAATTAATTGAACAAAACATTTGTCTCCTTAAGAAGGTTAAAATCAAGATATAAAGATTAGGTTTAGGACACCAGAATATTCTTTTCATTGTTTTGACTCTCAAGTATATACCTGTTGATATTTTTATACAGTGCTGTGGGTTTCAGTTGATTAACTGTATTGCATATATACACGAGGGTCAAAAACTGACAAGAATATTCTGTTGTAGCCCAAATAATGATACTGAACCTTTAGTCTAGAATCCTTATTCTAAGTTTTATCAAAATCCATTACATGATTTGGCTTCTACAAAATTGCTAATGAAGTTAAGTGTGTTGCAAAAATTTGCGTTGTTTAGTTGTGATTCCACTTTAGCAAACTACAACACTATGTTCGCAAAATATATATATATATATATATATATATATATATATATATATATATATATATATATATATATAACCATGTATGTAATATAAATAGTAGCGACTATTCATATAAAAAAAATTCTCTTTTTTATTAAACACTTCTTTTTAATTCATGAGTTTTCTCTCTTGAATACCTTTATATACCTGGTGTATACATATATATATATATAATTTTTTTATATAGACAAACATTACATAGTCGTTACACTGAACATTAGCGTGTTCAATGTAGCGACTTTGTAATATAAATAGTAGCAACTATTCATATTAAAAAAAATATTATATTTTGCTCTTTTTTTTTTTTGAGCACTCTTAATAACCCCTTTTTAGTTTATGAGTTTTCCCTCTTCAATACCTTTATATACCTGGTATATATATATATATATATATATTAATTTTTTTTTTTTTTTTTTTTTTTTTTTTTACATAGGCATTACCACTTGCCAAGAGGCCACTCGAGGATAAAACTCGAAACACCTAAACTTTACCTATCCTGTTTTGCTATTTTTCTTGTTTTTAAATCGTTTTGTCAAATATGCCTGATAATACTCTAAACCAGTCCTTAAATAAGATTCTCCAATCCAAAAACATAAGCCGACTTCGCAATTCCCATTATTGGAACTTAATTATAAGGTGAAGCTGGAAAATTCTACCTCGAGGTATCTAAAGCAAAAAAAAACAAAAAAACTTCCACGGATTAACATGGGAGGGGAAACTATCTTCAAGTACTATCCTAAACTGGGAATGGGGCAAAGGACTTATACTAAGTTGATATCAATAAGTCCCTCTTACCTTTTTTTTTTTTTGATGGAGAGTAGATAATGCAGTGGATGTGTTATCAGCAGCTCCAGTAACTCTCGCTTCTCCTTTTCTGTCCCTCAGTCCTCATTTCCAACGAGTGATGTTTCTGACAAAGGGTGAAGAAAAAGCTGGTTCCCAGGTTGGTAGTACTTTGTGAACAGTAGTCTGAGATGCCAGAAATTTTCTGTCTCTGTGTCTATCCTTGCGGCCATGTCACTAGTAAGTGTGTTGGAGGTAAACGTTTTCATCTGGGCTGACATTAACTGCCTGATAGTCAGGGACCCGAACCTTGGATTAACCACTAAGGAGGCTGTCTTATCAGCAGGTGTAAAGTACTGGGGCTGCTGTATTGCCATTTGGTGAATGGATTCTGGACCATGCAGTAGTCTCTGGTGGGGCCTCTCGATGCCATACTAGTGTTACGGCTTTACCTTATCATGTGCTACAAAAAAAAAAAAAATTCCCCATCTTTTCTCTCTTACTTTCCCTCTCTGTACTGCTCTAACCAAGTATGCTGATCTGTTACACAAATCCCAAAATCCTCAACATAAAATATCTCAAAAAAAAAAAACATGAATAAACCTAGAACCCCATCCTCCAATGTAGACCCCTACTACTATGTATCCTTCTCCAACGTCAGGGGACTACGTTCCAATCTTCCAGAGGTTGAAACCCAATTACAGGAGACGAAACCGGACATATTCTTTCTAAGCGAAACTGGAATAGGGCCGACCACCTCCCTAGATGAGTTTATAATTAAAGGATATTCTAACTTAACATCTAAATCTAACCCCCAAGATCGCCATGGGCATGGAATATGCGCCTACATTAAAGATGGCTTCCCGTGTGGTAGGGATATCTCCAGAGAAGACCCTAATTTACCTTATATGTCCTTCCGGGTCGCACTTGCTTACATCACCGCATTTATATTTGCCCTCTATCGCCCACACAACAGCGGAGTTACTATCTTTAAGAGTATATCTGAGAAAATTGACCACATCCTGTCTGCTCATCCCACGGCTAACATTCACATTTGCAATGACTTCAATGTTCATAATGTGGAATGGCTGACCCACTAAAATAAGACTGATGATGAGGGGAGATTCTGTCATGATTTTGCCATTGCCTATGACCTCACTCAGATTTTTCGGGAGCCCACCCATGTGCTCGATACTACTGGTCAGTATGCAAGCCTTCTAGACCTTTTTCTCTCCACTTCCCCTGAGCTATGCTCATGTGCATCCTCCGACCACTCCGATCCTGGGATCCTCCGACCACTCCGTGGTATCAGTTAAGGTAAAAATGAAACGTAATAAGTCTTCAGACGTACCTCTCCACCGTACTGAATACCGATACTCTTTGGCTGACTGGGATAGCTTCCGTGCATTCATATCTGATCTACCTCTCCATTTCATATTTAAAAAGGATGTGTCCTCGATAGTATCAGACCTGACCGAATGGTTACTTGTAGGCATAGACCAATTCATACCATCCCAAAAATTCCAACAAAAACCTAACAGCCAGCCATGGTTCTCCCCTGAATGTGCTGCTGCGATCGCGCACAGAAATCACTTTTTCCATAGCTACCAACGTAATAGATGTACTGAGACTAAAGCTGCTTTCAGGACTGTCAGCAACCATTGTAAAAGAGTAATAAAACATGCAAAAGAGCTATATGCTCAATCCGTTAAATCCAAAGTAGCTGAGCAGCTGCTTGGTTCCCACCAGTTCTGGCAAATAGCAAATAGGATCCTGAACAGAAGCGTGCATTCTATCCCAACCATTATCAATGGACCTGAGGTCATCTCGTCAGCATCAGACAAGGTCAAACTATTTGCCAAGAACTTTGCAGCTAATTCTACCCTATGCGATGAAGGCCATCAACTCCCCATATTTCCTCCTATAACACAGAACACACTAGGTAACATAAAAATATCTGTGCGTGAGGTCGCCAAGCTAATCAAGAACCTTGATTCCAGTAAAGCAACTGGCCCTGACAGTATTCCAACTATAGTGTTAAAAAAGCTACAACAAGAACTTGCCCCCATACTTACAAAACTGTTTAAGCGTTGTCTTAAGGAGAAGTGCTTTCCAACACCCTGGAAAACCTCATCAGTATGCCCTGTATTTAAGAATTCAGGTGATAAGTCCTCTCCCTCTCAATATGGACCAATAAGTCTCCTGTGTGTCATGAGTAAGTTGCTGGAATCCATATTAAATAGAGGAGCAGTAAACCACCTCAGCAGAAATAACCTTCTTAGTGACACGCAATATGGTTTCCGTTCTGCTAGATCTACAGCAGACGTGCTAACGGTTATATCTTATAGAATTAGCAAATCTCTTGACAAAGGCTTCATTTCTAGGGCAATTGCTCTTGACATATCAAAGGCCTTTGATAAGGTATTGCATAAAGGCCTACTTCACAAGATTTCCAGCTGCGGTACACTGGAAATGTTTTCTCAATCATTAAATCATTTCTCTCAGATAGGCTCATAAGAGTAGTGGTTGATGGGCAGAAATCAGAGGCCTACAGTATTAATGCTGGAGTCCCTCAGGAGTCCATCCTTGGCCCAACTCTCTTCTTGATCTACATCAATGATCTCCCAAAACACATACTAAAATCATTCGTTGACATCTATGCTGATGACACGACCATCTATGGCAACACATCAAAGGCTGTAAGTGACAATGTTCTCTCTCTGATTCTCTCTCCTCAGATCTTGAGTATGTGGTACAGTGGGGAAAGAGGTGACTGGTCACCTTTAATGCATCTAAGACCAAGCTCCTATAATTACATCATTAACGCTCTGATTCCCATCTGGCATTGATTGAAATGAATTGCTCTCGTCTAGGGGAGGCCTCATGTTTTGATAAGCTTTTGGGTTTGACCTTTACTCCTGATCTGAAATGGAACACATACATCAAGTCGCTGGCCAAGATCGCTGGGAAAATGGTGGGATCCTTCTACCGCTCCAGAAGATATCTCACTAATGATGCAATTCTCTATCTATATAAAGGCCAAGTACATCCAAGGATGGAGTACTGCTGCCACCTCTGGGCAGGAGCTGCTAAAAACACCTATCTTGCCTTGACAGAGTACACAATAGACTTCGTGGCTTGGTGGGTGATGCCCTTTTCTCTTCCCTGCAACCCCTCTCCCACAGAAGAGAAGGTGCAAGCCTCTCTCTGTTTTATCGTTATTTCCATGGCAAGTGCTCGTCTGGGCTCCATTCTCTGGTCCCCCCTCGCCAATCTTTCACGAAAAACACCCGACTAGCTGAAACCAATGTCAATAATTTTCCCCACTCTTTATCCGTGCCTAAATCAAAATATAGATTCCATGACCAAAGCTTCTTTCTTAGAACTGCACACCTGTGGAACTCTCTGCCGTTTTCCTGTTTCCCCCTCGACTTCAACCTAGATGTCTTCAAGTCCAACACAAACAAATTCCTTATGAACCGCCTCCTTAAGTAATGAAACTTTATCAAATCTCCAATATCCTATTGATTACTGAATACACAATAACCCTTATCCCCGAGTGGCTTCTGGGCCTTGATAAGCGGTGACCACCATGTAAAAAAAAAAAAAAAAAAAAAAAGGTTAAAGAGTGTACAGTAGAAATTGGACAATATAGTAATTCGGTAAATTTTTAAACTTCTGTGGAACAGCTCATCAAAAACTTGTTTACGTTAGACTTGAAGACAACCATATCATAGTCAGTTGGAAAGCAGGAAAATGGAAGACAATTCCACAGGCATGCAGTTCTAAGAAAGAAGCTTTGTTCATGGAATCTACGTTTAGGTTTAGGCACAGATAAAGAGTGGGGGAATTATTGATGGTGTTTTCAGCTAAACGAGTGTTTCTTGTGAAAGTTTGGCAAGGGGGGGGCCATAGACTGAAAATAACGCAACATCTCTTCTGTGAGATAGAGGTTGCAGGAAAGATGTGGCAACAGTATTCCATCCTTAGACATACCATATAGATAGAAAATTGCATCAGCAGTGAGATATCTACTGGATCAATAGAATGATCCCACCATTTTTCCACCGGCCTTGGCAACAGATTTGATGTACGTGTTCCATTAAAGATCAGGAGTAAAGGTCAAGCCCAGAAGCTTGTCAAAACTTGAGGCCTCTTCAAGATGAGAGCCATTCGTTTCAATTGATGCCAAATGTGGATCAGAACGTTGATGATGTAAACAGAGAAGCTTGGTTTTAGATGCATTAAAAGTAACCAGTCACTCCTTTCCCCATTGTACCACGTGCTCTGCTCAAGATCAAAGGAGAGAGAATCGGAGAGAACTTAGTCGTTTACTGTCTTAGATGTGCTACCATAAATGGTAGTGTCATCAGCATAAATGTCTACAAATGATGTAAGGATATGATTTGGAAGATCATTAATGTAGATCAGGAAAAGAGTTGGGCTCAGGATGGACCCTTGAGTGATTCCAGCATTAATACTGTGAGCTTCTGATTTTTGCCCCTCAACTACTGCTCTTATGACCCTATCAGAAAGAAATGATTTAATAATTGAGAAGACATTTCCAGCTATAGCATAGCTAGAGATCTTGTGAAGTAAACCTTTATGCCATACCCTATCAAAGGCCTTAGATATGTCCAGAGCAATTGCTCTAGAAAGGTTGCCTCCATCGAGAGATTCGCTAATTCTATGAGACATAACTGTAAGCACATCTGCTGTAGATCTAGCAGAATGGAAACCATAATATGTGTCACTAAGAAGGTTATTTTTGCTGAGATGGTTGATTACTTCTGTATTTAAAACAGATTCCAGCCACTTACTCATGACGCACAGGAGACTTATTGGCCTGTACTGAGAGGGGATGAGCGATCACCTGAATTCTTAAATACTAGCCATACTGATGAGATTTTGCAGGGTGATGGGAAGCAATTCTCCTTAAGACAACATTTAAACAGTTTTGTAAGCATGGGCACTAGTTCAGGTTGAAGTTTTTGGAGTACTATAATTGGAATACCGTCAGGGTCAGTTGTTTTACTGGAACCAAGGTTTTTGATTAGCTTTGTAACATCACGTACAGATATATGTACATCACATAGCAATGGAAAAAGTGGTTTCTGTGTGCAATGGCAGTAGCACATCCTGGAGAGAACCATGGCTGGCTGTTAGGTTTTTGTTGAAACTTTTTTGAGTGTGTGAAACGGTCTATACCTACAAGTAATCATTCCGTCAGGTTTGATACTACAGAGGACACATCCTTTTAAAACATGGTGTGTGTATGTATATATATATATATATATATATATATATATATATATATATATATATATATATATATATATATATATATATTTAAAGTGATGGTTGTGTAGTTCCAACGAGAGAAAAAATGTATATTTAAAAGAGTGTAGCCATCAACAATTGTGGTTTTTTTTTAAAGGTTTTCATCATGAAAACCTTTAAAAAAAACCCACAAGCAGGGGTCATAAAGTGTCACTGAGCTGGTGACCCGGTCGGTCACATCGCTTGCTGATTCACCTGCTGAACATCTTTCTCACCTCTCTCTTTCTTCTATATTCCCTCTCTTTCTCGTATATTCCTTCTCTTTCTTCTATACTCTCTCTTTTTCTTTTTTTCATTGGTGACAATCAAACAACAAAAAAAACATTTTCGTTGGCCTAAAGTTAAATTTTTAAATTTTCATTTAAATACATAATCCAATTTAAGGATTATGTCACAAATATATATATATATATATATATATATATATATATATATATATATATATATATATATATATATAAAGAGATGTAGCACATGCCAAGCTTGCAATTTAAAAAAATCACAAGTCAAATGTCAAGCAAAAAAACTCAGATGAAAAGACTCACTGAAAAAGCCCTTCCAAAAGCAAATTCAGTTAAAATAATTAAAAATTAAACATGTAAAGCAAAAAGTTCCTTCGATTTTGGCAGATTTTTCAGATGAAAGATTTCTATGAACAAGGACAGATAATTCAATACTTCAAAAGAAGACAACTATATTAGGATTAATTATTATCTCATCAAATCAAATATGTGTGTGTATGAATTTTCTTAGATAATTGATGTTACAATTAAAATCAGAGGAAAACTTTCCCCATGACATTAGTTTAATATTTTTATGTGTATAACATACTAAATAATATGAACCACAATGAACTAATTGATAAATTTGATAATTATTTACAAATTCCTATAAATAAAGAAACAAGTAACTTTGAATAAACAAATGCATACAAAACTAGTATTTTTTGATAAACAATGTTATCAATATAAAAAGAAAACCTTAAAAAAATACCAAATAAAAAAACAACTGTCACGTTCAAATCGTCTAACCAGCTGAACAGTTATCTCCACACTGATTATTCTGCGAGGATGAAACATATGCACGTGGATAATAATTTAAAACATTTATTATATATATATATATATATATATATATATATATATATATATATATATATATATATACCATGTAACTATAAATATAGCGCAACCTAATTGTGAATACTCTAGCCTAACTAATAACTCTTACTACTTACATTCATATCTCCGATACATATAATTTTAACCACTATATACACAAAACTACTTAAAGAATTACAATTGATCTCTAAACCTATTTACACTTTCACTGCATTTAATCTACAATCATCATTCTTCCTTCCCTTTCTCCTATTATCTCTATCATTTTTACTTTTTTGTTTATTCTATTTCTATTTTTATTTTTATCTCTATTTTTATTTAGATCCCTGTATATTTTTTCACCTATGTAACCATTTAAAATCAACTCAGTACTCCCATGTGTGTGTAGTTCTGTAACTGTATTACTTGTACTCTGTGTGGGTATATATGTCTATGTGCAAACTTATACCAATGTGCAAATACTGTCACATCTGACCCTTAACATCAGACACCCCGAACTAGTATATTAAACCATACAATCACCCCCAGCACATTATCCCAGGCCCTCCCTTATCTATCTCTTCTGAAATCTAAATCTGTCTAAACATTAGGCCGTACGAGCGATTATAACCTAAACCCTATCTAATGAACAAGGTAACTCCATACAGACCCCCAAATATTAAACCAACAACATATATTGGAACATATTTTATCACACATCTACCTAACCTCGCCTTATTAATTATACCCATCTATTTATCCTAACTTTATTTACTTAGTATAAATATACACATGTCTATGTATATATGTGTATACATGTGTGTATATATATATATATATATATATATATATGTGTGTGTGTGTGTGCGTGAATTTGCATGTATGTTTACATATATATTGTATATATATGTGTGTATGTAAGTGTGTATATGTATGCGTATATGTGTGTGTGTTTGCATATGTATTCACTTTTAACGCCTTAAAGACCGTTCATAGTCAATGAATTCAAATGAATAAATGGACTTAAGTTTGATATTACTCAACCTACTTCGAGAAGACGCATCGTGGCTGCTACGAACGATCTGAAATGAGCCCTTAACATGTCAAACGCATATGACACGTACGCAAATCATATCTCTCTCTCTCTCTCTCTCTCTCTCTCTCTCTCTCTCTCTCTCTCTCTCTCTCTCTCTCTCTCTCTCTTATCCGGTGTCTGGTTGAACAACTAAAAACCGCATAACAACCACCTTATATCATCTATTGAATCTTAAAACCTAAAATTGAAATTCCCCTCCCTCCTCTCCTTACCCCTCCCTTTATCTCCCTTTATTTCTATCACCAGGCTGAATTTCCTAACCCTCCCCCCACACACAACAATCTAATGTTCTTTAAACCTCAAAACTTAACTATTGTCGATCTCTGCCTCCTCCCCCCCTTATTATCTTTTTTCTCCCCCCCCCCACTTTTTTCCCCTTGTACTTCCTCTAAAATCGTTCTTCCAAATAATAATAACCATTTCTGTAAGGTCTGACGGGGTTGCTGGATCGTAGATATGGTTCGGCAACCGAAACATGTGTAACTAAACAGATAAATCGGTAATAAAAAAATACAACACATATTTGATCTGCAATAGTATTGAGCACTCTCTTCAGCTTTTTACTAATTACCATTTTTGCTATATATATATATATATATATATATATATATATATATATATATATATATATATATATATATATATATATAAGGTATTTTTGAAGGCTTGTCAATGCAGGAATTATACAGTTGTTGTAAGCAGATAAATAATAATAATAATTTAATAATTTTTTATTTATGTACCTATTTTTCAACTGTAGATGGTATTTATTTATGGGAATAAATACCATCTACAGTTGAAAAATACCATCTATAATCAGGTAAATAAAAAAATATTATTATTATTATTTATTTATTTATTTATCTGCAAACAACGACTGTATAATTCCTGCATTGACAAGCCTTCAAAAACACATTTTATCCATTAAACAATGCTTCAAGCAAACCATGACATGCTGCTATTTTTATCACTCGGTAGAAAACTATTTAGTCAGTAAGTCATTTAATCACCTGCAATCAATGCATCAACTTGCTCTCTCGAATTCACTATAGTACTAATGTTAATTTAAGGGATCATCAGTTGTTTACCATGAAACACTGTTTAGGGGATTTAAAAACAAAACAGCATATTAATTCATGGCTCCCCAGCAGTATTGATCAAACACCACCTCCCTTAATCTTAAGAACATAAAAATGTTACAGATATTAGATCTAGTTTCCTACTCTTAATTAATTTGGCTAGCCTATTATATATATATATATATATATATATATATATATATATATATATATATATGTATATGTATTTACTTACACAGGAAAAAACTTCATCACAAGATTCACTCCTGAACTGAACAGAGCCTAATATTAACATACAAAAACATGAAATGCAAGGCACACTCGCATGCACATCCATATACATATACACACCCACACATAAATCAGAACCGACACATTAAAACACACACGCACACGCATATAACCACATACAGACATAACACTCCTATCTCTAATACAACACACCGAACAATACCAACCCTACTTAACCTCGAAACCAACAACACTAGGAAACACCTAGAACCATAGTATAATATCTGTTCCAACACCTCGCTCCCCCCCTCAGTCAGTGGAGGAAAAATCCCTCATGACTGAGACAACTATCATCCCTCTCCCATACCTATACCCCTCCAATTGGACCCTCCCCTCTGGGGAACAATATCTTCCCCACACTAGGAACCGATCCTGGGTCTGGCCATACCCACATGGGGAGACAAATAAATAGAAACATTAAAAAATCCCCTATACATATTTTTAAATACACCCCTCTATCTAAACAAACATAATATAAAGAATACCCGAAAAGACTGAAACGAAAAATCACAATACTAAAATCCAAGAATCCAAAAAATAAATATCAAAATAGAATGAAAGCACCCCTACCCTTATTTCAGAAGAGCTGGTTCTCCCCCCTCCCCTCCTCACACATACACATTAGTAACGACCTTGGATCACAGTCACCTTCCTAGGGAAGCAAATAACCTCATAATACTATAAAACAGTACACACATTCTCAAACCAATAAAAGAAAACACACACACACACACACACACACCCTACCCTAAAGGAAAAGAAAAAAAAGAAAAAACACAAGTAGAAAGAGAGAGTGAGATAGAGAAACACAACACAAGAGTGACCACAGCCGAGGTCGGCGGCCTGCCACAGCCCAATAAAAGAGCAATAAAAGTTGAACATTCCTATGAATAGTAGACACTTACACGTTTCCACCCCTTGGAAACACCTCAAATGAACTACGAAAATGCTATTTTTACATTTCCAACACATTTGAAAATAATTTCTGACGAGGACGCTTCACAGAACGTCTGAAACGCATAAAAACGATTTCAATGATTTAAAAACATTATTACAATGATCCAAACATAATTCTCAATGAAAAACCAAGACACGAAATAATAAAATAATGTTAAAAAATACACATTGTTGGTGACTACCCCTTTATTTAAATATACATCTTTCTTTCGTTGGAATTTCTTAACACATTTTATATATTTATATATATATATATATATATATATATATATATATATATATATATATATATATATATATATTACACAGAATGATTCAAGCAAAATACATGACCTTCTTAGCATTTAATACTTTTTTTTTTATTCCTCATAATCTATCTAAACTTTTTTTTTATTTTCTTTCATTCTTTCTCTTAAGTGCATTCTTCATGTAGCACCAATTATTTCATATGTGATAAAACCTTATTATTGTATTAAGCCAACTACATTACACTTGTTTTGGTTTCTTTCTAGCTTCCATTGTTTTCATACTTTTTTTTAATATCTTATCATTACAAGATTGGTGTCAGTTAATATCTTATCATTACAAGATTGGTGTCAGTTCATCATTGACCAAAAATAAAGAATACTGAATCCTTTTCTCGCATATATAGCCATTGGTCGACTCACAATTATTTTTGTTTTTTTGTAAAATTTTCTTTTTCCATTCGTTCAATTTCCATTTCTGATATCAATAGAAGCGTCATTCCTTCTATTCATTCAGTGAAACCATTCTTTACTTCTGTTTTTCATACAAAGAATTCAATTAAATATTAACAATTCCAGGCTATTTCAAGAAAAATGATGCAAAAACTATTTTTTCTGTTTCTTTTACTTCTAATGTTTTGTCTTATGTAGCATAATAAATTGCTGAAGTTAAGCAACATTGAGTCGAGATGAGTGACCATTTGGGAATATCAGGTGCTGTATGCGAAAGTAGGTTGACATCTGAACTACTGTATCCACCATTAAGTTCTTAAAGTACAAAAATTAATTTCTAGACAATTAGATCTCTCTACTAAGCGCTAGCTCCTGTCGCATCTCCACAGTATTGCATTTCTGTTTGCTTTACAAGTATTGCCAACTTCATCAGTCCTCATCCCCAAAAGAAAATACGTTCGACCTATCCTCCAAGCAGCAAAATCCCACTCCTTTTCTCTAAAGGTTCCTAAGATGCCAGAAAATATTCTACCCTCGCAGCTTTTTTCTTAGACCGCCTGTTTTTGGAAATCCCTTTCTCCTTGTTTCTATGACTTTATCAAAATACAGAAATTTGAATGTAAACTCCTCACCTAGGGGTTCCTTCCTATGTTTCAGTGAACATATACTTTGTTTTGGTTAAACAAAAAAAGTAATTGCAATTACGAGGTGCCTTAAATAAGTTTCCAGATTTTTTCCTATGGGCAATTTTATTGATATTACACACATGAGACTCTAGTCCCCTTTAAAATAATTTCCTCGGGCTGCAATGCATTTGTATCATTCTAACAACTTCTGGAAGGCCCCATGGAAGTCCTCTTGTGTGAGCATGTCAAGGACCCTCTTCACGGTCTCTTTCATCTCCTCAATTGTCTCATAGACTTTAAGGTTTTCTTTGAGATAAGAGAATAATGAAAACTAACTGGGAGCAAGGTTTGGACTATAACATCAACTTGATTTCAAAAGTTTTTACGGCTATGTGATTAATCTAAGACATTGATGTCAGTTCGTTCTTTTTCATTTTACATCTTTCTGAACTTCTAGTGAAAACAATGTTCAAAAGATATAAAAAGTGCCATAAAATCTTACTTAAAAAGAGAAATTTTAGTTATTATTGAAACAGTTATATTTTTATCTGGTAGAGTCAATTTCGTTCAGACGAAAAACAAAAAAACAAAATAAATTTGGCTTCAACATAATCATAAGTGGATTTTCTTTTCTTAACTCTTAACTTAAAATAATGTCATGTGAATGTGCTTCCAGAAACAAATGGAAATGTACTGGAAGTAGACATCCTTTTTGTCAATAACAAAGTTTTTTTTTTATTGAAAATCTTTGGTTACATATATATGTACACCCAATATTGTCACAGTTCTTTTCCACATGGAAATTGGAATTACCTATAAATACCTCAATTATACACTTGGTCTATAACACTCGTGATGGTACACTTTTGTCCAACACTTTATTCCCTGTGATAACAATAAGATTTGTTTATCAGCGTTAATTAAAGATCAAACGCTCATTTCCATTTCTGATCGTAGGTTATTTTGTTTTGATTAATTATATTTTGATATTTATTGAATACTGAGTTTAATCTAAAATGAAATGTATTCATGAATTCAGCTGGAGCCCCCCAAAAAAAGAAATTGAAATTGAAGAGAATAGCGAATGCTGTTGAAAAAAATCACAGGATATCTAAATTTTTCTCTTTCATAGTAAAACATAATCTGTTTTTGATTCTGAGCATGGAAGTGCAGTACCAAATAAGCAACGGCTTTTGATTAATTATCTTTTGATAATTATTGAATACTGAGTCTAATCTAAAATGAAACATGTTCATGGAAGGATGTCGAAATTACAGAGAGTAGCAAATGCCATTGAAAAGATTCACACAATATATGGATTTTTCTCGCATCGTATGTGATATCATTGGCATTAACACACAATCTATTTCTGATTCTGAGCAAATGAGCAATAGCCGATGCAGTCAACATTTGAGCATATACTGATCCAAGGTATTTTCTGCCTAGTTGTATCTCTGATGATTCTAATTGGAGAGAATTAAGTGACATATTGATTTAGTTTCAAACGGTCTAGTTCAGCTAAATTATGATTTCCCATTGAACCAGAAAAACCCACCACTGAAATTTTCAGAGAAGAACAATTGGTACTCGTGCATTTAACAAACCAGACGTAACTCAGCATTTGCTCGGCTTTGTCCGACGCATGACGTCAACAGCCGAATAAAACCGAGCGTTGCCAATAAAATAAAAACGTTACAAAATAACTGTAAAATGAAATTGTAAGTGTAGAAATATCCAAAAATAAATAAATAAAAAGCAAAAACCTACCGTTCATTTATGTTTTTTTAATATTAGTATTATTTGAAATTGTTTCTATTTGCAAAATAAATACACATAAAACATTTTTTGTAAACAAATAAAAGTTAGTAATTATTTTATCAAACGTTTTTTTATTTGTTTTTTTTCAACTATTTACGTAAAATAACCAAAAAAAAATGATATTTGTAGGATAATTTTATTTTAAACAAATAATAGTTAGTAATTGTTTTTTTTTTTTTTTTTTTTTTTTTTTTTTTTCAACTATTTACGTAAAAAAGGAAAGAAACAAAACTTTTTTTTTTGCCAGGAACAAGGAAAAAATTTTTTTTTTTTTTTTTTAAACCAGAATCCCTGCAAGATTTTTTTTTTTTTTTTTGCCAGGAACATATTTTCTCAGGAGGATGTATTTTCCTCAAACTTTTGGAGGGCATCAGACGACAAAGTGGACGGGGATGAGATAGCGAATGTGATAGGAAGCTCCTTACCAACCGGGTAGCTTTCGGCGATGTGGACTAATATGGAGTCAAACAGTTGTCTACCAAACTTTTGTCTCCACATAAACTCTAAATGATATGTTTATTGCTCTGCTTTGCTTCCTTCCACATCCACTCCACATGATTTGTTGTTGCCTGTGTTACAATGGGATCTACAAAATTAAGGCTGTGTGGTTCACCGTTAAATGGTGATAACCCTCTTCTCCTCCCACTTTGCTGTAAGACCTCCAACAGTTTGATACGACTGTGGTCCCCAGCAGAATGTATTTTCTTATTAGTAGAAGGAGGGTTTCGGCATTCCTATTTGGTACATTAACCAAAAAACCTCCTTTTCGGCAGGGTCGCCGTATCCATTGAAGACCCAGACAGGTGTTAGACGTCTGCTGATGTTGTGTTTCCGGCGGTTGAAGACAGACTCATTGATTTTGACCGCATGGCCTGGGCCTCCTCTCTGCCAGGGATTCCTGAGAAAGTAATCCCGGCATATATCTCGCAGGAAATTCTTCCAGTCCACAATTGTGTGGCGTGACCACAACCCACATTCATCCTGGAGATTCTTGAACGCCCATATCGAAATTCTCATCTGCTGCTCAGCGCATGCACGTGCGTAGAGTTGAAACTAAGCACGCAGCGTTTTGATTGGCTGATGATCATGTTTCGTCAGACAGCAGCAAAACCCTTGCTGTTGACGTCATGCGCCGGACAAAGCTGAGCAAATGCTGAGTTATGTCTGATTCGTTAAATGCACAAATACCAAACAATTATTTAAGAGAGAAAAATAATGAAACAGTTTGTCGTTCTTGGCTTATTAACTTCAAAGTTTGCTGACCAAGTTTTCTGTTTTGTCTACCATTTGTCCAGTAGTGAAAGCAAAAGTTATGGGTGCCTCTCTTTATTCATAAGATTTGGTAACCAGTGGAAAATGTTGAAGATACATGAACAATGAACTCATCATAAGGAGTGTAAGATGATGTGGCATGATAAACGGTTGGGCAACCCTATTGACTTACGATTGAACTGATTCGAGAAGAGCAGACATACTGAAGGCCAGTTTTATTTTGCTTGATTAATATTTTGGCTTAGAGAAATTTGGTCTTCCCTGACATCTGTGACACCAGAAATTGACATTTTCTCTGAGAAGTGCTAATAGCAAAATTTGATCCTGTCTTGTTTATACTAAGAACCATGAACTGAGTGATCATTATCTCAGCAACCGCATTAAGAACGAACTTATCAACCTTCAATACAGTACAAAATCATTTGCAAAATTCTTGCATCAAAATATTATAGCATAATATTAGATTGATATCAGTGACACAGAGCAACTAAGTATCTTTTTGACAGCATGATCAACTTCCTGTTTAAGTATGGTATTGCCATAAAAGACTGTCACGACAAAGAGTACAATAGCAGATCCAACATGCAAGAAAAAAATTATGGCATGCAAGCATGTGTCTTGGAAGTCAATAAAAGAGCTGTATACATGTCATGCGGCAGTCATCGACTTAATATTGAAAAATCATTCGTAGACATTTATGCTAATGACACTATCATTTATGGCAAATGTAAATGACCAAGTTCTCTCTAATTCTCCCTCCTCTGATCTTGAGCATGTGGTGCAATGGGGAAAGAGATGGCTGGTTAATTTTAATGCATCTAAAACCAATCTCCTATCGTTACATCATTAACGCTTTGACCCACCCCTCCCCATCTGACATCAATTAAAATGAATGGCTCTCATCTTGGAGAAGATCCCTGTTTTGACAAGCTTCTGGGTTTGACTTTTACTCCTGATCTAAGATGGAACAAGTACATCAAATCTGTTGCCAAGATTGCTGGAAAAATGGTGGTACCATTCTACTGCTCTGGTAGATATCTCACTGCTGATGCAATTCTCTACCTGTATAAAAGCCAAGTACGTCCAAAGATGGAGTAGCTGTCAGAAGCAGCTTATCCTAGACAGAGTTCAAAATAGATTTTGTAGCCTCGTGGGCGATGCCCTTTTCTCTTCCCTGCAACCGCTTTCCCATAGAAGAGATGTTGCAAGCCTCTCTCTGCTTTATCGTTATTTTCATGGCAATTACTCATCTGGGCTCCAACCTATCCCCCTCCCGGCCTGACTTTTACAAAAACCTGATTCATCAACAAAGCTTCTTTCTTAGAACTGCACGCCTGTGGAACTCTGTTCCGTTTTCCTGCTTTCCAACTGACTACAATTTGGTCATTTTCAAACTCAACGTAAACAAGTTTTGATGAGCCGTCTCCTTAAGTAATCCAATTTACTAAATCTCCACGACTAACGATTATTACTATGATATTTTCCCATTGACTACTGTGCACTCATTAACTCTTATCCTTGAGTGGCCTCCGAGTTTTGATAAGTGGTGACTCCTTTGTAAAAAAAAATGAAAGGGGCCATATGAAATTTGCCAACATCCTAAGTAAAGTGATATTTGTGGAACGGACTGAATTTGAACTTGGTACACTCAGGTTGTTAGTCGGTGTTGTTAACCACTTAGCCACTGTCACCTCCCTACACTATTAATGTTTACCCATTCATGTATTGCTTGTATTTTAATTCATGTTTTGAAACATGACATAAAGCATAATTATATGATATCATGCAAAAACTATAATGATTTTTTTATGCTAATGTTTTAAGCTCTTTTTATAAGACAGTACAGTTGATAGAACCTTAGACTGAAAATAGACTTTGACAAAATTGACTCATCATCAACATCATCATCATAGTGAAATATAAAGTAAGGGGAAGAACCTCCTTAAAACTTCAAATATCCAATTTTAATGAAATTTAAATTGTGTAGAACATTAATTCAAAAAGGTTTCCAAAATTTCAATTTCTTCTGATTATATTAGGGGCAAAATGTGGTGAGACAGTAAAAAAATAAAGTAATATTGTTTTATGTGCATAGTGAAAACGGCTATAGTAGTGTACCTCATTCAGCATCAGGTTTTCCTGCTAATAATAATCGATAGAATTGGAAGATGCCCACTGGGTTTCTGAACTTTCCTTTAGCCCCCCCCCCCCCTCCCACCCTACAAAAAAAGGAAGATAAATAAAAAATTATTTAATCCTAATATACATTGGTTATTAATCAAGTCAATACAGTTACTTGGCAACTGAGATACGAAAATGAATATGTCTATGTATATAAAAGTTAATTATAAATTCTAGTCATAAGTTCTTTTGATTTTGTGTTTTGGACTCTGAGCTTAAAAAGTCAGCAATAGTTTGGTTACTAGCGAATCTTATGAACCATAATTTTCTTGGGAAAACAGTAAATCCCTGTAATCAAATAAAATTTGATTTTCGAACAAAAAGTTGAAAAACTTTCTCATAAAATTAGCGTACATACTTTCAAAGTCAAAACATCACAGAAATAGCAATGATATATATATATATATATATATATATATATATATATATATATATATATATACTGAAATGATAAGAAGAATGTGTTTTTAGCAGCTTTATTCTGAGACAACCATCTTAGATGATGTCGAGAAACACATTCGCTCATGAGACGTTTTCTCTTTTATTTCTTCCTAAGGACTGTTACACTGAAATATTGGTAGATGCATGTCCACTACGTGCTCGTCATACATTGGAGGTAGTGGTCTTTTCCTGCGTCTCATAGTTTCTTCCAGTAATCATTACTTTTACTGACATAAATTATTTTTAAGGAAATAAAGTTGAAAAATTAGTCAAAACTATTTTTCCGTACCTACTCATTAATTCTTTTGAAAATATTTAAAAAACGTTTCAAGCTAATTTACTTTACTGCAAATAGATTGAGTAAAATAATCTGCAGTAGCCATTTTGAATGAGTAACTAAGTGCATAACCAGAGCAGAAACAAATATCGGCCACAAATGCAGAAAGCAAATATTTGACATTTATTCACTACCGCGTTGGTTACATAATTTGTGTCAAGATTCAAAATGATTACCTGGGTTATTTTTTAGTATTTACGGTAAAGTATATTGGCTTAAAACTTTTTAAAAAAAGATTAATTACTGGCATGAAGACCTGATATTGCTCGCAATTCAATGGAGACCATTACTTTATACTTTTTCACTATGCTAATAACACTATATCACTTTCCTAGTTTTATTGCGCTCTCCTCTGCCTGTTTCACCTCCCAATATGGTCGCAAGAAACAGAAATATTGAAAAACTTGCGTATGTTTTACATTTCGTTGTTTTTACTTTTGCAACAAAATTTACATCTTTTAGAAAACAGTTCAATGAAAGGATAATTTTCGCAGGATGAGGATCAGCAACATCCTGACCAACATATCTTCTGGTCTTTCACTAAGAGTTGCTGTTGATGTTGTTATTGTTGATGATGACGATAGTCATCATCATCATCATCATCATCATCATCATTCATTCATTTTGTATGAATCAGATGATTTTTGTTGACATTCCCAGATATCTTTCTTGTTAGAATTCTTTCTAAAGACATCAGGTACTTATGCAAGGAACCATATAAAGGTTGCCAACATCACATTCTGTAGATTAAAACTTGACACACTCGGGTTGTTCGATCGTGTTTATTCTTTACCGTTGTCATCTCCCTGCTGCTGTGAAGCAAGTCAGACTTCTGCATAGAACTCATGAAAATTGTGCCTCAAGATTGGCAGTCTCCATTTTTTTTTTTTTTTTTTTTTTTTTTTTACTTGAGTGAGGTCACGGCTCATCAAGGCCTAAATTTCACTCAAGGACAAAAGGGTTAATAAGTGTCAGGTGGCCCGTAAGACAACAACACTGTGATTATCAGTAATGGTGTAATTTATGTAGGATTTTTTTTATTTATGAGGATGGTTTAACAGCAACTTTTTGCATTTGAAAACAGCCATATTATAGTCAGCTGAGAAGCAACTCCGTGATATCATGTTCCACAAGCAAATAGTTCTAGGAAAGAAACTTTGCTCATAGAATTTTCGTTCAGTTTTGCTCACAGAAATTATTCTTCTTGTTAATCGCAGTTATTTGTTAACCTGCAAAATTGCAGAGTGTTATTATTTTTAATACTGCTGGTACCAAACTTTTCCAACAAAGATGACCATGCCAGATACCAGAGTTTCAAATGGCACTGACGTTACTAAATGCTATTTCATATAATAAAAAAAAATGTGTATATTGTATGCACTTGTGTATTGAATCAAACATTGAGAATTATTTTTGCACCTGAAAAACAAATGGTAGTTCATTATACGATCATTTTTTTTCCAGCTTATTTTGTTTTCTTTAAAAAACAATGAACGACGTCTTGTCTTTTAGGTGAAAAACTGATCCTAAGAGTTGGTTTGTTACACAAGTATATAAATCCTAGATGTACCCATGATTCGTTGGGTCACAAGCACAACTATTGTTTATTCTATGTAAATTTTGTTTGAAATTCATAATCTGTAATGTATCTGTTCAGATATTCTTCTTGCAAATAATAATTCACTTTAATTCTATACTGTTGGTGGTGTTGTGTAGATAGAAATGAAGAGACTATTTTATCATTTAATTTTTATATGTATTTTTTGCCATGCACAGTAATGCCAATTACATATATGAGAAAGTGGTTGATTTACATGGTGAGAGAATGCAGTACAAATGTATAGAAAGTTAAAAGAAATGGGTGACTTGTTCAGTTAATTATAAATTACGACTATTTAGAACAATTAAATCATAATTTTCATAAAGATAGTTCAATCCTTGCACACTTGTGGTGTAATAGAGATAAATACTACATAGTAACCAGTTCTAAGTGACAGTCTTCTGGAGGTAGAAGGTTCAATCCCCATACTGATACTTAGAATACAATTACACATTACTTAAAACATCTACCCAATCATGGCTGACAGAACAAGAGCAAGCCACTTAATAAAATAAATAAAGGGATCCATTTAAAATCCCATACAGAGTTAAACAGAAAGATTCCCAAATTCAACAATATAAGGCATAGTTAATTATCACATAAAGCAAAAGTAGAAATAAAGTCATTACACTGACCAAAACTTTGTAAGAATAACATCTAACAGTAATGCAAATAATACAAAATTTTAGTTCTAAGGGAGACAACACTTTATATTCTCAAGTTAAAATATGAGTTATTTCTCTTGCTGATTTTTATTTTTATTCATAGTTTAAACATGTTTCCATATTATTGTTTTCAAGGCAGGATTACATGATTTTAAAGATAAACTATAGCAAAGTGCAATATAATAATAGTGCCAATAACATAGTACAATAATAACAAATGAAAATTGTCTAGTCAGAACAAAGTATGATATGTCATTCACTTTTAAAAACGCACAATTTTATATGTTAGATAACAAAATTTTAATGTTTATTTTTATATTTATCCTTATTGCAGGGATCTTCAGAAATTTGAAAAGTCTTCCTTGGCCACTTTGGAAAATTTTACTGAGAAGGGGCAAAACATGGAAAAAAGCTGGAAGATGCAGAAAGAGATGCTTGGGCAGAGACTTAAAAAAATGTCTAAGACCTTTGACTTTTAATACAAGAAATGAAGTTTTATTGTTTTTACTTTTATGTTTAACATGATTTCCTTTTCTCTCATAAAATATGTTTTCATGCATTAAAATTATTAGAAAATATTTTTAAATAAAAGAATATTTTTTCACTTTTTTTTGTTTTAGTTTTTATATAAACAACATTTAATTACTATAATGCATTAAAATTATTAGAAAATATTTTTAAATAAAAGAATATTTTTTCACTTTTTTTTTTGTTTTACTTTTTTATGTAAACAACATTTAATTATTATAATGCATTAAAATTATTAGAAAATATTTTTAAATTAAAGAATATTTTTTCACTTTTTTTTGTTTTACTTTTTTATATAAACAACATTTAATTACTATAACGCATTAAAATTATTAGAAAATATTTTTAAATAAAATAATATTTTTTCACTTTTTTTGTTTTACTTTTTTATATAAACAACATTTAATTACTATAATGCATTAAAATTATTCGAAAATATTTTTAAATAAAAGAATATTTTTTCACTTTTTTATGTTTTTGTTTTTATATAAACAACATTTAATTACTATAATGCACTAAAATTATTAGAAAATATTTTTAAATAAAAGAATATTTTTTCACTTTTTTATGTTTTTGTTTTTATATAAACAACATTTAATTACTATAATGCATTACAATTATTAGAAAATATTTTAAAATAAAAGAATATTTTTTCACTTTTTTATGTTTTTGTTTTCATATAAACAACATTTAATTACTATAATGCATTGAAATTATTAGAAAATATTTTTAAATAAAAGAATATATCTTTTCACTTTTTTATGTTTTAGTTTTTATATAAACAACATTTAATTACTATAATGCATTAAAATTATTAGAAAATATTTTTAAATAAAAGAATATTTTTCACTTTTTTATGTTTTAGTTTTTATATAAACAACATTTAATTACTATAATGCATTAAAATTATTAGAAAATATTTTTAAATAAAAATATTTTTTCACTTTTTTATGTTTTAGTTTTTATATAAACAACATTTAATTACTATAATGCATTAAAATTATTAGAAAATATTTTTAAATAAAAGAATATTTTTTCACTTTTTTATGTTTTTGTTTTTATATTAACAACATTTAATTACTATAATGCATTAAAATTATTAGAAAATATTTTTAAATAAAAGAATATTTTTCACTTTTTTTTGTTTTAGTTTTTATATAAACAACATTTAATTACTATAATGCATTAAAATTATTAGAACATATTTTTAAATAAAAGAATATTTTTAACTTTTTTATGTTTTAGTTTTTATATAAACAACATTTAATTACTATAATGCATTAAAATTATTAGAAAATATTTTTAAATAAAAGAATATTTTTCACTTTTTTATGTTTTAGTTTTTATATAAACAACATTTAATTACTATAATGCATTAAAATTATTAGAAAATATTTTTAAATAAAAATATTTTTTCACTTTTTTATGTTTTAGTTTTTATATAAACAACATTTAATTACTATAATGCATTAAAATTATTAGAAAATATTTTTAAATAAAAGAATATTTTTCACTTTTTTATGTTTTAGTTTTTATATAAACAACATTTAATTACTATAATGCATTAAAATTATTAGAAAATATTTTTAAATAAAAATATTTTTTCACTTTTTTATGTTTTAGTTTTTATATAAACAACATTTAATTACTATAATGCATTAAAATTATTAGAAAATATTTTTAAATAAAAGAATATTTTTTCACTTTTTTATGTTTTTGTTTTTATATTAACAACATTTAATTACTATAATGCATTAAAATTATTAGAAAATATTTTTAAATAAAAGAATATTTTTCACTTTTTTTTGTTTTAGTTTTTATATAAACAACATTTAATTACTATAATGCATTAAAATTATTAGAACATATTTTTAAATAAAAGAATATTTTTAACTTTTTTATGTTTTAGTTTTTATATAAACAACATTTAATTACTATAATGCATTAAAATTATTAGAAAATATTTTTAAATAAAAGAATATTTTTCACTTTTTTATGTTTTAGTTTTTATATAAACAACATTTAATTATTATAATGCATTAAAATTATTAGAAAATATTTTTAAATAAAAGAATATTTTTTCACTTTTTTATGTTTTTGTTTTTATATAAACAACATTTAATTACTACAATGCATTAAAATTATTAGAAAATATTTTTAAATAAAAGAATATTTTTTCACTTTTTTATGTTTTTGTTTTTATATAAACAACATTTAATTACTATAATGCATTAAAATTATTAGAAAATATTTTTAAATAAAAGAATATTTTTTTACTTTTTATGTTTTTGTTTTTATATAAACAACATTTAATTACTATAATGCATTAAAATTATTAGAAAATATTTTTAAATAAAATAATATTTTTTCACTTTTTTATGTTTTAGTTTTTATATTAACAACATTTAATTACTATAATGCATTAAAATTATTAGAAAATATTTTTAAATAAAAGAATATTTTTTCACTTTTTTATGTTTTAGTTTTTATATAAACAACATTTAATTACTATAATGCATTAAAATTATTAGAAAATATTTTTAAATAAAAGAATATTTTTTCACTTCTTTATGTTTTTGTTTTTATATAAACTACATTTAATTACTATAATGCATTAAAATTATTAGAAAATATTTAAAAAAAAAAGAATATTTTTTCACTTTTTTATGTTTTAGTTTTTATATAAACAACATTTAATTACTATAATGCATTAAAATTATTAGAAAATATTTTTGAATAAAAGAATATTTTTTCACTTTTTTATGTTTTAGTTTTTATATAAACAACATTTAATTACTATAATGCATTAAAATTATTAGAAAATATTTTTAAATAAAAGAATATTTTTTCACTTTTTTATGTTTTAGTTTTTATATAAACAACATTTAATTACTATAATGCATTAAAATTATTAGAAAATATTTTTGAATAAAAGAATATTTTTTCACTTTTTTATGTTTTAGTTTTTATATAAACAACATTTAATTACTATAATGCATTAAAATTATTAGAAAATATTTTTAAATAAAAGAATATTTTTTCACTTTTTTTTTTGTTTTACTTTTTTATATAAACAACATTTAATTACTATAACGCATTAAAATTATTAGAAAATATTTTTAAATAAAAGAATATTTTTGCACTTTTTATGTTTTAGTTTTTATATAGACAACATTTAATTACTATAATGCATTAAAATTATTAGAACATATTTTTAAATAAAAGAATATTTTTTCACTTATTTTTTTGTTTTACTTTTTTATGTAAACAACATTTAATTATTATAATGCATTAAAATTATTAGAAAATATTTTTAAATTAAAGAATATTTTTTCACTTTTTTTTGTTTTACTTTTTTATATAAACAACATTTAATTACTATAATGCATTAAAATTATTAGAAAATATTTTTAAATAAAAGAATATTTTTGACTTTTTTATGTTTTAGTTTTTATATAAACAACATTTAATTACTATAATGCATTAAAATTATTAGAAAATATTTTTAAATAAAAGAATATTTTTTCACTTTTTTATGTTTTTGTTTTTATATTAACAACATTTAATTACTATAATGCATTAAAATTATTAGAAAATATTTTTAAATAAAAGAATATTTTTCACTTTTTTTTGTTTTAGTTTTTATATAAACAACATTTAATTACTATAATGCATTAAAATTATTAGAACATATTTTTAAATAAAAGAATATTTTTAACTTTTTTATGTTTTAGTTTTTATATAAACAACATTTAATTACTATAATGCATTAAAATTATTAGAAAATATTTTTAAATAAAAGAATATTTTTCTCTTTTTTATGTTTTAGTTTTTATATAAACAACATTTAATTACTATAATGCATTAAAATTATTAGAAAATATTTTTAAATAAAAATATTTTTTCACTTTTTTATGTTTTAGTTTTTATATAAACAACATTTAATTACTATAATGCATTAAAATTATTAGAAAATATTTTTAAATAAAAGAATATTTTTTCACTTTTTTATGTTTTTGTTTTTATATTAACAACATTTAATTACTATAATGCATTAAAATTATTAGAAAATATTTTTAAATAAAAGAATATTTTTCACTTTTTTTTGTTTTAGTTTTTATATAAACAACATTTAATTACTATAATGCATTAAAATTATTAGAACATATTTTTAAATAAAAGAATATTTTTAACTTTTTTATGTTTTAGTTTTTATATAAACAACATTTAATTACTATAATGCATTAAAATTATTAGAACATATTTTTAAATAAAAGAATATTTTTAACTTTTTTATGTTTTAGTTTTTATATAAACAACATTTAATTACTATAATGCATTAAAATTATTAGAAAATATTTTTAAATAAAAGAATATTTTTCACTTTTTTATGTTTTAGTTTTTATATAAACAACATTTAATTACTATAATGCATTAAAATTATTAGAAAATATTTTTAAATAAAAGAATATTTTTCACTTTTTTATGTTTTAGTTTTTATATAAACAACATTTAATTACTATAATGCATTAAAATTATTAGAAAATATTTTTAAATAAAAATATTTTTTCACTTCTTTATGTTTTAGTTTTTATATAAACAACATTTAATTACTATAATGCATTAAAATTATTAGAAAATATTTTTAAATAAAAATATTTTTTCACTTTTTTATGTTTTAGTTTTTATATAAACAACATTTAATTATTATAATGCATTAAAATTATTAGAAAATATTTTTAAATAAAAGAATATTTTTTCACTTTTTTATGTTTTTGTTTTTATATAAACAACATTTAATTACTACAATGCATTAAAATTATTAGAAAATATTTTTAAATAAAAGAATATTTTTTCACTTTTTTATGTTTTTGTTTTTATATAAACAACATTTAATTACTATAATGCATTAAAATTATTAGAAAATATTTTTAAATAAAATAATATTTTTTCACTTTTTATGTTTTTGATTTTATATAAACAACATTTAATTACTATAATGCATTAAAATTATTAGAAAATATTTTTAAATAAAAGAATATTTTTTCACTTTTTTATGTTTTAGTTTTTATATTAACAACATTTAATTACTATAATGCATTAAAATTATTAGAAAATATTTTTAAATAAAAGAATATTTTTTCACTTTTTTATGTTTTAGTTTTTATATAAACAACATTTAATTACTATAATGCATTAAAATTATTAGAAAATATTTAAAAAAAAAAGAATATTTTTTCACTTTTTTATGTTTTTGTTTTTATATAAACTACATTTAATTACTATAATGCATTAAAATTATTAGAAAATATTTAAAAAAAAAAAGAATATTTTTTCACTTTTTTATGTTTTAGTTTTTATATAAACAACATTTAATTACTATAATGCATTAAAATTATTAGAAAATATTTTTGAATAAAAGAATATTTTTTCACTTTTTTATGTTTTAGTTTTTATATAAACAACATTTAATTACTATAATGCATTAAAATTATTAGAAAATATTTTTAAATAAAAGAATATTTTTTCACTTTTTTATGTTTTAGTTTTTATATAAACAACATTTAATTACTATAACGCATTAAAATTATTAGAAAATATTTTTGAATAAAAGAATATTTTTTCACTTTTTTATGTTTTAGTTTTTATATAAACAACATTTAATTACTATAATGCATTAAAATTATTAGAAAATATTTTTAAATAAAAGAATATTTTTTCACTTTTTTTTTTGTTTTACTTTTTTATATAAACAACATTTAATTACTATAACGCATTAAAATTATTAGAAAATATTTTTAAATAAAAGAATATTTTTGCACTTTTTATGTTTTAGTTTTTATATAGACAACATTTAATTACTATAATGCATTAAAATTATTAGAAAATATTTTTAAATAAAAGAATATTTTTTCACTTTTTTTTTTGTTTTACTTTTTTATGTAAACAACATTTAATTATTATAATGCATTAAAATTATTAGAAAATATTTTTAAATTAAAGAATATTTTTTCACTTTTTTTTGTTTTACTTTTTTATATAAACAACATTTAATTACTATAATGCATTAAAATTATTAGAAAATATTTTTAAATAAAAGAATATTTTTCACTTTTTTATGTTTTAGTTTTTATATAAACAACATTTAATTATTATAATACATTAAAATTATTAGAAATTTTTTTTAAATAAAAGAATATTTTTTCACTTTTTTATGTTTTAGTTTTCCAATTTTTCATATAAGCAGCATTTAATTACTATTGGTGTGTATGTTACCAAAATAAGAATATTATTTTCCTGGTAACCAAATAGTTTTGTCCGTTTTTAACTAGCCATTGAACGAAGTTGAAATATATATTAAAATGTGTATAGCAATTATTTTCAAATTCAGTCGTCTGGAAGTAGAAACGTCAGATGTTATTTAAACAAAACAGTTGTGAGAAGGACAGAAGTATCTAGAGATCTCGTTTGGGACTATTTGATTCCTCGTCACCATACTGCATCTTTATTTCAATCAAGTGCTTACCAGTGATCAAAAGATGATTCTTTATGAAACTCTTAAGTGTTCCAGACATTGGTTGTCACCTCCGGATGCTGTCCCTCACACCTCAACCTGAAGACCACCTATGCACCCACACAAGTTTATGCTTTGTGTCTGGTGGACAAGTCATGAACTGCTACTAATGCGCCAAACACACTAGAGACCTATACTTGCAGCTATTGAAATGTGGGTAACAGGCATTGTGCCGGAAGGAGCCAGCACTGATAGAAAGCAAAGGTGTGTTTTCCTCAATGACAATGCCAGCTGCGTGTCACAAGAATACTATACAGCGACTTGGGTGGGGGACTTTGTGCTATCCACCATATTCACTTGACCTTATGCCATCCAATTATCAATTCTTCTGCCCACTGGATAATCATCTTTGAAGGAAATCCTTCATCAATAAAGCAGACTTGTACAAAGCTCTCATGGACTTCTTTGCATTCAAACCACCAGAATTCTACCTCAAAGCGTCATTGATTGAACAGCTGAAGGAATGTTAGCAAAAGGTGTTGGAAACCGATGGTGATTACTTCAAAGTTGTATATAAGTTGCACTTTTTTTTTTCTTTAAGAATGAACAGAACTTTTTGTGGTTGCTTTGTAAAAAGAACTAGGTGTTATATAGATGTACATCTTTTATGGATTCTTACTGTTGCTTTTGTTTAAATTTGTATTCATCTGCTTTCCTGCTGAGTACTGAATGTAAAATAAAGTTGGGCTTAAAAAATGTGACCAAATTTGAACACTATTCAAGTCTCCATGGATTAATTACTGATTATTAAATTCAGAAATAACATGTACGATCATACAATGGCAAACAAAGTCACTTTACAAAGAAAAACTGTTAATCAAGCAGTATATGACAATCTCATCCCTAAGGCAATGTTGGACTGTTGCATAATATGCTTCGATTTTGAAGCCAGTGCAGCATCACTTGAGTTTTCACTGAGTTCTTGGATATGATGAACAGGTTTCTCGTTGTAGTTGTCCTCATCAATCCATTACAAAGTCAGTTTATCTCTCTGCCGAGAGAGGTGGTGTTGTAAGTGCCACTTAATTGATCCCATTGAACTGCATACGACATTTGAATGTGAACTACCATCAAAATGGCTTTTTGGTAATGTTGTATCACAACAACAGCATGAAATAAAGGGAGCAACAATTAAACTCTCATGTTCAATGTAGTAAAGCAATCTAACGTCATCAAATGTAGGATATGTCTAAGTAGTATATTTTGTGTGAATTTCCCAGAGCTTCAATTCTGTGATTGTGTACTTTGGGTACATTGTTTTGGACATAATTCAAGGGTTTTCCAGCATTTTCATAGCATACACACCATGAAAAGATCACTTTCTCATAAAAGTTTAAAATTTGACCTGGATGATATGTGTTTTCAATACTAATAAAAAAAAAATTGGATGATATGTGTTTTCAATGCTAATAAAAAAAATTGGATATGTGTCGTCTGAATTTCAATACTAATAAAAAAAAAATTGGGTCATACATATTGTCATAAATACTGGTAAGAAACTTTTCTATGAGTTGGATTTTTTTTTTAATTTAGAGTCTGTGATTTAATTTATCAAAAAAAAACAATTTCTGTTTCAAAAAAACAACATTCTCTACAAATCATCATCTTATTATCTCAGTGAAACACACTCGGGACGGTTGTGCATCGGCTACTGTGATCAGAGATGCTATGCAGGCAATAAAAAAAAAAGCTGGGGTATCATTTTATGTTAAATTTATATATGAAACTGATCCTCTGCTCTAAATTCTAAAAAAATAATCACCTAAAACAAGTAGATCCTCATTTTTGGAGGACAGTGAAAAGGTTAACAAAGGGTTTTATCTACAAATGTACAAAATAAATTTTATATTTTAAGGGAAGGAAATGAAGGTAAAAGGTTATACTAAAACGCAAGTAAAGTGAAATTAATTTGTTTCAATCAAGAAATGACAAAAGTACTGCACATATAAACAAAGAAATGACAAAAGCAATTCATTCAAAATATATACTGGCTTTATTTACTGTAACTTTAAAATGAGCCAAAAGGTTTAATGCAGGCGAGAAAAGAGAAAATTGAGTCTTTGTTGGATTTGAGAAAGAAGCCAAGTACGTCCAAGGATGGAGTACTGCTGCCACATCTGGGCAGGAGCTGCTAAAAACAGCCTATCCTGCCTTGACAGAGTACAACATAGACTTTGTGGTTTAGTGGGGGATGCCCTTTTCTCTTCCCTGCAACCTCTCTCCCACAGAAGAGACGTTGCAAGCCTGTCTTTGTTTTATCGCTATTTCCATGGCAGGTGCTCATCTGAGCCCCAATCCCTCGTCCCCCCTCGCCAATGTTTCACGAGAAACACCCGTCTGGCTGAAACTACAGTCAATAATTTTCCCCACTCTTTATCTGTGCCTAAATTCAAACGTAGATTCCATGAGCAAAGCTTCTTTCTTAGAACTGCACGCCAGTGGAACTCTCTGCCGCTTGCCTGTTTCCCACCTGACTACAACTTGAACGTCTTCAAGTCCAACATAAACAAACTCCTGACAAACCACCCCCTTAAGTAAGACACTCTATCAAAACCCCCAATACTAATGATTACTACAATACTATCTCATTGATTACTGTACACTCAATAACCCTTATCCCTGAGTGGCCTTCGGGCCTTGATAAGTGGTGACCCCCGTGTAAAAAAAAAAAAAATTGTTACAGTAGTAGTAGCAATAGATTGCATTGTATGTATAAATTGTTAATGTGTAAGTATTTATCTGAGGATTTATTGCCATAGCAGCTGGGTGTGTGTTTATGCAGAAAAGATTTTTGCAAGACTGACCTTCTCAACTGTTGAATTTGTTTATCAGTTGGTACGAATTATTTCAATCATTTTCTCTTAAACATTGCAGAGACATACATTTTCAGGTTTATGATGATACATACATTTATATTTCATTTGATACTAGCGGGATACCCGGCGTTGCCCGGGTGTTTGGAGGTGTGTGTGCTCGGGCGGTGATAGGGGGTGTTATTCAAAACATAAGAATAAGCGAAGTAAAAAAAACTAACTTAAGGCAAACGAACGATGTTAAATGTAAAAATGGGAAAAACAAAAAAAGAAAACGTGAAACAGAAAAACGAACATTAAAAAATCTGAAAAATCCCCCCCCCCAAAAAAAAAAAACACACATGAAAAATGGCTTAAATAACCCTGCTTCAATATTAAAATTTTAAAAATCAAAAAAAAAAAAAAGAAGACATCTCACACCACGATTCAAACCCAAAACATAATGAGGCCGCGCTCTAAGCAACTGAGTTAAGACGACGTCGCCGAAATTGTGTCGCTTTTTCAAATATTTAAAGTAAATCAGGTTACGACGTCGTATGACGCATGCGTAGAAGCGAACTCGTCATAAGAGGACGGTTTTTGCTGGATCCCCCCTCCCCCCTGTAGAAAACTACTGATTTCAGGGTGAAGGAATTAACGTTTTTGGCCAATTTTTCGATATTTGTCGGGCGAAGGTTGGAAGTTTAAAACGATATCGATCTGGCGAAAATCCGTGACCCGTATGGAAAGTTTTTGTGAGCCATACAAACACACATACACACATATAAACAAACACACATACATACATACAAACACATATTTTCGCTTTTATATATATAGATTAAAACCTGAGCCGACTTTTGCATGATATTTGACATTTTTTAACAATTTGTTGTATATGAATTGTTTTATTTTTATATGTTGTTCCAGACACTACATTAAAATGTCTCTGATACTTCCATCCCATTTTATAAGTTATGTCTACCTTGTTTTTTTTTTTTTCTGCCTATTTTTTCCCCTAACCCTATTAGGCCACTCACTATCAACTACAACTATCCTCGGTCTGACACAAAATTGCATCCGTGAGATTGGGGATACATTATTCTTAGAATAGTAGTACCTGTCTATGAGTTAACGATTTTGTTTAGAAAGATCAACGCTCAGATCCATGTTTTGCTCGTGTCAAAATGAAAGGCTATTTTCTTAAAGAAGCCTCTTGTTGTATTAAGCTTTTTTGTTGTATGAAGCTTTTTTGTTGTATTAAGCTTTTTTGTTGTATTAAGCTTTTTTGTTGTATTAAGCTTTTTTGTTGTATTAAGCTTTCTTGTTGTATTAAGCTTTTTTGTTGTATTAAGCTTTCTTGTTGTATTAAGCTTTTTTGTTGTATTAAGCTTTTTTGTTGTATTAAGCTTTTTTGTTGTATTAAGCTTTCTTGTTGTATTAAGCTTTTTTGTTGTATTAAGCTTTCTTGTTGTATTAAGCTTTTTTGTTGTATTAAGCTTTTTTGTTGTATTAAGCTTTTTTGTTGTATTAAGCTTTTTTGTTGTATTAAGCTTTTTTGTTGTATTAAGCTTTCTTGTTGTATTAAGCTTTCTTGTTGTATTAAGCTTTTTTGTTGTATTAAGCTTTTTTGTTGTATGAAGCTTTTTTGTTGTATGAAGCTTTTTTGTTGTATTAAGCTTTCTTGTTGTATTAAGCTTTTTTGTTGTATTAAGCTTTCTTGTTGTATTAAGCTTTTTTGTTGTATTAAGCTTTTTTGTTGTATTAAGCTTTTTTGTTGTATTAAGCTTTCTTGTTGTATGAAGCTTTTTTGTTGTATTAAGCTTTTTTGTTGTATTAAGCTTTCTTGTTGTATTAAGCTTTTTTGTTGTATCAAGCTTTTTTGTTGTATGAAGCTTTTTTGTTGTATTAAGCTTTTTTGTTGTATTAAGCTTTCTTGTTGTATTAAGCTTTTTTGTTGTATTAAGCTTTTTTGTTGTATTAAGCTTTTTTGTTGTATTAAGCTTTTTTGTTGTATTAAGCTTTCTTGTTGTATGAAGCTTTTTTGTTGTATGAAGCTTTTTTGTTGTATGAAGCTTTTTTGTTGTATTAAGCTTTTTTGTTGTATTAAGCTTTCTTGTTGTATGAAGCTTTTTTGTTGTATTAAGCTTTTTTGTTGTATTAAGCTTTTTTGTTATATTAAGCTTTTTGAGACTTTCACCTCAGATGACAAATGGAAGGCATATATTTAGTTTGTATTTAAGCTCGCTAGAAAAATGATTGGATCTTTCTACTTCTCCAGAAAGTACTTTATTTCAAATGCAATTCTGTACATCCAAAGATGGAAAACTTCTGCCACCTGTGGCAGTAGTTTTGTTTGCCACACAAGGCATTCTTTCCTGCCTTAACAGAGTACAAAGCCGACTTTGAAATCTAGTGGGGAATGATTTCTTCTTTTCCAACCCTTTTCTCACAGAAGAGATACTGTTAGTCTCTTTCCATTCTATCTATGAGCTCTAATCTTTGGTTCCTTCTTGTAAGACATTCACAGCAAGAACTCGTCTAGTTGGCGCAATGAAAATAAAAGTCATTCCTTTTTCTATTAATATTTACAAGCCATTTAAGCATTTCCATATTTAATAGGATCCACCTAAGTAACAAAATATCAAAGTCATTTAATGGTGAATGCGATGCGTTAGCATGATTGCAGAATATCATGTGGCTGCCATCAAGACTCCATCATATCATGTGGCAAATCTGTTGTTTACAGAAATCAATTGTTTGTGGGGATTTCTATCCCAGAAAGAAAATTCAATTCTCGCTTGAGAGAAATTAATAATTATACTTGAAGATAAGTACTTAAAGTTGAATTGGAGTGACACCTTTTAGAGAAAAAAAATCACAACCATGTATATTTAATTGAACAATTTTATGTATGTAAGTAATAATGCTATACAAACAGTAAATGAGTTTGTGAATTAACTTGTATGAACTTATCTCACTTTCGATGCAATTTTCTACCTGTATAAATACATCCTAAGATGGAGTACCTTACCACATCTGGGGAGATGCTGCTCAGAGTACTTTTTCCACCCTTGACAGACTACAGAACCAACTTCGACATCTAATGGGCGATGTCTATTTTTTTAAACCCCAAAACCTCTTTCTCACAGGAAAAACATTGCTAGTCTTTCTCTACTTTATCATTATTTCATGGTAGTTGCTTCCTTCTATGCCCCCTTCACCTGTAAAACATTCACTGCAAAAACTCGTCTAACTACAACCACTGCCCATAAATTCTGTTATCCCTCTGTGTATCTAAAACTAAGCTGAACAATAAACAAAGTTTTTTTTTTCTAGAACTGCTTGTCTGTGGAACACAGTATTACAGGGTTGCTTTCTAGTTGACTATAACATTGCTGTTTTCAAGTCCGATGTAAAAAATTCTTGTTGAGCCATCCTTTTAAATAATAAATTTCTTTACCAGTTGCAATCATCATTAGAAATCTCCTCTAAATCTCATTGTCTACCTATACAACCTAATAAGCATTATCCTCTAGAACAAAAAACATGAAGAGCTCTTTTGTTAACAGATGCCTTATTCCCAACAGTTACTCATAGTTACTCAATGGTTTTGCTTTTGATAGCTTATGTCAGAACTAGCGGGGGTACCTGGCGTTGCCCGGGTGTGTCGAGGTGGTGTAGTAAGGTACCCTGGTGGGGGTGGGAAGAGAGGTGTAAAAAAAAATGGTAGTCGGGGGGGGGGGCATCAAAACAACAGTAGGCAGTCCAGGTGGGGAGGGGTGTTAAAAAAAGGCTCAAACCCATAACACGAAGGAGGACAAGAAGGTGAAAAAAAAACTAATGCCTTAGCTGATGCGTCCATTGCACAAGCGGAAGTCGTGAGCATTGGAATTAAGGTTAGTCAATTGAATACAATGAAAAAAGCGACCTTCCTCTTTGTAGAAAACTGTCCAGTTAAGGGTGAAGGAATTAATGTTTTTGGCCAATTTTTTTATATTTGTCGTCCAAGAGACCAAGCTTCAAAACAATACCGATCTTGTCAGAATCCATCGTACGTGTCGGAAGTTTTAAGCAGACATACAAACACGCACACACACACACACACATATACACATTTTGCCTTTATATAATAGTTGGAGTTTTTTTTTTTTTTTACATGGAGGTCACCACTTATCAAGGCCCGGAAGCCACTCGAGGATAAGGGTTATTGCGTGTAAAGTAATCAATGGGATAGTATCATTGTAATCGTTAATATTGGAGATTTGATAAAGTATTTTACTTAAGGGGGCGATTCATCAGGAATTTGTTTATGTTGGACTTGAAAATATCCAAGTTGTAGTCAGATGGGAAACAGGCAAACGGAAGAGAATTCCACAGGCGTGCACTTCTAAGAAAGAAGCTTTGGTCATGGAATCTACATTTTGATTTAGGCACAGATAAAGAGTGGGGGAAACTTACTGAGAGTGGTTTCAGATAGATGGGTGTTTTTCATGAAAGATTGGCGAAGGGGGACCAGAGATTGGAGCTCGGACGAGCACTTGCCATGGAAATAATGATAAAGCAGAGACAGGCTAACATCTCTTCTGTGGTAAAGAAGGTGCAGAAAAGAGAAAAGGGCATCCCCCACTAGGCTACAAAGTCTATTTTGAACTCTATCAAGGCAGGATAAGCTGCTTTTAGCAGCTCCTGCGCCAGATGTGGCAGCAGTACTCCATCCTTGGACATACTTGGCTTTTATATAGATAGAGAATTGCATCAGTAGTGAGATATCATCTGGAGCAGTAGAAAGATCCTACCATTTTCCCAGCGACCTGGGCAGCAGACTTGATGAACTTGTTCCATTTCAGATCAGGAGTAAAGGTCAAACCCAGAAGCTTGTCAAAACATGGAGCCTCCTAAAGACGAGAGCCATCCATTTCAATTGATGCCAGATGGGTATCAGAGCGTTGATGATGTAAAGATAGGAGCTTGGTTTTAAATGCATTAAAAGTAACTAACCATCTCTTCCCCCACTGTACCACGCGCTCAAGATCAGAGGAGAGAGAATCAGAGAGAACTTTGCCATAGATGATCGTGTCATCAGCATAGATGTCAATGAATGATTTTAGTATGTGTTTTGAGAGATCATTGATGTAGATCAAGAAGAGAGTTGGGCCCAGGATAGACCCCTGAGGGACTCCAGCATTAATACTGTGGGCTTCTGATTTCTGCCCATCAACCACTACTCTTATGAGCCTATCAGAGAGAAATGATTTAATAATCGAGAAAACATTTCCAGTTATACCGTAGCTGGAAATCTTGTCACGTAGGCCTTTATGCCATACCTTATCGAAGGCCTTTGATATGTCAAGAGCAATTGCCCTAGAAATGAAGCCTTTGTCAAGAGATTCACTAATCCTATGAGATATAACCGTTAGCACGTCTGCTGTAGATCTAGCAGAATGGAAACCATATTGCATGTCACTAAGAAGGTTGTTTCTGCTGAGGTGGTTGACTGCTTCTCTATTTAATATGGATTCCAGCAGCTTACTCATGACACACAGGAAACTTATTGGTCTGTACTGAGAGAGACTTATCACCTGAATTCTTAAATACAGGGCATACTGATGCGGTTTTCCAGGGTGTTGGAAAGCACTTCTTAAGGCAACTCTTAAACAGTTTTGTAAGTATGAGGGCAAGTTCTGATCAGAGCTTTTTCAACACTATAATTGGAATGCTGTCTGGGCCAGTTGCTTTACTGGAATCAAGGTTATTGATTAGCTTGGTGACCTCATGCACAGATATTTGTATGTTGCATAGCGTGTTGTCTGTTATAGGAGGAAATACCAGAAGTTGATGGCCTTTGTCGGAAAGGGTAGAATTAGCTGTAAAGTTCTTGGCAAATAGTTTGGCCTTGTCTGATGCTGACGAGATTACCGTTGATGATGGTTGGGATAGAACACGCTTCTGTTCAGGATCCTATTTGCCAGAACTGGTGGGAACCAAGCCGCTGATCAGCTACCTTGGATTTAACGGACTGAGCATATAGCTCTCTTGCATTTTTTATTACTCTTTTCCAGTGATTGCTGGCAGTCCTGAAAGCAGCTTTAGTCTCGGTACAATCCATTACATTGGTAGCTATGGAAAAAGTGATTTCTGTGTGCAATGACAGCAGCACATTCTGGGGAGAACCATGGCTGGCTGTTAGGTTTTCGTTGGAATTTTTTGGATGGCATGAATCGGTCTATACCTACAATTAACCATTCGGTCAGGTCTGATACCATAGAAGACACATCCTTTTTAAACATGGAATGCAGAGGTAGGTCAGATATAAATATACGGATGCTATCCCAGTCAGTCATAGAGTGTCGATATACTGTACGGTGGAGGGGTACGTCTGAAGACTTATTACATTTCATTTTTATCTTAACTCATACAATGGCATGGTCGAAGGATCCCAGCTCAGGGGAAGTTGTGAGAAAAAGGCCTAGGAGGCTTGCATATTGACCGGTAGTATCGAGCACATGGGTATGTTTGTGAGCAATCTGAGTGAGGTTGAATTGGAGTGACACCTTTTAGAGAAAAAATTCAATTGCAATGGCAAAATCATGACAGAACCTCCCCTCATCATCTGTTTTATTTAAGTGGGTCACCCATTCCACATTATGAACATTGAAGTCATCGCAAATGTGAATGTTAGTCGAAGGATGAGCAGACAGGATGTGGTCAATTTTCTCAGATATACTCTTAAAGATAGTAACCCCGCAGTTTTGGGGGCGATAGAGGGCAAATATAAATGCAGTGGTGTAAGCAAGTGCAACCCAGAAGCACATATACGATAAATTTGGTTCCTCTCTGGAGATATCCCTACCACACGGAAAGTCATCTTTAATGTAGGCGCATATTCCATGCCCATGATGATCTTGGGGGTCAGATTTAGATATTAAGTTAGATTATCCTTTAATTATGAACTCATCAAGGGAAGTGGTTGACTCTATGCCTGTTTCGCTTAGAAAGAATATGTCCAGTTTCATCTCCTGTAATTGGGTTTCAACCTCTGGAAGGTTGGAACGTAGACCCCTGATGTTGGAGAAGGGGACATGGTAGTAGGGGTCTACGTTGGAGGATGGGGTTCTAGGTTTATTCGCGTTTTTTTTTTTTTTTTTTTTTTTGAGATATTTCATGTTGAGGTTTTGAGATTTGTGGAACAGATTGACAGACTTGGTTAGCGCAGAACAGAAAGGGAAAGTAAGAGAGAAAAGATGGGGAAATATTTTTTTTTGTAGCACATAATAAGGTAAAGCCGTAACAATTACCCACTAGTATGGCATCGACAGGCCCTACCAGAAACTACTGCATGGTCCAGAATCCATTCACCAAATGGCAATACAACAGCCCCAGTACTTTGCATCTGCTGATAGGACAGCCTCCTTAGTGGTTAATCCAAGGTTCAGGTCCCTGACTATCAGGTGGATAACGTCATGTCAGATGAAACGTTTACCTCCAGCACCCTTACTAGTGACATAGCCACAAGGATAGACATAGAAACAGAAAAATTTCCGACATCTCAGGCTACTGTTCACGAAGTACTACCGACCTGGAAAGCAGCTTTTTCTTCACCCTTTGTCAGAAAAATCACTCATTGGAAATGAGGACTGAGGGACAAAAAAGGAAAAGCGAGAGTTACTGGAGCTGCCGATAACACATCCACAGTGCATTATCTACTCTCCATTTAAAAAAAAAAAAAAGGGTAAGAATGACTTATTGATATCTACTTATAAGTCCATTGGTCCATTCCCAGTTCAGGACGATATTTGAAAATAGTCTCCCCCCCCCCATATTATTGTGTGGGTATTTTTGGATTTATCTACATCGAGTTAGAATGTTTGAGCATTCTAGCTTTACCTTTCATCAATTTGTGAAGTCGGGTAATTTTTTATTAATTTAGGTTTGAAGAACTCATTTAAAAACTGGTTAAGACTAATACAGTTTGGGTTACGTATCAAGTTTAGACTAGTTAAAAAATAATGGATACTGCAAGGTAAAAGCTGCATTTTTCCGAGTTTAGATTAGTGCAGTTTTAATTTGGAAAATTTTTTTTTATCGTTTTAACTATAACAAAACCGTATTGGTTAATAATAGTATATTTGACAAAAAAGGACCGGTTTTGCCCACTTAGAACAGAAGAGATGATATACTTACAAGAATACAGCATTAATATACAATATAGATATGCAGGGATTAGGAGAGGTTTGGGGATATAAAGATTTGTAACATTTTCATGCAAAGCAGACACATGCAAGGTTCTTGGAGGCAAGTATTAAGCAAACATTTAGAAATAATATTTGTGCTAGTTATTTTAGTAAAATAACTCAGTAACAACAAAAATGTGGCCAGTATAAACCTTATGTTTAATCATTACACTTAGTCATAGAATGATAAATTCTGATTTCCAAAAGAGAGGGAAGCAGTATAAGTAAATGAGAGCAGGAAAATAGGTTTGGTGAATAAGCAATGACTGTATTTTATATTAATAATTGTTTCCTAAGCAGTAGTAATTAAAAGATGTTTCTTTAACCACGGAAGTTGCGATTACATGCAGTTAGGTTTCAATTTTTTCAGCTTGTCATCAACCCTGAGGGGTTTTTAATACTTATGGAAATGTGTATTTCATTTAGTTTTGTATCTTACTGGATAAAGATGGAAAAAGTATATTTAAGTGCATTAGCATCAGTTTTAAAGCGAGTCAAGTGAATAAAGGTAGTATACAAACAGAAAATTAGCTCTTGTGGAAGAAATATTATTATGAATTCCATTATTATTAACGCAAACAGACAATAATAACAACAAATTCGTGAGTTCGTAATAAATAAAAATAATAATAAGACATTCATGAAATGCAATGAGCATTAAAACACTGGGTTCGGTATACCTCGCTGAAATAAAATATGGGAAGACACTTTCAAAACCAGAAATATACAATAGATGATGAACAGCGTATAAAAATAATGGAAAACACGACACGCAATGGTAATATTTTGAAAATTAAATTTTATTATAAAACAATGAACTAACTATGGTAGGGAAGGAATAATGTAATTAAGTGATAATAAAAAAAGAACAAATTAAAAAGATGGGGAGGGGTATTTTGTCTACTATTCGAAGATGACATCGAGAAATATATCAAAACAAAAAAAGCATTACTTCGTTTCCTTCGCTATTGGTGGAGGGGGGGAGGTATCCACATCTTCGTTCATCTGTAATCTTCGTTCATCTGCCATCAGTTAGAATCCAAACCAAAACATTTAACTTCCGTGTTATTTGCTATCATCTGAACTAAGACGATATGCATATCAAAGCTTTATAAATGAATTGACGTAAACATATAAATGTATATTTGTGTATGGAGGAGACAAATTAAGTTTACTTATGCCTGACAAGTTCGAAATCTTCAATTTTGACCCTGTAGCAGCTATTTTTTTCAGCTAAAAAACAAATCAAATTTGTTTCACAGGTCTAAATACTCCCTATATCAGCTTTCAAGTCTGTAGACTATAAATTGACAGGGTAGTTTGGTAGAGACCGTTACACACGCACACACACACATAAATAAAGTCAGTTTTATATAGATATTAGTTCATTAGTTTGGTAGTCCATCCATGTCGATGACGACGCCTTTTTCATAATTTTTTTTTCAATTGACTCTGTGACTCCATTGATGATTATGTAGCTTGATGCGTGATCTGCACTGCTTTGCACAGATAGAGCACAGGAAGACAGGGTTTTGATGGTGAATGGCAACTTCAGCTCTCCTGCAAATCTCTGAATAAGACACTTTGTGCCACTAATGGAGGCCGAGGATCTGCTGTAGTCATCTGATGTGAACTGACTCCAGCAGTCTGATGTGATGACGATACGGAACCCATGCCTCGGAACCATATAGGAGGGTGGATATGATGACTGCGTTGTACACAGCGACCCTTATATGAGTCCTGAGATTGTGGTTGGTGAACTATCCAAGCAGAAGAGGCGAAATTAAGGTGACGCTGAACTTCACTGCTAAGGTCGCAGGAGAATGAGAGATTGGAGACAGGGTATGTGAAGCTGCTGATATGCTTTAGCAGGATATATGACAGATATGACGGTGAAGATGGGAGCATCAGTTGGAGACATGTTTGGCAGGATTTCCGTCTTCTTGGTGTTGGAGACTACGTCAAGACTGTGTTGAAATCTGCTGGAAATATGGCTAGGGAATGCAGCAGCATTGGCATACTGTAAGTCGAAGATGAGTTCTTCAGAGGTTTTATTCTTGGCCTGAAGATATTTCAGGTTGAAGAGACGGTAATGGACAGCGACGGCATCAGAAAGTTGACGGTCACGGTGCAAAACCAGTTTGGAGCTGACTTTAATTGAATGACAACGGTCCAAGTTAATGCACTGGAACTTAGCTAAGATGTGGATGCTAGTGTTTGGGGGTCCTTTTCCACAATGGTGTTACATACACACATCCACACACCCACACGCAGCGCAACTGACTTATACAGAATATATTTGAGTTTGTTGTTGTGAATATGCATTGCTTTTGTTTTTGAGAAACCAATCTTGCCGGTCATCAATGTAATAAATCATGGAATACTGATATATGATTCACATTACAACCATATTATATTCTTTTTTTTCATTATTCTCCCCCATTCTTTCGTTTTGCTCGCTAATATAGGCAGAAGAAACTGAAATGGTGAAAAACTATAAATGAACACATGATTTAAAGTTTATGGAAATCGAATATATGTATTTGAAGTTTTAAGGAGTTTTGTCTTTATGGGTCACTTAGAGGTGAAGATCCATAGATATTCGGCACACAGAGAATAACAGAGATTCAAGATTACTTCCATTGTCTTCTTCAATAGGATAATTTGAAGTTTTAATTTAAACGGGTTCAGCCTCTCTTAGACACCTAGATTCAAAACAACTTCCATTGTCTTCTCCAGAAAATTTTAAATAAGTTTAAATTCCGTAAAAGTTGATTATATGAAGGTTTTAGGAGTTTTAGGGTTATACTTTTATAACCTTCTCAGGAATGCAGTTAGAGATTTGGTACCACTTCTATTGTCTTCCCTTGATAATAGATGAGTAAGTTTTTTTTTTTTATGTCCATTTTTGTTTTTTCTCTTTTTACTTTCTCTTCTTCGATTCCTTCCTTTTCTCACACTCTTATTTTCATCCATTAAATGTTTTTATTGTTATTTTTTGTTTTTCCCTAATTTTATTTTTGATATTATTTTTTATGACATTCTTTTAGTCTTTTTTTTCTTTTATTCATTTTTTATTCTTTTTTTTTTCTTTTTTTTATTCTTCATTTTCATTTGTTCGTTCTTTTTAGTCAGAAATCAATAGTATTAACAGATAGAAAAGATCTAAGTTGTTTTAAATGACCAGAGGTAAATGTTTGATAAATATCATTTTGTTAGAAGCAGCAGCAATGGCAGTGAATGTTGTTTTTATGGAAAAAAATCCAATCAACAGTTTCAGCTAACCAGAGAAGAAAGAATATTCACTCTAAATTCCTGCACGTACTATAAAACCCAAACACAGACAACATACATGCTACAACACATTCTGTGTTGCGATTGAATGGCTGTCAGCAAGTTGCATGCATATAATGAGAGATTTTCATGAACTACTAAACATAGTGACAGCAAATACACACCATTCACTGTATGCACACAAATTCATAAACACACTCTCTCACTAAAATACAAACACATCTTCATGGTTATCTAATTTATATACAATTAATGCATATGACGCCAGTCAAAAGGAGTATTTGTACTAAATCTCTCCTTATAGACGAAACAACTCTTCTTTCATCTATAAAGTTCTTGAACTGTTTGAACTCCAATTCATTGGTGACATATTTTTTGTAGAAATAAAAATTATTATGGATAATCATAAAGTTCTTGGACTGTTTGAACTCCAATTCATTGGTGACATATTTTTTGTAGAAATAAAAATTATTATGGATAATCATAAAGTTCTTGAACTGTTTGAAATCCAATTCATTGGTGACATATTTTTTGTAGAAATAAAAATTATTATGGATAGACTTTTTCATTCTGTAGATGATGTCCTATCTTCAATAATATTGTATACTAATGAAAATTACTAATCACAAATGTTCAAAATGATTTGGATTATCCGATTAAAATGCATCTGAGGAAAAACAGAGCTTTTAGATAGAAAGAACACATTTTGTTTAGTTTGAAAATATAGAATATCTAATGTACTATGTTGCAAGATTGAAATTTGAAACAATAATAACGGTGTTATAAAAGTATGTATCTTATAAAACATCTTCATAGATGGTAGTGGTAGTTATTATGAGTTTTAAAGTAAAAACTCGTTCAACTTCCTTTATATATGGCTTTTTATATTTAAAAACATCAGTCAGGATTAAATATTAAAATCTAAGTAATTGAGCAAAAATAAATATTTTGTTTAGAATACATCAAAATATCAGAAATATAATTCATAAATAGTAACCATAGCAACAGTCAATACGTGTCACGTCCTTAACACAGCAATATGGATCGATATATCGCATCATCAAGTCAGATTTCTATGTCCTTTTGTTAGAGAAGATACTGGGTGCGAATGTAGAAGGAAAACTGACTCTATATAGCTCAACTTATATCAAAAAAAGTTCGGTTTATAGTGAAAGAAAGGGGGGCATAACTTATGGAGATGAAACTATTTAACGTCACTTTATGAACTTATCCCTATGGTTGTAGTGTTACATGTAAAGCATTTCTATATATAAAGTTATGTTTGTGTTTATGTTTAGATATTTGTATGGACAGGATTCACTCCAAAACTAATAAACCGATCATGATGATATTTTGGAACATGGCTGCTAGGTGTCCAAATATAATTCGATATACTTCCATGAAAAGAGAATAAAAAGGGGTAAGAGTCCTTTGTGAAAAATCAAGTACCTTCAGTTTTTTTGAAATTTTATATCCTTGAAAGTTTACCTTCCTTCAAGTAGTTCAAAGAACTTTTAGGGCGGCATAATATTGATATGGTCTTCGATTTTAAAATTTAAATATTTCCAATTTCGAATTTGGTCAGTAGTCATTAGATACCAATCAAGCAAACTTCCATTAATTTCAATTTCTTCTTAAAATCCATTAAGCTTTAAATTTGAGACATTTTCAAAAATCAAAATAATTTAATGGATTTTGATCAAAACTGGAATAAGGATTCTAGACACAAAGATACTACTGCATCTTGTTTTCAATCTTCATATGAAGACATAGAAGTGGTGTAAAACTGTTTTGTTCAAGGAATTAATTTAACCTATCTTGAGGCGGGTATTCTTTTTGTCATTCTGATGTATATTTGTGTGGGTGTATTAGAATCAGATTGTAGCAATTGTTTATATTTTCATATCCATCTGATCAAGTGCAATCCACTAAACATAAACAAACTTTTGTATTTGTAGAAGAAATTATTTCGTATTTCTTTTTATTGATTGTTTTATAGCTTTCCGAGATTAAAACTCATCTTAAACTTTCTTTTTATTTGTTTATCTTCGTAAAATTGACAAACGCAAAAAAGGAAAGGCGGCTTTCTTTTGAGATGTGTAGATTGACCGGACGTATCTTGTTTTAGATGCGTCCAATCGCTCACACTACTGCATTTATATTTACTCTCTATCGCCCCACATAAAAGCATATTTGAAAAAATTGACCACGTCCTATCTGCTTATCCTTCAGCTAACATTCACGTTTGTGGAGACTTCAATCTCCACAATGTGCAATGTTTAACCCACTCAAAGAAAACCGATGATGAGGGGAGGTTCTATCATGATTTCTCCATTGCTTATGACCTCACTCAGATTGTTCATGAACCTACCCATGTGCCCGACACTGACGGCCAGTATGCGAGTCTCCTAGACCTTTTTCTCACAACTTGCCCTGAACTATGTTTAGTTTCCGTTCTGTCTCCACTTAGATCTTCCTACCACTCTGTTGTATCAGTTAAGATAAAAATGAAATGTAATAAATCCTCAGACATGCCTCTCCATCGTACAGTATATCGATACACTATGGTTAACTGGGATAGCTTCCGTACCTTTATATCAAATCTACCTCTGCGTTTTATGTTTAAAAAGGATGTGTCATCTATAGTATCAGACCTGACGGAATGGTTAATTGGAAGCATAGACCGTTTCATACCCTCAAAAGAATTCCAGCAAAAACCTAACAGCCAGCCATGGTTCTCTCCAGAATGTGCTGCTTCCATTGCGCACAGAAATCACTTTTTCCATTGCTTCCAACGTAATAGATGTACTGAGACTAAAACTGCTTTCAGGACTGCCAGCAACCATTGTAAGAAAGTAAAAAAGAATGCAAGAGAGTTGTATGCTTAGTCCGTCAAGTCCAAAGTAGCTGAGCAGCGGCTTGGTTCCCACCAGTTTTGGCAAATAGCAAACAGAATCCGGAACAGAAGCGTATGCTCTTTCCCAACTATCATAAATGGACCTGAGGTAATCTCGTCAGCATCAGACAAAGCCAAGCCAAGAACTTTGCAGCTAATTCTACCCTTTGTGACCAAGGTCACCAACCCCCAATATTTCCTCCTGTATCAGACAACACGCTATGTGATATACAAATATCTGTACGTGATGTTGCCAAGCTAATTAAAAACCTTGATTCCAGTAAAGCAACCGGCCCTGACGGTATTCCAATTATAGTACTCAAAAAAATTCAACCAGAACTTGCGCCCATACTTACAAAACTGTTTAAACGTTGTTTTAAGGAGAATTGCTTCCCATCACCCTGGAAAATCTCATCAGTATGCTCTGTATTTAAGAATTCAGGTGATAAGTCATCTCCCTCTCAGTACAGGCCAATAAGTCTCCTGTGCGTCATGAGTAAGTTGCTGGAATCTGTGTTAAATAGAGAAGTAATCAACCATCTCAGCAAAAATAACCTTCTTAGTGACACACAATATGGTTTCTGTTCTGCTAGATCTACAGCAGATGTGCTTACAGTTATATCTCATAGGATTAGCGAATTTCTCGATGGAGGCAACCTTTCTAGGGCAATTGCTCTTGAAATATCAAAGGCCTTTGATAGGGTATGGCATAAAGGTTTACTTCACAAGATCTTCAGATATGGTATAGCTGGAAATGTCTTCTCAATTTTTAAATCATTTCTCTCTGAAAAGTTCATAAGAGTAGTAGTTGATGGGCAAAAATCAGAAGCTCACAGTATTAATGCTGGAGTCCCTCAGGGGTCCATCCTGGGCCCAACTCTTTCCCTGATCTACATTAATGATTTTCCAAATCACATCCTTACATCATTCATAGACATTTATGCTGATGATACTACCATCTATGGTAGCCAATTTAAAACCGTAAAAGACTAAGTTCTCTCCAATTCTCTCTCCTCTGATCTTGAGCATGTGGTACAATGGGGAAAGGAGTGGCTGGTTACTTTTAATGCATCTAAAACCAAGCTTCTATCATCAATGTTCTGATCCCCATCTGGCACCAACTGAAATGAATGGCTCTCGTCTTAGGGAGGCGTCATGTTTTGACAAGCTTCTGGGCTTGACCTTAACACCTGATCTGAAATGGAACACGTATATCAAATCTGTCCTTTTCTCTTCTCTGCAACCTCTGTCTCACAGAAGAAATGTTGCGAGTTTGTCTCTGCTTTATCGTTATTCAATCTATGGTCCCCCCTCGCCAAACTTCTACGAGAAACACTTGTCTAGCTGAAAACACCATCAATAATTCCCCCCACTCTTTATCTATGCCTAAACCTAAACGTAGATTCCATGAACAAAGCTTCTTTCTTAATAGTGCACGCTTGTGGAACTGTCTTCTGTTTTTCTGCTTTCCAGCAGACTGCAATCTGATTGTCTTCAAGTCCAATGTAAACAAGTTCTTGATGAGCCGTTCCACTTAAGTTAACAAATTTACCGAATTTCCATTACTAACGATTACTATATTGTCCAATTGACTACTATACACTCTTAACCCTTATCGTCGAGTGGTCTCTGGGCCTTGATAAGTGGTGATTCCTATAAAATAGTATTTTTCTTGGTCTGTTATGATTCAATTGGAAATAGGACTTTTGTTAGCATAATATGCTCAAGTTTAAATAGCATTTTGTTGACAATGCATACTTACGTTTGAAATAGCATTTTTCTTAGTCTGTCATACTAAATTTTGAAATAGCATTTTTCTTAGTCTGTCATACTAAATTTTGAAATAGCACTTTTCTTAGTCTGTCATACTAAATTTTGAAATAGCATTTTCTTTTGCTTGTAACGTTTAACCCTCTTAACACTGAATTTTGTATTTTTTGAAGAAAAAATATTTTTTACATCTTTTTTTTTTCTACATAGAAGTCGCGTTGATCAAGATAAGTTGATCAAGGCCTGGAGGCCACTCGAGGATGAGGGTTAATAAGTATACAGTAATCAATGGGATAATATCATGATAATCGTTAGTAGTGGAAATTTGGTAAATTAGATTACTTAAGGGGATGGTTCAACAAGTATTTGTTTATGTTGAACTTGAAAACGACTAAATTGTAGTCAACTGAAAAGCAGGCAAACAGAAGAGAGTTCCACAGGGGGGACCATAGATTGGAGTTCAAATGAACACTTGCCATGGAAATAACGATAAAGCAGAGACAGGCTGACAACATCTCTTCTGTGGGAAAGAAGTTGCAGAAAAGAGAAAAGGGCATCCCTCACTAGGCTACAGAGTCTATTTTGAACTCTGTCAAGGCAGGATGAGCTGCTTTTAGCAGCTCCTGTCCAGATGTGCAACAGTACTCCATCCTTGAGCATACCTGGCTTTTATTTAGGTAGAGAATTGCATCAGCAGTGAAATATCTGCTGGAGCGGTAGAAGGATGCCACAATTTTTCCAGCAACCTTGGCAACAGATTAGATGTACTTGGACCATTTCAAATCAGGAGTAATGGTCAAGCCCAGAAGCTTGTCAAAACATGGAGCCTCCTAAAGACGAGAGCCATTCCAGATGGCAGATGCTAGATGGGGATCAGAGCGTTGATGATGTAAAGATAGAAACTTGGTTTTAGATGCATTAAAAGTAACTAGCCACCTCTTTCCCCACTGTACCACGTGTTCAAGATCAGAGGAGTGAAATTCCGAGAGAACTTGGTTATTATGGCCTTTGATGAAAATTTTTGAAAATGACTCTGTAAGTTTAAATTTTCATTGTATACCTAAATGTGTATGACATTTGCAACATATGAACAAAACTGTCAAAATAAATTGTAAAATTTGATTAATTTGCATATTGTGATGGCGGCCATCTTGAATTTCTAAAAACCTGACCATTTAAAGAGATAATTGCTGATTTTATTGTGCATATTTGTGTTGTTGTGTTTTGCAAATCAAACCGTTTTGTATGAAGCATTGTCTGCTATCAGATATGGTAGACTTGTTACACTTTTGAAACAACCATATTAAGTCATGCTTAAGTTTGAAATGCTTTTTGTTAGTCAGTTATGTTTCACTTTGAAATATCATTTAAGTTGGTATTGTACACTTATGTTTGTTATAGAATTTTTCTTGGTCTGTCACAATTATGTTTTAAAATAGCATTTTTCTTAGTCTGTCAATTTTAGTTTTGGATTCATCATTAAACAATATATTTAATAGAAACATTCTATTTTAGATACTTCTTAGCAGCGGTCTGTCACGTGTAAGTTTAAAATCTTGTTTGCAGCATAAATTGAATGGACATGTTCTTATTTGTTTGTCAGTTTTCTCCATTTATATATTGTCAGTCCTTCAAACATAAACTACAGCTATCTGGGTGTATATTCAGCTAACACTCTAAAACTACGAAACAAACACTCACAAAGTTGGTATTGTCTTGATCTGCATTGCTCCAGATGAATAATATCTAAAATTTAGAAAAAATTGATCATTCTTTGACCTTAAATTGGTGCAGATTTCATTAGGGTTGTTTGTTTTCCAGTTATTTAGCTGTATGTTGTATCAACTAAGTGTAAATAATTTTTTTTTGTCAATGACTTATCCCGACTTATTCTTTGAATAATCTCTAAAAGTGTTTGTGCAGAGAGAAGAATGTGCTGGGCAGAGAAGAAAGTGGGGAGAGGGAGCAGCAAAAT
>NC_136520.1:24785520-24875520 GCF_053919585.1 Euprymna scolopes
ATTGAGGTTTGAAAAATAAACAAAAATAATTGAGGTTTGAAAAATAAACAAAAATAATTGAGGTTTGAAAAATAAACAAAAGTAATTGAGGTTTGAAAAATAAACAAAAATAATTGAGGTTTGAAAAATAAACAAAAATAATTGAGGTTTGAAAAATAAACAAAAATAATTGAGGTTTGAAAAATAAACAAAAATAATTGAGGTCTGAAAAATAAACAAAAATAATTGAGGTTTGAAAAATAAACAAAAATAATTGAGGTTTGAAAAATACACAAAAATAATTGAGATTTGAAAAATAAACAAAAATAATTGAAGTTTGAAAAATAAACAAAAATAATTGAGGTTTGAAAAATAAACAAAAATAATTGAGGTTTGAAAAAAAAACAAAAGTAATTAGGTTTGAAAAATAAACAAAAATAATTGAGGTTTGAAAAATAAACAAAAATAATTGAGGTTTGAAAAATACACAAAAATAATTGAGGTTTGGAAAATAAACAAAAATAATTGAGGTTTGAAAAATAAAGAAAAATAATTGAGGTTTGAAAAATAAACAAAAGTAATTGAAGTTTGAAAAACAAACAAAAATAATTGAGGTTTGAAAAATAAACAAAAATAATTGAGGTTTGAAAAATAAACACAAATAATTGAGGTTTGAAAAATAAACAAAAATAATTGAGGTTTGAAAAACAAACAAAAATAATTGAGGTTTGAAAAATAAACCAAATAATTGAGGTTTGAAAAATAAACAAAAGTAATTGAGGTTTGAAAAATAAACAAAAATAATTGAGGTTTGAAAAATACACAAAAGTAATTGAGGTTTTAAAAATAAACAAAAATAATTGAGGTTTGAAAACTACACAAAAGTAATTGAGGTTTGAAAAATAAACAAAAATAATTGAGGTTTGAAAAATAAACAAAAATAATTGAGGTTTGAAAAAAAAAGAAGAGTAATTGATGTTTGAAAAGTAAACAAAAGTAATTGAGGTTTGAAAAATAAACAAAAATAATTGAGGTTTGAAAAATAAACAAAAGTAATTGAGGTTTGAAAAATAAAAACTAATTGAGGTTTGAAAAATAAACAAAAATGATTGAGGTTTGAAAAATAAACAAAATAATTGAGGTTTGAAAAATAAACAAAAATAATTGATGTTTGAAAAATAAACAAAAATAATTGAGGTTTGAAAAATAAACAAAAATAATTGAGGTTTGAAAAATAAACAAAAGTAATTGAGGTTTGAAAAACAAACAAAAATAATTGAGGTTTGAAAAATAAACAAAAATAATTGAGGTTTGAAAAATAAACAAAAATAATTGAGGTTTGAAAAATAAACAAAAGTAATTGAGGTTTGAAAAATAAACAAAAATAATTGAGGTTTGAAAAATAAACAAAAATAATTGAGGTTTGAAAAATAAACAAAAATAATTGAGGTTTGAAAAATAAACAAAAATAATTGAGGTTTGAAAAATAAACAAAAGTAATTGAGGTTTGAAAAATAAACAAAAGTAATTGGGTTTGAAAAATAAACAAAAGTAATTGAGGTTTGAAAAATAAACAAAAATAATTGAGGTTTGAAAAATAAACAAAAATAATTGAGGTTTGAAAAATAAACAAAAATAATTGAGGTTTGAAAAATAAACAAAAATAATTGAGGTTTGAAAACTGAACAAAAATAATTGAGGTTTGAAAAATAAACAAAAATAATTGAGGTTTGAAAAATAAACAAAAGTAATTAGGTTTGGAAAATAAACAAAAATAATTGAGGTTTGAAAAATACACAAAAATAATTGAGGTTTGAAAAATAAACAAAAATAATTGAGGTTTGAAAAATAAACAAAAATAATTGAGGTTTGAAAAATAAACAAAAATAATTGAGGTTTGAAAAATAAACAAAAATAATTGAGGTTTGAAAAATAAACAAAAATAATTGAGGTTTGAAAAATAAACAAAAATAATTGAGGTTTGAAAAATAAACAAAAATAATTGAGGTTTGAAAAATAAACAAAAATAATTGAGGTTTGAAAAATAAACAAAAATAATTGAGGTTTGAAAAATAAACAAAAATAATTGAGGTTTGAAAAATAAACAAAAATAATTGAGGTTTGAAAAATAAACAAAAGTAATTAGGTTTGAAAAATAAACAAAAATAATTAAGTTTTGAAAAATAAACAAAAATAATTGAGGTTTTAACAATAAACAAAAATAATTGAGGTTTGAAAAATAAACAAAAATAATTGAGGTTTGAAAAATAAACAAAAATAATTGAGGTTTGAAAAATAAACAAAAATAATTGAGGTTTGAAAAACAAACAAAAATAATTGAGGTTTGAAAAATAAACAAAATAATTGAGGTTTGAAAAATAAACAAAAGTAATTGAGGTTTGAAAAATAAACAAAAATAATTGAGGTTTGAAAAATACACAAAAGTAATTGAGGTTTTAAAAATAAACAAAAATAATTGAGGTTTGAAAACTAAACAAAAGAAATTGAGGTTTGAAAAGTAAACAAAAATAATTGAGGTTTGTAAAAATAAACAAAAATAATTGAGGTTTGAAAAATAAAGCAGAGTAATTGAGGTTTGAAAAGTAAACAAAAGTAATTGAGGTTTGAAAAATAAACAAAAATAATTGAGGTTTGAAAAATAAACAAAAGTAATTGAGGTTTGTAAAAATAAACAAAAAGTAATTGAGGTTTGAAAAATAAACAAAAATAATTGAGGTTTGAAAAATAAACAAAAAAATTGAGGTTTAAAAAATAAACAAAAATAATTGAGGTTTGAAAAATAAACAAAAATAATTGAGGTTTGAAAAATAAACACAAATAATTGAGGTTTGAAAAATAAACAAAAGTAATTGAGGTTTGAAAAATAAACAAAAATAATTGAGGTTTGAAAAATACACAAAAGTAATTGAGGTTTTAAAAATAAACAAAAATAATTGAGGTTTGAAAACTAAACAAAAGTAATTGAGGTTTGAAAACTAAACAAAAATAATTGAGGTTTGAAAAATAAACAAAATAATTGAGGTTTGAAAAATAAACAAAAATAATTGAGGTTTGAAAAATAAACAAAAATAATTGAGGTTTGAAAAATAAACAAATAATAATTGAGGTTTGAAAAAAAAAGAAGAGTAATTGAGGTTTGAAAAGTAACCAAAAGTAATTGAGGTTTGAAAAATAAACAAAATAATTGAGGTTTGAAAAATAAACAAAAGTAATTGAGGTTTGAAAAATAAACAAAAATAATTGAGGTTTGAAAAATAAACAAAAATAATTGAGGTTTGAAAAATAAACAAAAATAATTGAGGTTTGAAAAATAAACAAAAATAATTTAGATTTGAAAAATAAACAAAATAATTGAGGTTTGAAAAATAAACAAAAGTAATTGAGGTTTGAAAAATAAACAAAAATAATTGAGGTTTGAAAAATACACAAAAGTAATTGCGGTTTGAAAAATAAACAAAATAATTGAGGTTTGAAAAATAAACAAAAATAATTGAGGTTTGAAAAATAAACAAAAATAATTGAGGTTTGAAAAATAAACAAAAATAATTGAGGTTTGAAAAATAAACAAAAATAATTGAGGTTTGAAAAATAAACAAAAGTAATTGAGGTTTGAAAAACAAACAAAAATAATTGACGTTTGAAAAATAAACAAAAATAATTGAGGTTTGAAAAATAAACAAAAATAATTGAGGTTTGAAAAATAAACAAAAGTAATTGAGGTTTGAAAAATAAACAAAAATAATTGAGGTTTGAAAAATAAACAAAAATAATTGAGGTTTGAAAAATAAACAAAAATAATTGAGGTTTGAAAAATAAACAAAAATAATTGAGGTTTGAAAAATAAACAAAAATAATTGAGGTTTGAAAAATAAACAAAAGTAATTAGGTTTGAAAAATAAACAAAAGTAATTGAGGTTTGAAAAATAAACAAAAATAATTGAGGTTTGAAAAATAAACAAAAATAATTGAGGTTTGAAAAATAAACAAAAATAATTGAGGTTTGAAAAATAAACAAAAATAATTGAGGTTTGAAAACTGAACAAAAATAATTGAGGTTTGAAAAATAAACAAAAATAATTGAGGTTTGAAAAATAAACAAAAGTAATTAGGTTTGGAAAATAAACAAAAATAATTGAGGTTTGAAAAATACACAAAAATAATTGAGGTTTGAAAAATAAACAAAAATAATTGAGGTTTGAAAAATAAACAAAAATAATTGAGGTTTGAAAAATAAACAAAAATAATTGAGGTTTGAAAAATAAACAAAAATAATTGAGGTTTGAAAAATAAACAAAAATAATTGAGGTTTGAAAAATAAACAAAAATAATTGAGGTTTGAAAAATAAACAAAAATAATTGAGGTTTGAAAAATAAACAAAAATAATTGAGGTTTGAAAAATAAACAAAAGTAATTAGGTTTGAAAAATAAACAAAAATAATTAAGTTTTGAAAAATAAACAAAAATAATTGAGGTTTTAACAATAAACAAAAATAATTGAGGTTTGAAAAATAAACAAAAATAATTGAGGTTTGAAAAATAAACAAAAATAATTGAGGTTTGAAAAATAAACAAAAATAATTGAGGTTTGAAAAACAAACAAAAATAATTGAGGTTTGAAAAATAAACAAAATAATTGAGGTTTGAAAAATAAACAAAAGTAATTGAGGTTTGAAAAATAAACAAAAATAATTGAGGTTTGAAAAATACACAAAAGTAATTGAGGTTTTAAAAATAAACAAAAATAATTGAGGTTTGAAAACTAAACAAAAGAAATTGAGGTTTGAAAAGTAAACAAAAATAATTGAGGTTTGTACAAATAAACAAAAATAATTGAGGTTTGAAAAATAAAGCAGAGTAATTGAGGTTTGAAAAGTAAACAAAAGTAATTGAGGTTTGAAAAATAAACAAAAATAATTGAGGTTTGAAAAATAAACAAAAGTAATTGAGGTTTGTAAAAATAAACAAAAAGTAATTGAGGTTTGAAAAATAAACAAAAATAATTGAGGTTTGAAAAATAAACAAAATAATTGAGGTTTAAAAAATAAACAAAAATAATTGAGGTTTGAAAAATAAACAAAAATAATTGAGGTTTGAAAAATAAACACAAATAATTGAGGTTTGAAAAATAAACAAAAGTAATTGAGGTTTGAAAAATAAACAAAAATAATTGAGGTTTGAAAAATACACAAAAGTAATTGAGGTTTTAAAAATAAACAAAAATAATTGAGGTTTGAAAACTAAACAAAAGTAATTGAGGTTTGAAAAATAAACAAAAATAATTGAGGTTTGAAAAATAAACAAAAGTAATTGAGGTTTGAAAAATAAAGAAGAGTAATTGAGGTTTGAAAAGTAAACAAAAGTAATTGAGGTTTGAAAACTAAACAAAAATAATTGAGGTTTGAAAAATAAACAAAATAATTGAGGTTTGAAAAATAAACAAAAATAATTGAGGTTTGAAAAATAAACAAAAATAATTGAGGTTTGAAAAATAAACAAATAATAATTGAGGTTTGAAAAAAAAAGAAGAGTAATTGAGGTTTGAAAAGTAACCAAAAGTAATTGAGGTTTGAAAAATAAACAAAATAATTGAGGTTTGAAAAATAAACAAAAGTAATTGAGGTTTGAAAAATAAACAAAAATAATTGAGGTTTGAAAAATAAACAAAAATAATTGAGGTTTGAAAAATAAACAAAAATAATTGAGGTTTGAAAAATAAACAAAAATAATTTAGATTTGAAAAATAAACAAAATAATTGAGGTTTGAAAAATAAACAAAAGTAATTGAGGTTTGAAAAATAAACAAAAATAATTGAGGTTTGAAAAATACACAAAAGTAATTGCGGTTTGAAAAATAAACAAAATAATTGAGGTTTGAAAAATAAACAAAAATAATTGAGGTTTGAAAAATAAACAAAAATAATTGAGGTTTGAAAAATAAACAAAAATAATTGAGGTTTGAAAAATAAACAAAAATAATTGAGGTTTGAAAAATAAACAAAAGTAATTGAGGTTTGAAAAACAAACAAAAATAATTGACGTTTGAAAAATAAACAAAAATAATTGAGGTTTGAAAAATAAACAAAAATAATTGAGGTTTGAAAAATAAACAAAAGTAATTGAGGTTTGAAAAATAAACAAAAATAATTGAGGTTTGAAAAATAAACAAAAATAATTGAGGTTTGAAAAATAAACAAAAATAATTGAGGTTTGAAAAATAAACAAAAATAATTGAGGTTTGAAAAATAAACAAAAATAATTGAGGTTTGAAAAATAAACAAAAGTAATTAGGTTTGAAAAATAAACAAAAGTAATTGAGGTTTGAAAAATAAACAAAAATAATTGAGGTTTGAAAAATAAACAAAAATAATTGAGGTTTGAAAAATAAACAAAAATAATTGAGGTTTGAAAAATAAACAAAAATAATTGAGGTTTGAAAACTGAACAAAAATAATTGAGGTTTGAAAAATAAACAAAAATAATTGAGGTTTGAAAAATAAACAAAAGTAATTAGGTTTGGAAAATAAACAAAAATAATTGAGGTTTGAAAAATACACAAAAATAATTGAGGTTTGAAAAATAAACAAAAATAATTGAGGTTTGAAAAATAAACAAAAATAATTGAGGTTTGAAAAATAAACAAAAATAATTGAGGTTTGAAAAATAAACAAAAATAATTGAGGTTTGAAAAATAAACAAAAATAATTGAGGTTTGAAAAATAAACAAAAATAATTGAGGTTTGAAAAATAAACAAAAATAATTGAGGTTTGAAAAATAAACAAAAATAATTGAGGTTTGAAAAAAAAACAAAAATAATTGAGGTTTGAAAAATAAACAAAAATAATTGAGGTTTGAAAAATAAACAAAAATAATTGAGGTTTGAAAAATAAACAAAAGTAATTAGGTTTGAAAAATAAACAAAAATAATTAAGTTTTGAAAAATAAAAAAAAATAATTAGGGTTTTAACAATAAACAAAAATAATTGAGGTTTGAAAAATAAACAAAAATAATTGAGGTTAGAAAAATAAACAAAAATAATTGAGGTTTGAAAAATAAACAAAAGTAATTGAGGTTTGAAAAACTAACAAAAATAATTGAGGTTTGAAAAATAAACAAAAATAATTGAGGTTTGAAAAATAAACAAAAATAATTGAGGTTTGAAAAATAAACAAAAATAATTGAGGTTTGAAAAACAAACAAAAATAATTGAGGTTTGAAAAATAAACAAAATAATTGAGGTTTGAAAAATAAACAAAAGTAATTGAGGTTTGAAAAATAAACAAAAATAATTGAGGTTTGAAAAATACACAAAAGTAATTGAGGTTTTAAAAATAAACAAAAATAATTGAGGTTTGAAAACTAAACAAAAGTAATTGAGGTTTGAAAAGTAAACAAAAATAATTGAGGTTTGAAAAATAAACAAAAATAATTGAGGTTTGAAAAATAAAGCAGAGTAATTGAGGTTTGAAAAGTAAACAAAAGTAATTGAGGTTTGAAAAATAAACAAAAATAATTGAGGTTTGAAAAATAAACAAAAGTAATTGAGGTTTGAAAAATAAACAAAAAGTAATTGAGGTTTGAAAAATAAACAAAAATAATTGAGGTTTGAAAAATAAACAAAATAATTGAGGTTTAAAAAATAAACAAAAATAATTGAGGTTTGAAAAATAAACAAAAATAATTGAGGTTTGAAAAATAAACACAAATAATTGAGGTTTGAAAAATAAACAAAAGTAATTGAGGTTTGAAAAATAAACAAAAATAATTGAGGTTTGAAAAATACACAAAAGTAATTGAGGTTTTAAAAATAAACAAAAATAATTGAGGTTTGAAAACTAAACAAAAGTAATTGAGGTTTTAACAATAAACAAAAGTAATTGAGGTTTGAAAAATAAACAAAAATAATTGAGGTTTGAAAAATAAACAAAAATAATTGAGGTTTGAAAAATAAACAAAAGTAATTGAGGTTTGAAAAACTAACAAAAATAATTGAGGTTTGAAAAATAAACAAAAATAATTGAGGTTTGAAAAATAAACAAAAATAATTGAGGTTTGAAAAATAAACAAAAATAATTGAGGTTTTAAAAACAAACAAAAATAATTGAGGTTTGAAAAATAAACAAAATAATTGAGGTTTGAAAAATAAACAAAAGTAATTGAGGTTTGAAAAATAAACAAAAATAATTGAGGTTTGAAAAATACACAAAAGTAATTGAGGTTTTAAAAATAAACAAAAGTAATTGAGGTTTGAAAACTAAACAAAAGAAATTGAGGTTTGAAAAGTAAACAAAAATAATTGAGGTTTGAAAAATAAACAAAAATAATTGAGGTTTGAAAAATAAAGCAGAGTAATTGAGGTTTGAAAAGTAAACAAAAGTAATTGAGGTTTGAAAAATAAACAAAAAGTAATTGAGGTTTGAAAAATAAACAAAAATAATTGAGGTTTGAAAAATAAACAAAATAATTGAGGTTTGAAAAATAAACAAAAATAATTGAGGTTTGAAAAATAAACAAAAATAATTGAGGTTTGAAAAATAAACACAAATAATTGAGGTTTGAAAAATAAACAAAAGTAATTGAGGTTTGAAAAATAAACAAAAATAATTGAGGTTTGAAAAATACACAAAAGTAATTGAGGTTTTAAAAATAAACAAAAATAATTGAGGTTTGAAAACTAAACAAAAGTAATTGAGGTTTGAAAAATAAACAAAAATAATTGAGGTTTGAAAAATAAACAAAAGTAATTGAGGTTTGAAAAATAAAGAAGAGTAATTGAGGTTTGAAAAGTAAACAAAAGTAATTGAGGTTTGAAAACTAAACAAAAATAATTGAGATTTGAAAAATAAACAAAATAATTGAGGTTTGAAAAATAAACAAAAATAATTGAGGTTTGAAAAATAAACAAAAATAATTGAGGTTTGAAAAATAAACAAATAATAATTGAGGTTTGAAAAAAAAAGAAGAGTAATTGAGGTTTGAAAAGTAACCAAAAGTAATTGAGGTTTGAAAAATAAACAAAAATAATTGAGGTTTGAAAAATAAACAAAAGTAATTGAGGTTTGAAAAATAAACAAAAATAATTGAGGTTTGAAAAATAAACAAAAATAATTGAGGTTTGAAAAATAAACAAAAATAATTAAGTTTTGAAAAATAAACAAAAATAATTGAGGTTTTAACAATAAACAAAAATAATTGAGGTTTGAAAAATAAACAAAAATAATTGAGGTTTGAAAAATAAACAAAAATAATTGAGGTTTGAAAAATAAACAAAAGTAATTGAGGTTTGAAAAATAAACAAAAATAATTGAGGTTTGAAAAATAAACAAAAATAATTGAGGTTTGAAAAATAAACACAAATAATTGAGGTTTGAAAAATAAACAAAAATAATTGAGGTTTGAAAAATAAACAAAAATAATTGAGGTTTGAAAAATAAACAAAAGTAATTAGGTTTGAAAAATAAACAAAAGTAATTGAGGTTTGAAAAATAAACAAAAATAATTGAGGTTTGAAAAATAAACAAAAATAATTGAGGTTTGAAAAATAAACAAAAATAATTGAGGTTTGAAAAATAAACAAAAATAATTGAGGTTTGAAAACTGAACAAAAATAATTGAGGTTTGAAAAATAAACAAAAATAATTGAGGTTTGAAAAATAAACAAAAGTAATTAGGTTTGGAAAATAAACAAAAATAATTGAGGTTTGAAAATACACAAAAATAATTGAGGTTTGAAAAATAAACAAAAATAATTGAGGTTTGAAAAATAAACAAAAATAATTGAGGTTTGAAAAATAAACAAAAATAATTGAGGTTTGAAAAATAAACAAAAATAATTGAGGTTTGAAAAATAAACAAAAATAATTGAGGTTTGAAAAATAAACAAAAATAATTGAGGTTTGAAAAATAAACAAAAATAATTGAGGTTTGAAAAATAAACAAAAATAATTGAGGTTTGAAAAATAAACAAAAATAATTGAGGTTTGAAAAATAAACAAAAATAATTGAGGTTTGAAAAATAAACAAAAATAATTGAGGTTTGAAAAATAAACAAAAGTAATTAGGTTTGAAAAATAAACGAAAATAATTAAGTTTTGAAAAATAAACAAAAATAATTGAGGTTTTAACAATAAACAAAAATAATTGAGGTTTGAAAAATAAACAAAAATAATTGAGGTTTGAAAAATAAACAAAAATAATTGAGGTTTGAAAAATAAACAAAAATAATTGAGGTTTGAAAAATAAACAAAAATAATTGAGGTTTGAAAACTGAACAAAAATAATTGAGGTTTGAAAAATAAACAAAAATAATTGAGGTTTGAAAAATAAACAAAAGTAATTAGGTTTGGAAAATAAACAAAAATAATTGAGGTTTGAAAAATACACAAAAATAATTGAGGTTTGAAAAATAAACAAAAATAATTGAGGTTTGAAAAATAAACAAAAATAATTGAGGTTTGAAAAATAAACAAAAATAATTGAGGTTTGAAAAATAAACAAAAATAATTGAGGTTTGAAAAATAAACAAAAATAATTGAGGTTTGAAAAATAAACAAAAATAATTGAGGTTTGAAAAATAAACAAAAATAATTGAGGTTTGAAAAATAAACAAAAATAATTGAGGTTTGAAAAATAAACAAAAATAATTGAGGTTTGAAAAATAAACAAAAATAATTGAGGTTTGAAAAATAAACAAAAATAATTGAGGTTTGAAAAATAAACAAAAGTAATTAGGTTTGAAAAATAAACTAAAATAATTAAGTTTTGAAAAATAAACAAAAATAATTGAGGTTTTAACAATAAACAAAAATAATTGAGGTTTGAAAAATAAACAAAAATAATTGAGGTTTGAAAAATAAACAAAAATAATTGAGGTTTGAAAAATAAACAAAAGTAATTGAGGTTTATAAAACTAACAAAAATAATTGAGGTTTGAAAAATAAACAAAAATAATTGAGGTTTGAAAAATAAACAAAAATAATTGAGGTTTGAAAAATAAACAAAAATAATTGAGGTTTGAAAAACAAACAAAAATAATTGAGGTTTGAAAAATAAACAAAATAATTGAGGTTTGAAAAATAAACAAAAGTAATTGAGGTTTGAAAAATAAACAAAAATAATTGAGGTTTGAAAAATACACAAAAGTAATTGAGGTTTTAAAAATAAACAAAAATAATTGAGGTTTGAAAAATAAACAAAAGTAATTGAGGTTTGAAAAGTAAACAAAAATAATTGAGGTTTGAAAAATAAACAAAAATAATTGAGGTTTGAAAAATAAAGCAGAGTAATTGAGGTTTGAAAAGTAAACAAAAGTAATTGAGGTTTGAAAAATAAACAAAAATAATTGAGGTTTGAAAAATAAACAAAAGTAATTGAGGTTTGAAAAATAAACAAAAAGTAATTGAGGTTTGAAAAATAAACAAAAATAATTGAGGTTTGAAAAATAAACAAAATAATTGAGGTTTAAAAAATAAACAAAAATAATTGAGGTTTGAAAAATAAACAAAAATAATTGAGGTTTGAAAAATAAACACAAATAATTGAGGTTTGAAAAATAAACAAAAGTAATTGAGGTTTGAAAAATAAACAAAAATAATTGAGGTTTGAAAAATACACAAAAGTAATTGAGGTTTTAAAAATAAACAAAAATAATTGAGGTTTGAAAACTAAACAAAAGTAATTGAGGTTTTAACAATAAACAAAAATAATTGAGGTTTGAAAAATAAACAAAAAAATTTGAGGTTTGAAAAATAAACAAAAATAATTGAGGTTTGAAAAATAAACAAAAGTAATTGAGGTTTGAAAAACTAACAAAAATAATTGAGGTTTGAAAAATAAACAAAAATAATTGAGATTGGAAAAATAAACAAAAATAATTGAGGTTTGAAAAATAAACAAAAATAATTGAGGTTTGAAAAACAAACAAAAATAATTGAGGTTTGAAAAATAAACAAAATAATTGAGGTTTGAAAAATAAACAAAAGTAATTGAGGTTTGAAAAATAAACAAAAATAATTGAGGTTTGAAAAATACACAAAAGTAATTGAGGTTTTAAAAATAAACAAAAGTAATTGAGGTTTGAAAACTAAACAAAAGAAATTGAGGTTTGAAAAGTAAACAAAAATAATTGAGGTTTGAAAAATAAACAAAAATAATTGAGGTTTGAAAAATAAAGCAGAGTAATTGAGGTTTGAAAAGTAAACAAAAGTAATTGAGGTTTGAAAAATAAACAAAAATAATTGAGGTTTGATAAATAAACAAAAATAATTGAGGTTTGAAAAATACACAAAAGTAATTGAGGTTTGAAAAATAAACAAAAATAATTGAGGTTTGAAAACTAAACAAAAGTAATTGAGGTTTGAAAAATAAACAAAAATAATTGAGGTTTGAAAAATAAACAAAAGTAATTGAGGTTTTAAAAATAAAGAAGAGTAATTGAGGTTTGAAAAGTAAACAAAAGTAATTAAGGTTTGAAAACTAAACAAAAATAATTAAGGTTTGAAAAATAAACAAAATAATTGAGGTTTGAAAAATAAACAAAAATAATTGAGGTTTGAAAAATAAACAAAAATAATTGAGGTTTGAAAAATAAACAAATAATAATTGAGGTTTGAAAAATAAACAAAAATAATTGAGGTTTGAAAAATAAACAAAAATAATTGAGGTTTGAAAAATAAACAAAAATAATTGAGGTTTGAAAAATAAACAAAAATAATTGAGGTTTGAAAAATAAACAAAAATAATTGAGGTTTGAAAAATAAACAAAAGTAATTAGGTTTGAAAAATAAACGAAAATAATTAAGTTTTGAAAAATAAACAAAAATAATTGAGGTTTTAACAATAAACAAAAATAATTGAGGTTTGAAAAATAAACAAAAATAATTGAGGTTTGAAAAATAAACAAAAATAATTGAGGTTTGAAAAATAAACAAAAATAATTGAGGTTTGAAAAATAAACAAAAGTAATTAGGTTTGAAAAATAAACAAAAGTAATTGAGGTTTGAAAAATAAACAAAAATAATTGAGGTTTGAAAAATAAACAAAAATAATTGAGGTTTGAAAAATAAACAAAAATAATTGAGGTTTGAAAAATAAACAAAAATAATTGAGGTTTGAAAACTGAACAAAAATAATTGAGGTTTGAAAAATAAACAAAAATAATTGAGGTTTGAAAAATAAACAAAAGTAATTAGGTTTGGAAAATAAACAAAAATAATTGAGGTTTGAAAAATACACAAAAATAATTGAGGTTTGAAAAATAAACAAAAATAATTGAGGTTTGAAAAATAAACAAAAATAATTGAGGTTTGAAAAATAAACAAAAATAATTGAGGTTTGAAAAATAAACAAAAATAATTGAGGTTTGAAAAATAAACAAAAATAATTGAGGTTTGAAAAATAAACAAAAATAATTGAGGTTTGAAAAATAAACAAAAATAATTGAGGTTTGAAAAATAAACAAAAATAATTGAGGTTTGAAAAATAAACAAAAATAATTGAGGTTTGAAAAATAAACAAAAATAATTGAGGTTTGAAAAATAAACAAAAATAATTGAGGTTTGAAAAATAAACAAAAGTAATTAGGTTTGAAAAATAAACTAAAATAATTAAGTTTTGAAAAATAAACAAAAATAATTGAGGTTTTAACAATAAACAAAAATAATTGAGGTTTGAAAAATAAACAAAAATAATTGAGGTTTGAAAAATAAACAAAAATAATTGAGGTTTGAAAAATAAACAAAAGTAATTGAGGTTTGTAAAACTAACAAAAATAATTGAGGTTTGAAAAATAAACAAAAATAATTGAGGTTTGAAAAATAAACAAAAATAATTGAGGTTTGAAAAATAAACAAAAATAATTGAGGTTTGAAAAACAAACAAAAATAATTGAGGTTTGAAAAATAAACAAAATAATTGAGGTTTGAAAAATAAACAAAAGTAATTGAGGTTTGAAAAATAAACAAAAATAATTGAGGTTTGAAAAATACACAAAAGTAATTGAGGTTTTAAAAATAAACAAAAATAATTGAGGTTTGAAAAATAAACAAAAGTAATTGAGGTTTGAAAAGTAAACAAAAATAATTGAGGTTTGAAAAATAAACAAAAATAATTGAGGTTTGAAAAATAAACAAAATAATTGAGGTTTGAAAAATAAACAAAAGTAATTGAGGTTTGAAAAATACACAAAAGTAATTGAGGTTTGAAAAACTAACAAAATAATTGAGGTTTGAAAAATAAACAAAAATAATTGAGGTTTGAAAAATAAACAAATAATAATTGAGGTTTGAAAAAAAAAGAAGAGTAATTGAGGTTTGAAAAGTAACCAAAAGTAATTGAGGTTTGAAAAATAAACAAAAATAATTGAGGTTTGAAAAATAAACAAAAGTAATTGAGGTTTGAAAAATAAACAAAAATAATTGAGGTTTGAAAAATAAACAAAAATAATTGAGGTTTGAAAAATAAACAAAATAATTGAGGTTTGAAAAATAAACAAAAGTAATTGAGGTTTGAAAAATAAACAAAAATAATTGAGGTTTGAAAAATAAACAAAAATAATTGAGGTTTGAAAAATAAACAAAAATAATTGAGGTTTGAAAAATAAACAAAAATAATTGAGGTTTGAAAAATAAACAAAATAATTGAGGTTTGAAAAATAAACAAAAGTAATTGAGGTTTGAAAAATAAACAAAAATAATTGAGGTTTGAAAAATACACAAAAGTAATTGAGGTTTGAAAAACTAACAAAATAATTGAGGTTTGAAAAATAAACAAAAATAATTGAGGTTTGAAAAATAAACAAAAATAATTGAGGTTTGAAAAATAAACAAAAATAATTGAGGTTTGAAAAATAAACAAAAATAATTGAGGTTTGAAAAATAAACAAAAGTAATTAGGTTTGAAAAATAAACAAAAATAATTGAGTTTTGAAAAATAAACAAAAATAATTGAGGTTTTAACAATAAACAAAAATAATTGAGGTTTGAAAAATAAACAAAAAAATTTGAGGTTTGAAAAATAAACAAAAATAATTGAGGTTTGAAAAATAAACAAAAATAATTGAGGTTTGAAAAATAAACAAAAATAATTGAGGTTTGAAAAACAAACAAAAATAATTGAGGTTTGAAAAATAAACAAAATAATTGAGGTTTGAAAAATAAACAAAAGTAATTGAGGTTTGAAAAATAAACAAAAATAATTGAGGTTTGAAAAATACACAAAAGTAATTGAGGTTTTAAAAATAAACAAAAGTAATTGAGGTTTGAAAACTAAACAAAGAAATTGAGGTTTGAAAAGTAAACAAAAATAATTGAGGTTTGAAAAATAAACAAAAATAATTGAGGTTTGAAAAATAAAGCAGAGTAATTGAGGTTTGAAAAGTAAACAAAAGTAATTGAGGTTTGAAAAATAAACAAAAATAATTGAGGTTTGAAAAATAAACAAAAGTAATTGAGGTTTGAAAAATAAACAAAAAGTAATTGAGGTTTGAAAAATAAACAAAAATAATTGAGGTTTGAAAAATAAACAAAATAATTGAGGTTTGAAAAATAAACAAAAATAATTGAGGTTTGAAAAATAAACAAAAATAATTGAGGTTTGAAAAATAAACACAAATAATTGAGGTTTGAAAAATAAACAAAAGTAATTGAGGTTTGAAAAATAAACAAAAATAATTGAGGTTTGAAAAATACACAAAAGTAATTGAGGTTTTAAAAATAAACAAAAATAATTGAGGTTTGAAAACAAAACAAAAGTAATTGAGGTTTGAAAAATAAACAAAAATAATTGAGGTTTGAAAAATAAACAAAAGTAATTGAGGTTTGAAAAATAAAGAAGAGTAATTGAGGTTTGAAAAGTAAACAAAAGTAATTGAGGTTTGAAAACTAAACAAAAATAATTGAGGTTTGAAAAATAAACAAAATAATTGAGGTTTGAAAAATAAACAAAAAAAATTGAGGTTTGAAAAATAAACAAAAATAATTGAGGTTTGAAAAATAAACAAATAATAATTGAGGTTTGAAAAAAAAAGAAGAGTAATTGAGGTTTGAAAAGTAACCAAAAGTAATTGAGGTTTGAAAAATAAACAAAAATAATTGAGGTTTGAAAAATAAACAAAAGTAATTGAGGTTTGAAAAATAAACAAAAATAATTGAGGTTTGAAAAATAAACAAAAATAATTGAGGTTTGAAAAATAAACAAAATAATTGAGGTTTGAAAAATAAACAAAAGTAATTGAGGTTTGAAAAATAAACAAAAATAATTGAGGTTTGAAAAATAAACAAAAATAATTGAGGTTTGAAAAATAAACAAAAATAATTGAGGTTTGAAAAATAAACAAAAATAATTTAGGTTTGAAAAATAAACAAAATAATTGAGGTTTGAAAAATAAACAAAAGTAATTGAGGTTTGAAAAATAAACAAAAATAATTGAGGTTTGAAAAATACACAAAAGTAATTGCGGTTTGAAAAATAAACAAAATAATTGAGGTTTGAAGTATAAACAAAAGTAATTGAGGTTTGAAAAATAAACAAAAGTAATTCAGGTTTGAAAAATAAACAAAAATAATTGAGGTTTGAAAAATAAACAAAAATAATTGAGGTTTGAAAAATAAACAAAAATAATTGAGGTTTGAAAAATAAACAAAAATAATTGAGGTTTGAAAAATAAACAAAAGTAATTGAGGTTTGAAAAGTAAACAAAAGTAATTGAGGTTTGAAAAGTAAACAAAAGTAATTGAGGTTTGAAAAATAAACAAAAGTAATTGAGGTTTGAAAAATAAACAAAATAATTGAGGTTTGAAAAATAAACAAAAGTAATTAGGTTTGCAAAATAAACAAAAATAATTGAGGTTTGAAAAATAAACAAAAATAATTGAGGTTTGAAAAATAAACAAAAGTAATTGAGGTTTGAAAAATAAACAAAAATAATTGAGGTTTGAAAAATAAACAAAAATAATTGAGGTTTGAAAAATAAACAAAAATAATTGAGGTTTGAAAAATAAACAAAAATAATTGAGGTTTGAAAAATAAACAAAAATAATTGAGGTTTGAAAAATAAACAAAAATAATTGAGGTTTGAAAAATAAACAAAAATAATTGAGGTTTGAAAAATAAACAAAAATAATTGAGGTTTGAAAAATACACAAAAATAATTGAGGTTTGAAAAATAAACAAAAATAATTGAGGTTTGAAAAATAAACAAAAAATAATTGAGGTTTGAAAAATAAACAATAGTAATTGAGGTTTGAAAAAAAAAATAATAATTGAAGTTTGAAAAATAAACAAAAATAATTGAGGTTTGAAAAATAAACAAAAATAATTGAGGATTGAAAAATAAACAAAAATAATTGAGGTTTGAAAAATAAACAAAAATAATTGAGGTTTGAAAAATAAACAAAAATAATTGAGGTTTGAAAAATAAACAAAAATAATTGAGGTTTGAAAAATAAACAAAAATAATTGAGGTTTGAAAAATAAACACAAATAATTGAGGTTTGAAAAATAAACAAAAGTAATTGAGGTTTGAAAAATAAACAAAAATAATTGAGGTTTGAAAAATACACAAAAGTAATTGAGGTTTTAAAAATAAAAAAAAATAATTGAGGTTTGAAAACTAAACAAAAGTAATTGATGTTTGAAAAATAAACAAAAATAATTGAGGTTTGAAAAATAAACAAAAGTAATTGAGGTTTGAAAAATAAAGAAGAGTAATTGAGGTTTGAAAAGTAAACAAAAGTAATTGAGGTTTGAAAACTAAACAAAAATAATTGAGGTTTGAAAAATAAACAAAATAATTGAGGTTTGAAAAATAAACAAAAATAATGGAGGTTTGAAAAATAAACAAAAATAATTGAGGTTTGAAAAATAAACAAATAATAATTGAGGTTTGAAAAAAAAAGAAGAGTAATTGAGGTTTGAAAAGTAATTAAAAGTAATTGAGGTTTGAAAAATAAACAAAAATAATTGAGGTTTGAAAAATAAACAAAAGTAATTCAGGTTTGAAAAATAAACAAAAATAATTGAGGTTTGAAAAATAAACAAAAATAATTGAGGTTTGAAAAATAAACAAAATAATTGAGGTTTGAAAAATAAACAAAAGTAATTGAGGTTTGAAAAATAAACAAAAATAATTGAGGTTTGAAAAATAAACAAAAATAATTGAGGTTTTAAAAATAAACAAAAATAATTGAGGTTTGAAAAATAAACAAAAATAATTTAGGTTTGAAAAATAAACAAAATAATTGAGGTTTGAAAAATAAACAAATGTAATTGAGGTTTGAAAAATAAACAAAAATAATTGAGGTTTGAAAAATACACAAAAGTAATTGCGGTTTGAAAAATAAACAAAATAATTGAGGTTTGAAGTATAAACAAAAGTAATTGAGGTTTGAAAAATAAACAAAAGTAATTCAGGTTTGAAAATAAACAAAAATAATTGAGGTTTGAAAAATAAACAAAAATAATTGAGGTTTGAAAAATAAACAAAAATAATTGAGGTTTGAAAAATAAACAAAAATAATTGAGGTTTGAAAAATAAACAAAAGTAATTGAGGTTTGAAAAGTAAACAAAAGTAATTGAGGTTTGAAAAGTAAACAAAAGTAATTGAGGTTTGAAAAATAAACAAAAGTAATTGAGGTTTGAAAAATAAACAAAATAATTGAGGTTTGAAAAATAAACAAATGTAATTAGGTTTGCAAAATAAACAAAAATAATTGAGGTTTGAAAAATAAACAAAAATAATTGAGGTTTGAAAAATAAACAAAAATAATTGAGGTTTGAAAAATAAACAAAAATAATAGAGGTTTGAAAAATAAACAAAAATAATTGAGGTTTGAAAAATAAACAAACATAATTGAGGTTTGAAAAATAAACGAAAATAATTGAGGTTTGAAAAATAAACAAAAATAATTTAGGTTTGAAAAATAAACAAAAATAATTGAGGTTTGAAAAATAAACAAAATAATTGAGGTTTGAAAAATAAACAAAAATAATTGAGGTTTGAAAAATAAACTAAAATAATTGAGGTTTGAAAAATAAACAAAAATAATTGAGGTTTGAAAAATAAACAAAAATAATTGAGGTTTGAAAAATAAACAAAAATAATTGAGGTTTGAAAAATAAACAAAAATAATTGAGGTTTGAAAAATAAACAAAAATAATTGAGGTTTGCAAAATAAACAAAAATAATTGAGGTTTGAAAAATACACAAAAATAATTGAGGTTTGAAAAATAAACAAAAATAATTGAGGTTTGAAAAATAAACAAAAATAATTGAGGTTTGAAAAATAAACAAAAATAATTGAGGTTTGAAAAATAAACAAAATAATTGAGGTTTGAAAAATAAACAAAAATAATTGAGGTTTGAAAAATAAACAAAAATAATTGAGGTTTGAAAAATAAACAAAAATAATTGAGGTTTGAAAAATAAACAAAAATAATTGAGGTTTGAAAAATAAACAAAAATAATTGAGGTTTGAAAAATAAACAAAAATAATTGAGGTTTGAAAAATAAACAAAAATAATTGAGGTTTGAAAAATAAACAAAAATAATTGAGGTTTCAAAAATAAACAAAAATAATTGAGGTTTGAAAAATAAACAAAAATAATTGAGGTTTGAAAAATAAACAAAAATAATTGAGGTTTGAAAAATAAACAAAAATAATTGAGGTTTGAAAAATAAACAAAAATAATTGAGGTTTGAAAAATAAACAAAAATAATTGAGGTTTGAAAAATAAACAAAAATAATTGAGGTTTGAAAAATAAACAAAAATAATTGAGGTTTGAAAAATAAACAAAAATAATTGAGGTTTGAAAAATAAACAAAAATAATTGAGGTTTGAAAAATAAACAAAAATAATTGAGGTCTGAAAAATAAACAAAAATAATTGAGGTTTGAAAAATAAACAAAAGTAATTGAGGTTTGAAAAATAAACAAAAATAATTGAGGTTTGAAAAATAAACAAAAGTAATTGAGGTTTTAAAAATAAACAAAAATAATTGAGGTTTGAAAAATAAACAAAAATAATTGAGGTTTGAAAAATAAACAAAATAATTGAGGTTTGAAAAATAAACAAAAATAATTGAGGTTTGAAAAATAAACAAAAATAATTGAGGATTGAAAAATAAACAAAAAATAATTGAGGTTTGAAAAATAAACAAAAGTAATTGAGGTTTGAAAAATAAAAAAAATAATTGAGGTTCGAAAAATAAACAAAAATAATTGAGGTTTGAAAAATAAACAAAAATAATTGAGGTTTGAAAAATAAACAAAATAATTGAGGTTTGAAAAATAAACAAAAGTAATTGAGGTTTGAAAAATAAACAAAAATAATTGAGGTTTGAAAAATACAAAAAATAATTAAGGTTTGAAAAATAAACAAAATAATTGAGGTTTGAAGTATAAACAAAAGTAATTGAGGTTTGAAAAATAAACAAAAGTAATTGAGGTTTGAAAAATAAACAAAAATAATTGAGGTTTGAAAAATAAACAAAATAATTGAGGTTTGAAAAATAAACAAAAATAATTGAGGTTTTAAAAATAAACAAAAATAATAGAGGGTTGAAAAATAAACAAAAATAATTGAGGTTTGAAAAATAAACAAAAATAATTGAGGTTTGAAAAATAAACAAAAATAATTGAGGTTTGAAAAATAAACAAAAATAATTGAGGTTTGAAAAATAAACAAAAATAATTGAGGTTTGAAAAATAAAAAAAAATAATTGAGGTTTGAAAAATAAACAAAAATAATTGAGGTTTGAAAAATAAACAAAAATAATTGAGGTTTGAAAAATAAACAAAAATAATTGAGGTTTGAAAAATAAACAAAAATAATTGAGGTTTGAAAAATAAACAAAAATAATTGAGGTTTGAAAAATAAACAAAAATAATTGAGGTTTGAAAAATAAACAAAAATAATTGAGGTTTGAAAAATAAACAAAAATAATTGAGGTTTGAAAAATAAACAAAAATAATTGAGGTTTGAAAAATAAACAAAAATAATTGAGGTTTGAAAAATAAACAAAAATAATTGAGGTTTGAAAAATAAACAAAAATAATTGAGGTTAGGGTTAGGATAAAGAATGTAAAGAAACAAATGAATAGAAAATCGAAAAATATTAGAACGTATTTTGGAACAAGACAACAAACACATATCTTCAACGCAACTCCAATGGTAACCCTTTGAAATATCAGTGGAAAGTTAACAGGTTCTACACCTTGCTCAATGAGGACATGCAATTATGCAAGATAGAGTCATCAAATTTCCTGATGCATTTACTTTCAAACCGTGTGGAATATCAGGGGTAGATACTACACCTGATTGAAAGGAAATATGGAACATATGCAATGCGTAGTTCTAGTTCATTTTTTAGCAAAGTGTAGTAACTGTTTGTCTTCTTTAATATTTCAAAGTGTAGCACCTGTTTGTCTTCTTTAATATTTCAAAGTGTAGTAACTGTTTGTCTTCTTTAATATTTCAAAGTGTAGCACCTGTTTGTCTTCTTTAATATTTCAAAGTGTAGCACCTGTTTGTCTTCTTTAATATTTCAAAGTGTAGCACCTGTTTGTCTTCTTTAATATTTCAAAGTGTAGCACCTGTTTGTCTTCTTTAATATTTCAAAGTGTAGCACCTGTTTGTCTTCTTTAGTATTTCAAAGTGTAGCACCTGTTTGTCTTCTTTATATTTCAAAAGTGTAGCACCTGTTTGTCTTCTTTAATATTTCAAAGTGTAGCAGCTGTTTGTCTTCTTTAATATTTCAAAGTGTAGCACCTGTTTGTCTTCTTTAATATTTCAAAGTGTAGCACCTGTTTGTCTTCTTTAATATTTCAAAGTGTAGCACCTGTTTGTCTTCTTTAATATTTCAAAGTGTAGCACCTGTTTGTCTTCTTTAATATTTCAAAGTGTAGCACCTGTTTGTCTTCTTTAATATTTCAAAGTGTAGCACCTGTTTGTCTTCTTTAATATTTCAAAGTGTAGCACCTGTTTGTCTTCTTTAATATTTCAAAGTGTAGCACCTGTTTGTCTTCTTTAATATTTCAAAGTGTAGCACCTGTTTGTCTTCTTTAATATTTCAAAGTGTAGCACCTGTTTGTCTTCTTTAATATTTCAAAGTGTAGCACCTGTTTGTCTTCTTTAATATTTCAAAGTGTAGCACCTGTTTGTCTTCTTTAATATTTCAAAGTGTGCACCTGTTTGTCTTCTTTAATATTTCAAAGTGTAGCACCTGTTTGTCTTCTTTAATATTTCAAAGTGTAGCACCTGTTTGTCTTCTTTAATATTTCAAAGTGTAGCACCTGTTTGTCTTCTTTAATATTTCAAAGTGTAGCACCTGTTTGTCTTCTTTAATATTTCAAAGTGTATCACCTGTTTGTCTTCTTTAATATTTCAAAGTGTAGCACCTGTTTGTCTTCTTTAATATTTCAAAGTGTAGCACCTGTTGTCTTCTTTAATATTTCAAAGTGTAGCACCTGTTTGTCTTCTTTAATATTTCAAAGTGTAGCACCTGTTTGTCTTCTTTAATATTTCAAAGTGTAGCACCTGTTTGTCTTCTTTAATATTTCAAAGTGTAGCACCTGTTTGTCTTCTTTAATATTTCAAAGTGTAGCACCTGTTTGTCTTCTTTAATATTTCAAAGTGTAGCACCTGTTTGTCTTCTTTAATATTTCAAAGTGTAGCACCTGTTTGTCTTCTTTAATATTTCAAAGTGTAGCACCTGTTTGTCTTCTTTAATATTTCAAAGTGTAGCACCTGTTTGTCTTCTTTAATATTTCAAAGTGTAGCACCTGTTTGTCTTCTTTAATATTTCAAAGTGTAGCACCTGTTTGTCTTCTTTAATATTTCAAAGTGTAGCACCTGTTTGTCTTCTTTAATATTTCAAAGTGTAGCACCTGTTTGTCTTCTTTAATATTTCAAAGTGTAGCACCTGTTTGTCTTCTTTAATATTTCAAAGTGTAGCACCTGTTTGTCTTCTTTAATATTTCAAAGTGTAGCACCTGTTTGTCTTCCTTTAATATTTCAAAGTGAGCACCTGTTTGTCTTCTTTAATATTTCAAAGTGTAGCACCTGTTTGTCTTCTTTAATATTTCAAAGTGTAGCACCTGTTTGTCTTCTTTTAATATTTCAAAGTGTAGCACCTGTTTGTCTTCTTTAATATTTCAAAGTGTAGCACCTGTTTGTCTTCTTTAATTTTCAAAGTGTAGCACCTGTTTGTCTTCTTTAATATTTCAAAAGTGTAGCACCTGTTTGTCTTCTTTAATATTTCAAAGTGTAGCACCTGTTTGTCTTCTTTAATATTTCAAAGTGTAGCACCTGTTTGTCTTCTTTAATATTTCAAAGTGTAGCACCTGTTTGTCTTCTTTAATATTTCAAAGTGTAGCACCTGTTTGTCTTCTTTAATATTTCAAAGTGTAGCACCTGTTTGTCTTCTTTAATATTTCAAAGTGTAGCACCTGTTTGTCTTCTTTAATATTTCAAAGTGTAGCACCTGTTTGTCTTCTTTAATATTTCAAAGTGTAGCACCTGTTTGTCTTCTTTAATATTTCAAAGTGTAGCACCTGTTTGTCTTCTTTAATATTTCAAAGTGTAGCACCTGTTTGTCTTCTTTAATATTTCAAAGTGTAGCACCTGTTTGTCTTCTTTAATATTCAAAGTGTAGCACCTGTTTGTCTTCTTTAATATTTCAAAGTGTAGCACCTGTTTGTCTTCTTTAATATTTCAAAGTGTAGCACCTGTTTGTCTTCTTTAATATTTCAAAGTGTAGCACCTGTTTGTCTTCTTTAATATTTCAAAGTGTAGCACCTGTTTGTCTTCTTTAATATTTCAAAGTGTAGCACCTGTTTGTCTTCTTTAATATTTCAAAGTGTAGCACCTGTTTGTCTTCTTTAATATTTCAAAGTGTAGCACCTGTTTGTCTTCTTTAATATTTCAAAGTGTAGCACCTGTTTGTCTTCTTTAATATTTCAAAGTGTAGCACCTGTTTGTCTTCTTTAATATTTCAAAGTGTAGCACCTGTTTGTCTTCTTTAATATTTCAAAGTGTAGCACCTGTTTGTCTTCTTTAATATTTCAAAGTGTAGCACCTGTTTGTCTTCTTTAATATTTCAAAGTGTAGCACCTGTTTGTCTTTCTTTTTAATATTTCAAAGTGTAGCACCTGTTTGTCTTCTTTAAATATTTCAAAGTGTAGCACCTGTTTGTCTTCTTTAATATTTCAAAGTGTAGCACCTGTTTGTCTTCTTTAATATTTCAAAGTGTAACACCTGTTTGTCTTCTTTAATATTTCAAAGTGTAGCACCTGTTTGTCTTCTTTAATATTTCAAAGTGTAACACCTGTTTGTCTTCTTTAATATTTCAAAGTGTAGCACCTGTTTGTCTTCTTTAATATTTCAAAGTGTAGCACCTGTTTGTCTTCTTTAATATTTCAAAGTGTAGCACCTGTTTGTCTTCTTTAATATTTCAAAGTGTAGCACCTGTTTGTCTTCTTTAATATTTCAAAGTGTAGCACCTGTTTGTCTTCTTTAATATTTCAAAGTGTAGCACCTGTTTGTCTTCTTTAATATTTCAAAGTGTAGCACCTTTTTGCCTTCTTTAATATTTTTAAAGTGTAGCACCTGTTTGTCTTCTTTAATATTTCAAAGTGTAGCACCTGTTTGTCTTCTTTAATATTTCAAAGTGAAGCACCTGTTTGTCTTCTTTAATATTTCAAAGTGTAGCACCTGTTTGTCTTCTTTAATATTTCAAAGTGTAGCACCTGTTTGTCTTCTTTAATATTTCAAAGTGTAGCACCTGTTTGTCTTCTTTAATATTTCAAAGTGTAGCACCTGTTTGTCTTCTTTAATATTTCAAAGTGTAGCACCTGTTTGTCTTCTTTAATATTTCAAAGTGTAGCACCTGTTTGTCTTCTTTAATATTTCAAAGTGTAGCACCTGTTTGTCTTCTTTAATATTTCAAAGTGTAGCACCTGTTTGTCTTCTTAAATATTTCAAAGTGTAGCACCTGTTTGTCTTCTTTAATATTTCAAAGTGTAGCACCTGGTTGTCTTCTTTAATATTTCAAAGTGTAGCACCTGTTTGTCTTCTTTAATATTTCAAAGTGTAGCACCTGTTTTGTCTTCTTTAATATTTCAAAGTGTAGCACCTGTTTGTCTTCTTTAATATTTCAAAGTGTAGCACCTGTTTGTCTTCTTTAATATTTCAAAGTGTAGCACCTGTTTGTCTTCTTTAATATTTCAAAGTGTAGCACCTGTTTGTCTTCTTTAATATTTCAAAGTGTAGCACCTGTTTGTCTTCTTTAATATTTCAAAGTGTAGCACCTGTTTGTCTTCTTTAATATTTCAAAGTGTAGCACCTGTTTGTCTTCTTTAATATTTCAAAGTGTAGCACCTGTTTGTCTTCTTTAATATTTCAAAGTGTAGCACCTGTTTGTCTTCTTTAATATTTCAAAGTGTAGCACCTGTTTGTCTTCTTTAATATTTCAAAGTGTAGCACCTGTTTGTCTTCTTTAATATTTCAAAGTGTAGCACCTGTTTGTCTTCTTTAATATTTCAAAGTGTAGCACCTGTTTGTCTTCTTTAATATTTCAAAGTGTAGCACCTGTTTGTCTTCTTTAATATTTCAAAGTGTAGCACCTGTTTGTCTTCTTTAATATTTCAAAGTGTAGCACCTGTTTGTCTTCTTTAATATTTCAAAGTGTAGCACCTGTTTGTCTTCTTTAATATTTCAAAGTGTAGCACCTGTTTGTCTTCTTTAATATTTCAAAGTGTAGCACCTGTTTGTCTTCTTTAATATTTCAAAGTGTAGCACCTGTTTGTCTTCTTTAATATTTCAAAGTGTAGCACCTGTTTGTCTTCTTTAATATTTCAAAGTGTAGCACCTGTTTGTCTTCTTTAATATTTCAAAGTGTAGCACCTGTTTGTCTTCTTTAATATTTCAAAGTGTAGCACCTGTTTGTCTTCTTTAATATTTCAAAGTGTAGCACCTGTTTGTCTTCTTTAATATTTCAAAGTGTAGCACCTGTTTGTCTTCTTTAATATTTCAAAGTGTAGCACCTGTTTGTCTTCTTTAATATTTCAAAGTGTAGCACCTGTTTGTCTTCTTTAATATTTCAAAGTGTAGCACCTGTTTGTCTTCTTTAATATTTCAAAGTGTAGCACCTGTTTGTCTTCTTTAATATTTCAAAGTGTAGCACCTGTTTGTCTTCTTTAATATTTCAAAGTGTAGCACCTGTTTGTCTTCTTTAATATTTCAAAGTGTAGCACCTGTTTGTCTTCTTTAATATTTCAAAGTGTAGCACCTGTTTGTCTTCTTTAATATTTCAAAGTGTAGCACCTGTTTGTCTTCTTTAATATTTCAAAGTGTAGCACCTGTTTGTCTTCTTTAATATTTCAAAGTGTAGCACCTGTTTGTCTTCTTTAATATTTCAAAGTGTAGCACCTGTTTGTCTTCTTTAATATTTCAAAGTGTAGCACCTGTTTGTCTTCTTTAATATTTCAAAGTGTAGCACCTGTTTGTCTTCTTTAATATTTCAAAGTGTAGCACCTGTTTGTCTTCTTTAATATTTCAAAGTGTAGCACCTGTTTGTCTTCTTTAATATTTCAAAGTGTAGCACCTGTTTGTCTTCTTTAATATTTCAAAGTGTAGCACCTGTTTGTCTTCTTTAATATTTCAAAGTGTAGCACCTGTTTGTCTTCTTTAATATTTCAAAGTGTAGCACCTGTTTGTCTTCTTTAATATTTCAAAGTGTAGCACCTGTTTGTCTTCTTTAATATTTCAAAGTGTAGCACCTGTTTGTCTTCTTTAATATTTCAAAGTGTAGCACCTGTTTGTCTTCTTTAATATTTCAAAGTGTAGCACCTGTTTGTCTTCTTTAATATTTCAAAGTGTAGCACCTGTTTGTCTTCTTTAATATTTCAAAGTGTAGCACCTGTTTGTCTTCTTTAATATTTCAAAGTGTAGCACCTGTTTGTCTTCTTTAATATTTCAAAGTGTAGCACCTGTTTGTCTTCTTTAATATTTCAAAGTGTAGCACCTGTTTGTCTTCTTTAATATTTCAAAGTGTAGCACCTGTTTGTCTTCTTTAATATTTCAAAGTGTAGCACCTGTTTGTCTTCTTTAATATTTCAAAGTGTAGCACCTGTTTGTCTTCTTTAATATTTCAAAGTGTAGCACCTGTTTGTCTTCTTTAATATTTCAAAGTGTAGCACCTGTTTGTCTTCTTTAATATTTCAAAGTGTAGCACCTGTTTGTCTTCTTTAATATTTCAAAGTGTAGCACCTGGTTGTCTTCTTTAATATTTCAAAGTGTAGCACCTGTTGTCTTCTTTAATATTTCAAAGTGTAGCACCTGTTTGTCTTCTTTAATATTTCAAAGTGTAGCACCTGTTTGTCTTCTTTAATATTTCAAAGTGTAGCACCTGTTTGTCTTCTTTAATATTTCAAAGTGTAGCACCTGTTTGTCTTCTTTAATATTTCAAAGTGTAGCACCTGTTTGTCTTCTTTAATATTTCAAAGTGTAGCACCTGTTTGTCTTCTTTAATATTTCAAAGTGTAGCACCTGTTTGTCTTCTTTAATATTTCAAAGTGTAGCACCTGTTTGTCTTCTTTAATATTTCAAAGTGTAGCACCTGTTTGTCTTCTTTAATATTTCAAAGTGTAGCACCTGTTTGTCTTCTTTAATATTTCAAAGTGTAGCACCTGTTTGTCTTCTTTAATATTTCAAAGTGTAGCACCTGTTTGTCTTCTTTAATATTTCAAAGTGTAGCACCTGTTTGTCTTCTTTAATATTTCAAAGTGTAGCACCTGTTTGTCTTCTTTAATATTTCAAAGTGTAGCACCTGTTTGTCTTCTTTAATATTTCAAAGTGTAGCACCTGTTTGTCTTCTTTAATATTTCAAAGTGTAGCACCTGTTTGTCTTCTTTAATATTTCAAAGTGTAGCACCTGTTTGTCTTCTTTAATATTTCAAAGTGTAGCACCTGTTTGTCTTCTTTAATATTTCAAAGTGTAGCACCTGTTTGTCTTCTTTAATATTTCAAAGTGTAGCACCTGTTTGTCTTCTTTAATATTTCAAAGTGTAGCACCTGTTTGTCTTCTTTAATATTTCAAAGTGTAGCACCTGTTTGTCTTCTTTAATATTTCAAAGTGTAGCACCTGTTTGTCTTCTTTAATATTTCAAAGTGTAGCACCTGTTTGTCTTCTTTAATATTTCAAAGTGTAGCACCTGTTTGTCTTCTTTAATATTTCAAAGTGTAGCACCTGTTTGTCTTCTTTAATATTTCAAAGTGTAGCACCTGTTTGTCTTCTTTAATATTTCAAAGTGTAGCACCTGTTTGTCTTCTTTAATATTTCAAAGTGTAGCACCTGTTTGTCTTCTTTAATATTTCAAAGTGTAGCACCTGTTTGTCTTCTTTAATATTTCAAAGTGTAGCACCTGTTTGTCTTCTTTAATATTTCAAAGTGTAGCACCTGTTTGTCTTCTTTAATATTTCAAAGTGTAGCACCTGTTTGTCTTCTTTAATATTTCAAAGTGTAGCACCTGTTTGTCTTCTTTAATATTTCAAAGTGTAGCACCTGTTTGTCTTCTTTAATATTTCAAAGTGTAGCACCTGTTTGTCTTCTTTAATATTTCAAAGTGTAGCACCTGTTTGTCTTCTTTAATATTTCAAAGTGTAGCACCTGTTTGTCTTCTTTAATATTTCAAAGTGTAGCACCTGTTTGTCTTCTTTAATATTTCAAAGTGTAGCACCTGTTTGTCTTCTTTAATATTTCAAAGTGTAGCACCTGTTTGTCTTCTTTAATATTTCAAAGTGTAGCACCTGTTTGTCTTCTTTAATATTTCAAAGTGTAGCACCTGTTTGTCTTCTTTAATATTTCAAAGTGTAGCACCTGTTTGTCTTCTTTAATATTTCAAAGTGTAGCACCTGTTTGTCTTCTTTAATATTTCAAAGTGTAGCACCTGTTTGTCTTCTTTAATATTTCAAAGTGTAGCACCTGTTTGTCTTCTTTAATATTTCAAAGTGTAGCACCTGTTTGTCTTCTTTAATATTTCAAAGTGTAGCACCTGTTTGTCTTCTTTAATATTTCAAAGTGTAGCACCTGTTTGTCTTCTTTAATATTTCAAAGTGTAGCACCTGTTTGTCTTCTTTAATATTTCAAAGTGTAGCACCTGTTTGTCTTCTTTAATATTTCAAAGTGTAGCACCTGTTTGTCTTCTTTAATATTTCAAAGTGTAGCACCTGTTTGTCTTCTTTAATATTTCAAAGTGTAGCACCTGTTTGTCTTCTTTAATATTTCAAAGTGTAGCACCTGTTTGTCTTCTTTAATATTTCAAAGTGTAGCACCTGTTTGTCTTCTTTAATATTTCAAAGTGTAGCACCTGTTTGTCTTCTTTAATATTTCAAAGTGTAGCACCTGTTTGTCTTCTTTAATATTTCAAAGTGTAGCACCTGTTTGTCTTCTTTAATATTTCAAAGTGTAGCACCTGTTTGTCTTCTTTAATATTTCAAAGTGTAGCACCTGTTTGTCTTCTTTAATATTTCAAAGTGTAGCACCTGTTTGTCTTCTTTAATATTTCAAAGTGTAGCACCTGTTTGTCTTCTTTAATATTTCAAAGTGTAGCACCTGTTTGTCTTCTTTAATATTTCAAAGTGTAGCACCTGTTTGTCTTCTTTAATATTTCAAAGTGTAGCACCTGTTTGTCTTCTTTAATATTTCAAAGTGTAGCACCTGTTTGTCTTCTTTAATATTTCAAAGTGTAGCACCTGTTTGTCTTCTTTAATATTTCAAAGTGTAGCACCTGTTTGTCTTCTTTAATATTTCAAAGTGTAGCACCTGTTTGTCTTCTTTAATATTTCAAAGTGTAGCACCTGTTTGTCTTCTTTAATATTTCAAAGTGTAACACCTGTTTGTCTTCTTTAATATTTCAAAGTGTAGCACCTGTTTGTCTTCTTTAATATTTCAAAGTGTAGCACCTGTTTGTCTTCTTTAATATTTCAAAGTGTAGCACCTGTTTGTCTTCTTTAATATTTCAAAGTGTAGCACCTGTTTGTCTTCTTTAATATTTCAAAGTGTAGCACCTGTTTGTCTTCTTTAATATTTCAAAGTGTAGCACCTGTTTGTCTTCTTTAATATTTCAAAGTGTAGCACCTGTTTGTCTTCTTTAATATTTCAAAGTGTAGCACCTGTTTGTCTTCTTTAATATTTCAAAGTGTAGCACCTGTTTGTCTTCTTTAATATTTCAAAGTGTAGCACCTGTTTGTCTTCTTTAATATTTCAAAGTGTAGCACCTGTTTGTCTTCTTTAATATTTCAAAGTGTAGCACCTGTTTGTCTTCTTTAATATTTCAAAGTGTAGCACCTGTTTGTCTTCTTTAATATTTCAAAGTGTAGCACCTGTTTGTCTTCTTTAATATTTCAAAGTGTAGCACCTGTTTGTCTTCTTTCATATTTCAAAGTGTAGCACCTGTTTGTCTTCTTTAATATTTCAAAGTGTAGCACCTGTTTGTCTTCTTTAATATTTCAAAGTGTAGCACCTGTTTGTCTTCTTTAATATTTCAAAGTGTAGCACCTGTTTGTCTTCTTTAATATTTCAAAGTGTAGCACCTGTTTGTCTTCTTTAATATTTCAAAGTGTAGCACCTGTTTGTCTTCTTTAATATTTCAAAGTGTAGCACCTGTTTGTCTTCTTTAATATGTCAAAGTGTAGCACCTGTTTGTCTTCTTTAATATTTCAAAGTGTAGCACCTGTTTGTCTTCTTTAATATTTCAAAGTGTAGCACCTGTTTGTCTTCTTTAATATTTCAAAGTGTAGCACCTCTTTGTCTTCTTTCATATTTCAAAGTGTAGCACCTGTTTGTCTTCTTTAATATTTCAAAGTGTAACACCTGTTTGTCTTCTTTAATATTTCAAAGTGTAGCACCTGTTTGTCTTCTTTAATATTTCAAAGTGTAGCACCTGTTTGTCTTCTTTAATATTTCAAAGTGTAGCACCTGTTTGTCTTCTTTAATATTTCAAAGTGTAGCACCTGTTTGTCTTCTTTAATATTTCAAAGTGTAGTACCTGGTTGTCTTCTTTAATATTTCAAAGTGTAGCACCTGTTTGTCTTCTTTAATATTTCAAAGTGTAGCACCTGTTTGTCTTCTTTAATATTTCAAAGTGTAGCACCTGTTTGTCTTCTTTAATATTTCAAAGTGTAGCACCTGTTTGTCTTCTTTAATATTTCAAAGTGTAGCACCTGTTTGTCTTCTTTAATATTTCAAAGTGTAGCACCTGTTTGTCTTCTTTAATATTTCAAAGTGTAGCACCTGTTTGTCTTCTTTAATATTTCAAAGTGTAGCACCTGTTTGTCTTCTTTCATATTTCAAAGTGTAGCACCTGTTTGTCTTCTTTAATATTTCAAAGTGTAGCACCTGTTTGTCTTCTTTAATATTTCAAAGTGTAGCACCTGTTTGTCTTCTTTAATATTTCAAAGTGTAGCACCTGTTTGTCTTCTTTAATATTTCAAAGTGTAGCACCTGTTTGTCTTCTTTAATATTTCAAAGTGTAGCACCTGTTTGTCTTCTTTAATATTTCAAAGTGTAGCACCTGTTTGTCTTCTTTAATATTTCAAAGTGTAGCACCTGTTTGTCTTCTTTAATATGTCAAAGTGTAGCACCTGTTTGTCTTCTTTAATATTTCAAAGTGTAGCACCTGTTTGTCTTCTTTAATATTTCAAAGTGTAGCACCTGTTTGTCTTCTTTAATATTTCAAAGTGTAGCACCTGTTTGTCTTCTTTAATATTTCAAAGTGTAGCACCTGTTTGTCTTCTTTAATATTTCAAAGTGTAGCACCTGTTTGTCTTCTTTAATATTTCAAAGTGTAGCACCTGTTTGTCTTCTTTAATATTTCAAAGTGTAGCACCTGTTTGTCTTCTTTAATATTTCAAAGTGTAGCACCTGTTTGTCTTCTTTAATATTTCAAAGTGTAGCACCTGTTTGTCTTCTTTAATATTTCAAAGTGTAGCACCTGTTTGTCTTCTTTAATATTTCAAAGTGTAGCACCTGTTTGTCTTCTTTAATATTTCAAAGTGTAGCACCTGTTTGTCTTCTTTAATATTTCAAAGTGTAACACCTGTTTGTCTTCTTTAATATTTCAAAGTGTAACACCTGTTTGTCTTCTTTAATATTTCAAAGTGTAGCACCTGTTTGTCTTCTTTAATATTTCAAAGTGTAGCACCTGTTGGTCTTCTTTAATATTTCAAAGTGTAGCACCTGTTTGTCTTCTTTAATATTTCAAAGTGTAGCACCTGTTTGTCTTCTTTAATATTTCAAAGTGTAGCACCTGTTTGTCTTCTTTAATATTTCAAAGTGTAACACCTGTTTGTCTTCTTTAATATTTCAAAGTGTAGCACCTGTTTGTCTTCTTTAATATTTCAAAGTGTAGCACCTGTTTGTCTTCTTTAATATTTCAAAGTGTAGCACCTGTTGGTCTTCTTTAATATTTCAAAGTGTAACACCTGTTTGTCTTCTTTAATATTTCAAAGTGTAGCACCTATTTGTCTTCTTTAATATTTCAAAGTGTAACACCTGTTTGTCTTCTTTAATATTTCAAAGTGTAGCACCTGTTTGGCTTTTTTAATATTTCAAAGTGTAGCACCTGTTTGTCTTCTTTAATATTTCAAAGTGTAGCACCTGTTGGTCTGCTTTAATATTTCAAAGTGTAACACCTGTTTGTCTTCTTTAATATTTCAAAGTGTAGCACCTGTTTGTCTTCTTTAATATTTCAAAGTGTAGCACCTGTTTGTCTTCTTTAATATTTCAAAGTGTAGCACCTGTTGGTCTTCTTTAATATTTCAAAGTGTAGCACCTGTTTGTCTTCTTTAATATTTCAAAGTGTAGCACCTGTTTGTCTTCTTTAATATTTCAAAGTGTAGCACCTGTTTGTCTTCTTTAATATTTCAAAGTGTAACACCTGTTTGTCTTCTTTAATATTTCAAAGTGTAACACCTGTTTGTCTTCTTTAATATTTCAAAGTGTAGCACCTGTTTGTCTTCTTTAATATTTCAAAGTGTAGCACCTGTTTGTCTTCTTTAATATTTCAAAGTGTAGCACCTGTTTGTCTTCTTTAATATTTCAAAGTGTAGCACCTGTTTGTCTTCTTTAATATTTCAAAGTGTAGCACCTGTTTGTCTTCTTTAATATTTCAAAGTGTAGCACCTGTTTGTCTTCTTTAATATTTCAAAGTGTAGCACCTGTTTGTCTTCTTTAATATTTCAAAGTGTAGCACCTGTTTGTCTTCTTTAATATTTCAAAGTGTAACACCTGTTTGTCTTCTTTAATATTTCAAAGTGTAGCACCTGTTTGTCTTCTTTAATATTTCAAAGTGTAACACCTGTTTGTCTTCTTTAATATTTCAAAGTGTAACACCTGTTTGTCTTCTTTAATATTTCAAAGTGTAGCACCTGTTTGTCTTCTTTAATATTTCAAAGTGTAGCACCTGTTTGTCTTCTTTAATATTTCAAAGTGTAGCACCTGTTTGTCTTCTTTAATATTTCAAAGTGTAGCACCTGTTTGTCTTCTTTAATATTTCAAAGTGTAGCACCTGTTTGTCTTCTTTAATATTTCAAAGTGTAGCACCTGTTTGTCTTCTTTAATATTTCAAAGTGTAGCACCTGTTTGTCTTCTTTAATATTTCAAAGTGTAGCACCTGTTTGTCTTCTTTAATATTTCAAAGTGTAACACCTGTTTGTCTTCTTTAATATTTCAAAGTGTAGCATCTGTTTGTCTTCTTTAATATTTCAAAGTGTAGCACCTGTTTGTCTTCTTTAATATTTCAAAGTGTAGCACCTGTTTGTCTTCTTTAATATTTCAAAGTGTAGCACCTGTTTGTCTTCTTTAATATTTCAAAGTGTAGCACCTGTTTGTCTTCTTTAATATTTCAAAGTGTAACACCTGTTTGTCTTCTTTAATATTTCAAAGTGTATCACCTGTTTGTCTTCTTTAATATTTCAAAGTGTAGCACCTGTTTGTCTTCTTTAATATTTCAAAGTGTAACACCTGTTTGTCTTCTTTAATATTTCAAAGTGTAGCACCTGTTTGTCTTCTTTAATATTTCAAAGTGTAGCACCTGTTTGTCTTCTTTAATATTTCAAAGTGTAGCACCTGTTTGTCTTCTTTAATATTTCAAAGTGTAGCACCTGTTTGTCTTCTTTAATATTTCAAAGTGTAGCACCTGTTTGTCTTCTTTAATATTTCAAAGTGTAGCACCTGTTTGTCTTCTTTAATATTTCAAAGTGTAACACCTGTTTGTCTTCTTTAATATTTCAAAGTGTAGCATCTGTTTGTCTTCTTTAATAGGTCAAAGGATACCATAGGTATACGGGTACATAAATATATAAGAAAAATGAACACTTCTGCTTTGCACAATCCCAGGTCACCTTTGTGAAAGGTGTAACAACTGTTTAGCCTCCCTCTGATATCATATAGGTATGTGGTGATGTAAAAATTTCAGGTCATTTTAATACCTATTAGCCGCTCTATAATATTTCAGATTTTTACCATAGGAATGTAATGTATTTCAAGGAACATAACATTTCGGTTTAAAATCGTTCCAAGTCACACTTGAACAAGTTGTAGTCTCCATCTGATAATCCAAACAGAGTGTCAGCATAGGATATGCAAGTGTCGAAACATTTTAGGGAACTGATCGCCACTTCATTACATAATTCTGGGTCACTCTTGAGTAAGATGTCATTCCTATTAGATTCTCTTTGATATTTCAGTATTTGAGTAAGCGGGTAGGTTAATACTTCAGCAAAAATAACCTTGCATACCTTGCATAGTCCCCTGTCACACTCAAAGTGTTGCACCTGTTTGTTTCTTTCTCATATTCCATGAGATTATTTTTGGTATACGAGTATATAAAAAATAAATGAACCAAACGCCTCTGTCTTGCGTGGCCCCAGGTAAATCTTGATCAAATGTAGAACCTGTTAGCTTCCCTCTCGGAAATATCAGAGAGGGGTGCTAACAGGTATGCTAATACTTCAGGTAACACAGTTTCTATCTCGAATAGTTTCAAGTCACCTTTGAGCAAGTTGTTGGACCTGTTTTTTTTTTGTTGTTTTTTACATAGGAGTCACCACTTATCAAGGCCCAGAGGTCACTCGAGGATAAGGGTTAAAGAGTATACAGTATCAGAATCATGGTAATCGTTAGTAGTGAAGATTTGGTAAATTTGTTAACTTAAGTGGAAGGGCTCATCAAGGACTTGTTTACATTGGACTTGAAGACGGCCATATTGTAGCCGGTTGGAAAGCAGGCAAATGGAAGACAGTTCCACAAGCGTGTCATTCTAAGAAAGAAACTTTGTTCATGGAATCTACATTTAGGTTTAGACACAGCTAAAGAGTGGGGGAATTTATTAATAGTGTTTTCAATTAGAGTGTTTCTCGTGAAAGTTTGGCAAGGGGGGGGCATAGATTGGAGCTCAGATGAGCACTTGCCATAAGAATAATGATAAAGCAGAGACAGGCTCGCAACGTCTCTTCTGTGAGAAAGAGATTGCAGGGAAGAGAAAAGGGCATCCACTACTAGGCTACAAAGTCTATTTTGAATCTCTATCAAGACAGAATAAACCAAAACCTAAAGACAGTGAGTCAAGTATAACCATTAGACGAGTTTGCCACATTCTTTAAAAAGTGTTTCCAAACCTACTTGTTCTTAACATAGTTTGTCATGTCACTGATTCACGCAATCTGTGAAATAGTTGACAAACAGATAAAAATCTGATGATTTCCAAATACCGATTTTCCAATTTTGGGCCCCTTAGCAGCCCGTTTTTTTTTTTTGTTTTGTTTTTTTCAGATAAAAACGGATTAGAAAATTTTCCACATGTCTGTATACTCTATATATCAAATTTCAAATCTGTAGATAAAAAATTCGCTGAGTATATAGATTGAGAAGTGTCCTCACACACACCCACATTCTTACTTTTATCTATCTATCTATAGATCTATAAAAGTGAACGTGTGTGTGTGTGTATACATTTCCTTACGCAAATAACTCTGTCAATTTTTAGTCTACAGACTCGAAACTTGATATACAGGGTACTGAGATTTGGGAAAATCTTTGTGATCGGTTTTCGGCCAGAAATTTGGCTGTTAAGGGATCAAAGTTCAACGAGAACACTACCAAACTCCTCCGCCAATTTTGGGTCTAAACCCTTGAAATTTTAGATATAGGTTCTTGGACATGGATCTAACTTAATAACTTGATTTGAGCCCAAAACAATAAATGTTAAGAGATCATAATAGGGTTCAAAGTTTAAAAAATTGACCCCTTTTTTTTTTTTTTTGCTCAACATACACCTCCAAACACCCAGGCAACGCCGGGCTGAAATGCTAGTAGATATATAAATTTAACAAGTTTTTACGGTAATTGGTAAAAAGATAACTCTATAGTTTAATATTTAGAAAGGTATAAAGAATCGGAATCGGCAATTGTATTGGAATCGTCCCATCAGCAGTGCATACACATGCCTGATAAGACTCTTCTCTTGGTGGACATTGGTAACACTAACCTTGATTAGTTATTGCAGAAATTCCCTGGACTTACTTCATCCACTCCTAACTCTTGCAATCACATTAGCACCTGTTCCACTCTGCTAACGGTAAACTATTCCCCTATATCCACACATATGCAATTAAGTGTCCACTTGTGTGTTTATACATCTGTACCAGTAGACAAGTATAGACCTACGGTTAAGTGTTAAAATTATTAGCATATCTAATTGTCTGGGTCAAAATGACCAAACCGTTTACGAAGGATCACCAATCGTAAAGGAAGGGTAGATTAAGAGAAGCTATCATTTTATTACGCACACACAGAGAACTTGAATGCCTACTAGACACTATCTTCGCGTGTCTCTGTACAGGGTTTGCCAGAACAACCTGGCATGAGGATACTTTTCCCTAGAGGTAAACCCTGACCAAATATTCAAAATCACATAGTATTCGCTGTCTAAATAAGATCTCCTTTCTATGGCTAACTCACATTAGCTTTTACAAGAAATGGTGCACCTTCTCCAAGTGATGTTACCTTAAGTAATAACACGAAGCTGGATACTCCACCAGACTAGATGGAATCTGATCATGAAATCTAGTAAGACCAAGAAACCAACATGAAAGATATACTACAACGTATGAAAATAGTTAATTGGGGAGAGGAAAATTATGTTCTCAATTTCATTACTAACTCAGTGTTTGAGAGATAAAGAACTTTAATGGGACATTCGAATATTTATGTATCTCATCTAGAGTTCAAGTGTTAACCCCAGGTAGTGAGCCCCTTGATTTCTGAGAACTTCGACTGAAGTAAAATAAAACAAAAAAGATTGTAATATGGAACAAGCCTGAAAGAACTGCGCTCATTATTGATGTCAATTTCCCAAATGACTTTGGACTTAATAAAGCTGAACAGGAAAGATAACAAAATATCGTGACCTAAAAAATGATCTAAAAAGGACATGGTCTCTGAAAGAAATCAACATTATACGAATTACGATAGGAGCAACTGACCTAATGAAAAAAAAATACTTGGAAACAATCCCTGGAGAAACAAGCTGGTATGAAATACAGATAGCAGCCATAAAGGGAGCATCGTCTATTCTTAAAAGAGTCCTCGGAGATAAATTGAAATCATAATTAAATCAGGTGTTAGTTCTAGGACAGAGCCTCTTGATCTCTTACAGCTAACCAAAAAAAAGTAAAAAAAAAAGCAAAAAAAAAAAGCAGCAAGTCTTGGGAACAACATATACCAGCAAGAACAGTTTACGCAGATATTCGATAAAGTTGCTATGAATGTGCAGTTATGTAAAACCTTGCATAGTTTTAATGTCACCCTTGAGCAAGGTGTATCACTTATCAGCCTCTCTCTAATATATTGGCCAGCATACAAGAGGTGGTACACCTTGAATCCTTAAAATTGCCTAAGCGGCATCATTGGCATTCCTGAACTATAAACTAATTCATTCCCAAAGCGAGAAGTCAAGATCTCCGACAGTTGACCTCCTAAAGCTGAAGAAAACATATAACACAGCCCAATAGAAAAAAATCCCACCACTATCACAATGGTCCAGTTCAGAGGGGGTGATAGGATTTCCCCATTGGCAAGATTTCTTATAGAATGTTCCACCTTTTACCTAATTTGAACCTTACGTGGAAAATTTCGATTCTAAACTTAAGAAAAGGCAATTATGTTTTTGAATTTTTTGAGATGAGGATTATTCGGACTATTGTTCTTATTTTGAGTGCTTTTTTCACAACGTTTCAGTTGATGTAACTTCCAGTCTTCTTCAGGTGTATCTCGTCAATCTCGAGAATCTTCCTGTCGAACTTACGAATCCTTCTGTCGAACTCGAGAATCTGCACAAAATTTCAAACAAAACCTTTTATTGAATCCACGAGGATAGCTTGATTTCGTTCCATCAGCAATGACCGTTTAAAAATCCTAAGTATTTTGAGCGTCGCTCACACTAAATATTAAACCTTCAACCTCCACAAGAGTGTAACTTACAACTATTACAAATAGTTCATCCAGTATGCCACGAGTATTTCAATCCTGAATGTGATCGATAAAATCCAAAATTGCAACTTCGAAGTTCTGTGCAGATTCTCGAGATACACCTGAAAAAGGTCATAGGTTAAGTTGTGAAAATAATACTCACGATGAGGAAAGTAGCTGACTAATCCAAATAATATGGCAAATATCTTGTGTTTTAATTTTAGCCCGACACGTGCTGGAAAGTGAACTTAGTAAAACTCCGACAATTAATTTTTCACGAAAAAATAAAACAAACTTTTTAAAAAATTCATGAAAGTTCGAAACATTTAATTGGAGTTTATTTTGGTTTAATTTTGATTAAAAAGCAACAAATCTTTAAATATTTAAAAATGTTGGCTATGCTCATAGTTGACCAACCACACTTTTGGCTCTGGCAATTTTACGCACAGGGCAACATTCCAGAATTGCCGCAGGTTAGGGTTAGGATTAATTTAGTCGACAGAAAAAAGGTCAATAATTGCTTGCCAATGAATTAAATACGTTTCGTATTTTTAGGAATATTTTCGTATTCTTATATTTCCTCGGATCTAAATATTGCACTAAAAAATTATAGAACAAATATAAAATCTTTTGAACAATTTACTTTGATATATAGGTAGTAAAAATATAAAACGTTGGGTCACCCATTGAGACAGAGTTGGATTGTTTCAATCAGAAAAAAATAAAATCGCAAAACCAAAAAAATAAAATTACACAATTTTAAATACTCGCTTTCTGCTTACTATATACCTCCTTTCTTTCTATATTTTTCTCTCTCTCTTTTTCTATTTTTTTATATCTTCTTTTTTCCTTCTTTTATCTCTTCTCTCTCTCTCTCTCACTCTCCCACTCTCTCTCTCTTTCAGTCTTTTTATCCTTCTCTCTTTCTTTCTCTCACTTTTTCTTGATCTTTTTCTCTGATTCTTTCTCTCTTTCTATTTCTCCCTCTCTTTCTCTCTTTCTCCATTTACTGATTAAATAATATTATTACACTGGCGATATTCCCTTTTGTTTATTTTTTTTTTTTGATTATTTCAATTTTTGTTTTATTTATAACTTTTCAATGTTAGAGAGAGAGAGAGAAGAGAGATAGGGAAGTGAGAGTAATAAACACTGTAAAAAATTAGTTGGGTCAAACTTCATAGAAAGGGTAAAACTGATAGAAATTAAAAAATGGGTCACTTGAAGAATTAATTGCAACAAATTAGAACAATTGTATTGTTTACACATTTTCACTCCAAACACGGCATTAGGATCGTGTCTAGAGGGGGGCTGAGGGGAGTTGAGAAGCGAGAGGTCTGTTTGCATTACATTTGAACTTGTATGTTAGTACAGTCAAAGAAGCGTGAAACAGGGAGGGAATCACAAAGTCCAGCATTTCAAAGGAAGAAACTATTAGAGTAGGAGACTTTCCAGCATCTTGGCATCTCAACAGTGAAGGGGTAGAACTTTGCTGCTTGGCAGATTAGTCAGGAGTATGTACGCCGAGTGCTGCTGTGAATTTATCAGAGCATATTCCATTAAAGTATTTGTAAAATAGGCCCAGGTATGCTACATTGCGGCAATGGGACAGAGGTTAGAGTTTGGAGCTTGGGTCTCTAGTGTAAGACCTGATTTGAAACTCTTTTTTGGACTATCTAAAATATCACTTATCAGACTAGTGGCAGATACTCCAACCTTGATGTAGCAGCAATACTCCATGCATGGCTTTGTAATGTCTTTTTGATGCTCTTTTGTGTTTGTAATTTTCTTGTACAATAGTGGGGGCTCTACTTCTTTGCAGCAGCCTTGGCAACGTCCTCAATGTATTTATTTCAATTCATGGTGCTTGTGAATGTTAGACTAAGAAGTTTCAAAGGTAGAGCATCATTTGTTATGACAATCGGTAGTTGAGAAGGAAAGGAGCTTAGCATCCACTTACAGCCCCATTCCACGACTGAAATTTATTTTCTAAGGTTTCTGCCATTGACGTGGATATGTGTACATTCGTTTTACTCTCATGTCTATTATAGTTTGTGTAGCAGCAAATATAACAATCTGAAACCCAATTTTATCAGAGAAATCATTTATGAATTTAGGAATAATAAAAATTCAAGGATCGACCCTTGGTGCACACCTGCATTAATATCATGCTGTTTGGATGTTCAGCCACCGAGAACAACTTGTATAGGAAAAATCTGATTATGTTAAGTATTCGCCCAGAAATATCGTAGGATTTAATTTTTACAAGAAGCCCTTCATGCCAGGTTTTGGATATATCAAGGGCTACAGTTTTAGATTTCCCTTAGTACATGGTATATGTGTTCAGAGATGACGGTTATAATATCTGCAGAGATATGGTTGATTAGGATACAATCTTGAGTCGAAGCAAAACGGTAGAGAAAATATAATTAACGCAGTGTTGTAAGGCCAGTGTAAAGCCTGGTCGTCTGATTCTAGACTTGCTCTCTAGTTATGTGTTACGAATGTCGACTATGAATTAATGGATTTGTGTCATGCGGATGGCGAGACAAACACTTTGTGAATTAGCGATAATAGTTGGATCTGAATTTAAGAGAATGGCCCAATAAGAATGCGTTAATATCAGACTTGAAAACGACTATATGGTAGTCAGTTAAGAAGCAACACCATAGTATTGTATTCCATACATGAGCAATTAACGGAAGTTTGTTTAACTTCACAAAATAAGAAAAATTATTTACAGTGGTTGGAGCTGGACGAGTTTTTACTCTGAATGTTTTAAAAGGGGGACAGTCGAGCACCCACCATGCAAATAATGGTAGAGTAGGGAAAGAGTAGTAATGTGAGAAAAGGAGTTGTAGGGAAAAGAAGAGAACATCTTAAATTGCAAAGTAGATTTTGACGGGAAAGATTGAGCGGCACCTTTTCAGATGTGTCATCAGTCCGCCATCTTCGAATGCATCTGGCTTTTAAGTAAGGTACAATGAGCCAACTATTTTTCCAGAAAATTTAGCAGCATTTTTGTAAGTAATTAAGTTTTGGTATTTTCTATTATTTTACGAACTGGTAGATATATTCTGCAACATCTATTACGATTGTTACAAACGTATTACAGTTTTCGAATAGCAATTTTATTGTTTGTTTCAATTGTCGTGTTTAAACATGCATGTATTCCCTTCTACAGTTAAAACGTGTTTGAAACAAATTTGATGTAGTGTTATGTAAAATCTGTTTTTCTGTTTTTTTTTACACGGCTAAAATACCAACCAGTGAAATGTCAGAATGATACAGGAGACTTTTAACAGCTGTTTTACTTTTGCAACGCATATTTCAGACATTTTAAAATAAAGACAGTTACAATATTCGCCGAGTGCATCTAGAATTTAAAACACCGAAATATGATTAACTGGAAAATTTTTGAATATCAAAATTCTACTACTCTAATTGGGCTTCTAAATAATAGTTGTTATATTACAATAACATTGTACAACAATAACAAATGTAAATCAGAAGCAACATTTGATCTGTCAGATTAAATGCTATTTGAGTCTGATTTCATATGTTAGATGTCTCTCATGTTTGCTCATGACACGTCAATAGCCAAATTAAATTTTACAATTTTTCGACATCCAATGCAAGTTGGAGTTTATCAAATCAAAAATTGTGAGTTCAACAGAAAATAAAACGAGAATATTTTTTTGATTTGATTTTTTTTGTAGTAAATAAACTTTGTATGAATTACAAGCATTGATGAAAATTATGTTTTTTTTTAATTTTTATTTTGTCGAGAAATTCATTTCTTGTGCTAAAGGTTAACCGTCGCTTGACTTTTATGCAAAAAAGTAAAAATCCTGAATTGGCAGAACAAAAATACAATCGTTTTTAAAAACAGTTCTTTGGATAATACAAAAAGGAGCCAAGTACGCGCGTGTTATATAAATATATATATATATATATATATATATATATATATATATATATATATATATATATATATATATATATATATATATAATTGTTGTATAGATTGGTTTCCTAGATGTTGATCCACTAAAATCCGTGTGTTTATTAAATAGTGCTCAATAGCGGACAGAGCAAGTATATAATATTCTGTTTATTATACAAAAATTATTGGTTACATATGTGCATACATGTTTCAGTGGAATCTCAAGTTTCATGGGCCTTAACCCCTGAAAAAGAGGGAATGTTTAGTCTGTTAATGTCTGGGGTTAGATGGCAAAGAAAGGCAATATGGAGTGAGAGGGGAGGAAAGAGGAAATGGAAATATGACCCAACCTGGTCAAGGTATCGCAGCGGCTATATTCTGGTGTTAGGACTAAGTGTTTATTTCTTTGATCTAAAGTGGTTCCAGTGTGGCCTCTTTTTTATTCTCATCAGGGCCGTTTCTCTATTGGAGACTTTCTGTTTCTGTGTTCATGTTGACATATTCTTTATCTTTTGACATATTCTTTATCTTTTGACATATTCTTTATCTTTTGACATATTTTTTATCTTTTGACATATTCTTTATCTTTTGGCATATTTTTTATCTTTTGACATATTCTTTATCTTTTGACATATTCTTTATCTTTTGACATATTTTTTATCTTTTGGCATATTTTTTATCTTTTGACATATTCTTTATCTTTTGACATATTCTTTATCTTTTGACATATTTTTTATCTTTTGACATATTTTTTATCTTTTGACATATTCTTTATCTTTTGACATATTTTTTATCTTTTGACATATTCTTTATCTTTTGACATATTTTTTATCTTTTGACATATTCTTTATCTTTTGACATATTCTTTATCTTTTGACATATTTTTTATCTTTTGACATATTCTTTATCTTTTGGCATATTTTTTATCTTTTGACATATTCTTTATCTTTTGACATATTCTTTATCTTTTGACATATTTTTTATCTTTTGGCATATTTTTTATCTTTTGACATATTCTTTATCTTTTGACATATTCTTTATCTTTTGACATATTTTTTATCTTTTGACATATTTTTTATCTTTTGACATATTCTTTATCTTTTGACATATTTTTTATCTTTTGACATATTCTTTATCTTTTGACATATTCTTTATCTTTTGACATATTTTTTATCTCCTTATTTTACTGATAAACTTTATTTATTTATTTTAGTTTTAGTTTTATTCATCTACTTTACTACTACTTATTTATTTAAAAAAACATACGTTACATGATCAAATTCACACCGTGTAACATATATATATATATATATATATATATATATATATATATATATATATATATATATATATATATATACAGTCTTTTTTATATGATTTAAATATGATAGGAGTTGTATTTTTATATTAACGTGCATATAGTAATTACACATATGTAAACATTTAAGCGTATAAGTTTTCATATTTATATATAAACTTTAGTTCAATGGTTGTTATTCTTTCATTTAAGCTGTTTATCCCTTCCTTAATTCTAATATATATTTGATAAATTTATATGCTTCTTTATAGAGAAAGGATTCGCTGATTGCATACATGCAAACAAATACATAATAATATAGATGTGTCCATATTGGTTCACATAACATATCGAGTAAAGATACTTAGTTATTGCTCGAATTTAAGCATATGCTTGGTTCCATTATATAATAAATGTTTTATTTACAAAAAAATATTACTATAATCCCCTTTTCGACAGAACTTTGTGACTGAGTTCAAATTCTGTGGCAGTAGTGGTCACTTCCCACACATCTTGTAAGCATGAAAAACTATTATATATTTATATAATATTATAGCTATTATATATTTATATAATATTATAACTATTATATATATATTTATATAATATTATAACTATTATATATTTATATAATATTATAACTATTATATATATTCATTTATAAAACTATTATATATATTTATTTATGAAACTATTATATATATTTATTTATGAAACTATTATATATATTTATTTATGAAACTATTATATATATTTATTTATAAAACTATTATATATATTTATTTATAAAGCTATTACATATATTTATTTATAAAACTATTATATATATTTAATTATAAAACTATTATATATATTTATATAATATTATAACTATTATATATATTCATTTATAAAACTATTATATATATTTATTTATTAAACTATTATATATATATATATTTATTTATGAAACTATTATATATATTTATTTATAAAACTATAATATATATTTATTTATAAAACTTTTATATATATTCATTTATAAAACTTTATATATAAAGTCCAACGAATTGCTGTTTGTGTGTACTATTAGTGAGTTTAAGAACTGGAGATCATGTACGACTTTCAATCCCCAGAATATTAGAGTGACGTCATGACGATTCATGATTAAAAATTTAGAGATTTTTTAGAATGGAAGATAACGATTTTAACGTTTTTTTATTTTTTGGCTGTATTGGCCATCTTCGTTCAACATGAAATAATTAAGAATAATTGTTAGTAATACGTTTATGAAATTAGACGATGAATTACTGTTCTGTTCGTAGGGGATCGAAAAGAGTTCATATTATTGTTTGTTTATCGAATAAAATTGAACAATCTTGGTATTGAAACTTTCTTGTCAATTCCAATAATTTGGGTGCCAAGAGAAGCGTTGTTTGAACAGAGATGAGCTAAGCAACTGACTTTTATTTTTTGCGGCTAAAGACAGTAAGACACTGCATACTGAAACTCACTCATATAACAACAGAAATGTCTTAGCATCGATAACTTCATTGTGACAATGTGTATTTGACCATCTGTATTTATTCTCCCTAAAATGATGAGCGAAGGATTTGTATCATATGTGTGAACAAAGATGTCAGAATTCAGGCAACTGAATAAACTTTCAACGTTGCAAAGTTTATCAGAAAAAATGGTAAACATTACAGTTTCCATCAGTATACTAAAATCTGAAATAGAAGAGCTAACAAACACATAACTACATCGGTTTCCACATGATGGAGGAATATCATTCCTCAAATACATGCACCCTATCAAAACGAAATGCAAAAACACAAACCAGATATGGTAGAAAAGCTACATTTCAACACAATTTAAAAATATAATTAAGTAAATGAAAAAGATATTTCAAAAATATATTTTCTCATTGAATTGCAGAATTATTTTCCCTTCTCAATATATTTATATAGAAAATCACTAGGTGTTTAAAAACCGTATTACCTCCCTTTGATGATACCAGAGACTGTTACGGTCTGTGATATAAAAGAACTACACAAGAAATTCACTCTCTTTCTTACAAGTCTGATTTTCGACAAAACATAACCTCACCACAACCCTCACTCTCATCCTCACCCTCACACTAATCCTAAACCTTACTCAAACTCTAACTCTAACACTAAACCTAACCGTCACCCTAAACCTAACCCTAAACACTCACCCAAACTGACACCCTCACCATATCCCTAATCCTAAACAAAACTCTTGCTCTAACCCTAATCCTAACCGTAACCATCATCCTAACTCTAACTCTAAACTTAACTCTCAACTAAACCCTAATTATATCCTAATCCTAATCCAAATCCCTCACACTCAATCTAAACATAATTCTAACTCTAACCCTCAAACTTAATCCTAACACTAAACCCTAACCCTAAGCCTCAAACTAACCCTAACAATAACTCTAACCACAACACTAAACCTAACAACAAACACTAAATACCAAACCCTAACAAAACCCCAAATCCTAATCCTAACTCAAACTCTAACCCCTAATGCTAACATGAGCCTTAACTCTAAACTTAACTCTAAGCCCTAACCGTAAACTTAACCCTAACACTAACTGAAAATGTAACCATAAATGTAAGCCTCCCCCAACCCTCACTAACTCTAATATTCAACATACCCTAACATTAACCGTCACCCTAAACCTTAACCCTAACACTCATACCTAACCCTAACCTTTCACACTAACCCTACCTCTCACCTTAACCCTTACACTAAACCTAAATACGAATGCTTTTTTTTTTTTACAAAACAAAAGTGTCAGCACTTATCAAGGCCCGGATGCCACTCATGAATAAAGATTAATGAGTGTATGTTGTCAATGGGACAATATCATAGTATTCGATAGTAGTGGAAATTTAGTAAATTGGATTACTTAAGGAGGCGGCTCATCAAGAACTTGTTTACATTGGACTTGAAAATGACCATATTGTAGTCAGCTGGAAAGCAGGGAAACGGAAGAGAGTTCCACAGGTGTGCAATTCTTAGAAAGAAGTTTTTTTCATGGAATCTACATTTAGGTTTAGACATAGATAAAGAGTGGAGGAAATTATTGGTCGTAGTTTTAGATAGACGAGTGTTTTTGGTGTGGGGAGACCATAGATTGGAGCTCAGATGAACACTTGCCATGAAATTTGGTAAATTTGATTACTTAAGGGGACGGCTCATCAAGTATACATTAACCCCTAAAACTAACCTTAATCCTTACCCTAACTCTATCCCCAACGTAACCCCTTACCCTAACACTAATCCTCTTTCTAACCTTAAGCTCCTAACCTAATCCTCACTTTAATCCTAATCCCAACTCCTTACCCTTATCCTAACCTAACCATAACACTAACCCTAAATCCTAACCCTAACTCACCCCTAAACAAAACCCTAACCATTTCGCTTACCTTAATTCTAACCCTAAAGTCTATCCCAAAAGCTCAACCCTAACTACAACCTTAAACATTAATCCTAACACTAAACTTTAAGTAATCACTGAACGTAACCCTAGCCTTAACCCTAACACTAACTCTTACCCTAACCGTAATCAAAACCCTAACACAAAGCCTAAATTTAACTCTAATCCTTAACCTTAATGTTAACCCTGACTACAAACCTTAAACGTAACCCTAACTCTATCTCTTAATCGAACCCCCACACCAAACTCCAGCCCTAGCCCTAACCATTACCCTTAATCCCTAACCTTACCCCTAAACATAATCCTAACCTTAAAACTTATTCTAACCCTAACCCCTTACTCGTACTTACAATCCTTACACTAACTCTTACCCCAAACCTTGCACCATCCCTTACATAACCCTAATCTTTACTCTAACACTAAACCCTAACCCTTATTCAACCCTAATCTAACACTAACCATAACACTAATCCTAGACCCTATGTCTAACTCTAAACTTTAAACTTAACCCTAACCCTTACCTCTAAAGCTAACTTTTATTCTAACACTAACCCTAAACTCCAAACCTTACACTAACCTAATCCTAACTCTAACTCACCCTTAACCCTATCCCTTACCTTAACTCTAATCTAGAAGCCTTATTCTCACCTTATATCTTTATCCTAACGTTAAACCTAACATAAACCCTAATATAATCTTAAAACTAAACTTAACTTTTTCCTTAACTCTCATCTTTACACATACACAGCACCTAAACTCAAACCTTTACTTTAAATCTTACCTTAATCCCTAATCCTAACCACAAGCTCTTAACCTAACCCCACTGCTTAGCCCAATTCTAATACTCACTCTAACCCTAACCTTTAACATAAACATAAACCTAATCCTTACTCTAAAGACACTAACGCTAACTTAACCCTAATTCTTATGCCAACATTTACACCAACCCTAATCATTAATTTAACCATAATACTAACCTAATCCAAATCCCAACTCTAACCCTAACTCTGACAGAAAGCTTACCCTACAAACGACATTTATTTCTTTTAATTCAACTCTCCTGTGAAAAACTAAATATTTAATATTTTTATTTTTCTCTTTTGTGCATAATTAATTATACGAAAACCAGCGTCGGTTATTATTATTGTTGTTGAAACTTAAAAGAAGAATTTAAACCTCCCTGATAAAATTGTCTCTGAGGTGAGTATATTTGCTGACAACACCACGCTCTATAACAAACATAAGGAGAAAAAAAATCAATATGTATCCAAGGCAATGATAGAAACACTAGAGGAAATCTGTAGTGGAATGGGGGGGGGACAAAAATGGATGTGAACATTCAATGCTGCTAAGACTAAGCTTGTTCCCTTCAATAATTACAAGAAACCTCCTCAACCACCAATAGCTATGGCTAAAGATACATTACCTGAAAGTACTTCGTTCAAAGTCCTTGTTCACAAGAAACATGAGTTGAAACAGATACCTTGAGGGCAAGATTGTTGCAAAGTTACTTATGCCTGAGAGTTTTCTGTCCCTCTACAAGGCCACCATTCGCTCATGTATGGAGTATTGTTGCCACATTTGGGTTGCTAGTCTTTCCCTTTTAGACAGGGTTCAAAAAGAGTTGCCAACCTAATAATATCGGTTAGGCTTCAACCGCTGTCCCATGGATGAAATGTTGCATCCCTCTGCCTGGTGCTCCAACAAACTACAAGCACGTGTCCCCCCTCGATGTAAATACCCGTCAAACCTGACAAGCAGCAAAATCCCACCCCTACACAGTAAAGATCCCAAGATATTAGAAAGCCTTCTACTCTAATAGCTTCTTCCCTCAAACTGCAAGACTTTGGAATTACCTTCCGGGTTCCTGCTTCCCTGATTGTACTGCCATGCAGAAGTTCAAGTGTAATGTAAACAGACAGCTTGCTGCTCTACTCCCTACATAGTACCCCTAACAATTATGTCCCAGATAGTAGCCCTCTACATCAAAGAGGCGATGTGCCTTGTTTGGGATGAAAATGTAAAAAAAAAAAAACATCTTCATCATTCCCAGTAATTATAGGAGCAACTGGACATGAAAAAGAATTTTAAAAACTACCTGTCGAATATACCCGGTGAACCAAGTGCAAGAGATAATTACATTTAAAGGAACAGTTAGAAAGATTTCCTGGTTGGAGTGACTGAGATAGTCTTCTATGTGAATGTCTGGTATCCGGAAGGATACTTCATCCTCATAAAAACAAAACGATTAGAAAATTAAAACAAAAGAAATCTTAATCCATCTATTTAATTTCAGCTAAAATTTCATATCATTTGGATTATAAATTTGTGAGTTTATTGTAAAAAGTGAAAACTGAATTTTATTGAAAATTAATGAAAAACTAAAATAGTTCATAACTGTTTTAATTTCTTCGACCAAATTTACTATAATAGTTAGTTTGATATATTTTGTAAAAGTTTGATATATTTTGTAAAAGTTTGATATCATAATCGTTTTTAAGTTTTCTTTTCATATGGACATTATTTATTCCAGAAATACCATTTTTATGATTTTTTGTTTCTTCATTTATATTTGTTAATATTTATGAATTAATCCATTGTGGTCGAAAGCACATAAAAACATTAAACTAACCTTTCACTCACTGAAAAAAAACCTTAGATAAAATTCGCATCACCTTAAATAAAAGACTCAACTTGTCTGGCCCATCGTCTTAATTAAATAGAATTTGTTCCGGGCATGACACTAAACTGCTCAAACATCCTTAAGCAAGATGTTTACCTCTCCTCATCCTCATCACTTTGAAATCCATCTTTCTCAAATTTTGTACATATTTCCCTGATTACTCGATTTCTCAAACCTACCAACTACTCAAGCTCCCAACTGCCACGCATCAAATGATGCAGTCTCAATTAGAAACGTTCGGTAAAGTAGAAGCATTCTATTAACAAAACCGTTTTTTTTATGTATACCTCTATTAAAAGACTCCCAAGTTGCATGATCACCTTGCATAGGCTTGGATGCATAATCACTTTGGGATGGCCTTGAGCATCAAACATTTATTTTAACACAGTTATTTAGTTACGATTACTCACCCTATATATATATATATATATATATATATATATATATATATATATATATATATATATATATATATATATATATATACTAGAAGAAGTCCGTCGTTGACTGGGTTAAAAAACAGCCTACAGAAAATGGACTGTGATTGATGAAAGTATGACTGGTTATGAAAAGGAAGGGGTTGTAAAGAGATAGGTTTTGATACTCAAAAATTTTACCCTAAGCAAAATATGATGAAAGTAAAGATAATTTTCGCGAAAATATATTTTTTATATCAACTTTGTTTCCATTCGTAGCCAAGAGAGACCAACAAAATGATGTTTCCTTACAAAGAGAAAATGCTATATATATAATAATATAAATATACAAGAAATAAATGTTACCATAGTCAATAAAAGTTACTTTTATGGTAAAAAAGTTTATTGTAACTGCTTAAAAAAATATTTTTATGTAACTGCTTAAAAATATATTTTTTTTTAATTCACGAACCGGTTTTAAAAAAAAAATCAAAATGGCAGCGACTTTGAAATGGAGAGCCCCGTTTTCAATTTGAAGGAGAGGCACATGAGCATTCTGTGTTAACAATTTAAGAGAGTTCCGTCAACGTAAGGAATATTTATAAACATATTTTAATGTTTTCCGTTATTTTGTGCTTGAGGAATATTCATTATGGCATGTGTAGTTTATATAAAAATTCATTTAAGTATTTATCGCCTCAAATTTCGTTTTAATTTCAGTTCGCTGAAATTATTTCAAGTAAAGAGCATTAAAAACTATTTCAAAATAAAAAAAAATGAACTGAACTTTTATTGACTATGGTAATATTTATTTCTTGTATATTTATTTTTTCGGGTAGTCGTTTGTTGGCTTTTTTACTAACCACTCTTACTAAATAATATCGACGAAATTTCGAAAAACAAAGAAACAAAAATAGTTTTGAAAAATAATGAAGCTTTACTTACTTTAGTAAAATAATCCGAAACATCAAAATGGGATATTAAAAAAGTAAACACGTAATTACTTTAGTTTTTTAAAGCAAAGAATCGATATGAATATGAATAAGAAGAAAATGGCGCCCTTTTCAAGCAGAACAGCTTCGTTTCAGTTTTACAGTATTAAAATGTGTAGTATTACGCCGTCGGATTCAGGGTTGTACTATTGTAATGTAAAGAACACGCAGAAAGGGTTGTAATCAACTGAATTCTTTCTAGTACACTGACAAAAAAAAGGCTTAAACAGATATATAAATAAAAATAAAAAGGTTATGTAAAATTTTTTTAAAAGACACGTAATTACGTGAGCAGGATTTTTTCCTTCTTTTGACATGATAACAAGTAACGTTCTTATTTCTTATTATTTATCTATTTATCTATTTTCGAAAGAGTGCCACGTGTAAGTGGAGAAGGAAAAAACAGAGTTATGCAAAATTTGTATCGAGAATTGTCTAAAGTTCCGACTTTTTTTTTTTTTTGGCTTTCACTTTAATAAGAACGTGAATTTATGAGGTGAATTTATTCGACAAAATATGATTCAACTAAAAATAAATAAATAAAAGCTAACGTGAATTAAGATTAAAGTTAAAGTGTTATTGTGGACCCTCACCACTTTTAAAAAACCTCGGTAAACTTTGTGACATATTTACATTCTATGCAGGTCAGGCACGAACGAACACCCAATAATTTTATTATACCATATTTCTTCGAACTGAAACATAATTATCAAAGTATACTTACGCAAATAGATATGAAAATTTTGTTAAAGTTTGTGCCATATTTCCATGGAGTACAGGCGCGAATGCAGACCCCACAATTTTATTATACTATCCCTATTTAAGTTGAAACATACTTATCAAAGCATTCTTATGTACATCTATATCAAAAGCCCTTGTAAGCATTTTTTTTTTTCATTTTTTATTTCTATACTTTGGGGGCCAGGCACGAACGCAGACCCCACAATTTTTATGAACTATCGTTCTGCCAGATCAGACATACCCATTACTGATCCTCGATACATCTTCTATCATTATATGCAATCAGTTTTTTTTTAAATAGTCAATCATATAGGAGCCTATTCGTGACCAGACACACACACACACACAAACACACACACACACACACACACACACACTGACGTTCAGCTTTATATTATAGATTTATACTGTATCTGTATGCGTGTTGATATTTTGTCTATTTACTCTGTCCTACTTGATCGATGTCGAATTGAGGCAAGCGCAATTATTCGGGGGACTTCTTTCTATCAATTGATACGCAAGATACGCACTCAGATAGATGTAGAATTACGACAAGAAATAAGTAAATAGATAAATAAACGCTGTTTCATTTCGTTAAGCAAATTTAACGATTCAAAAGGAAATGAAACCTGACATTAGAGAGTGCGCAGAAAAGATAGAATTGTATTCACATGCGCATAGCGATTTTTTTTTTGCTTGTGTTTTATGGTTGTTATTTATTCATTTCCTATTTATTATTCATTTACTGTATATATATATATATATATATATATATATATATATATATATATATATATATATATATATAGTAAATAAATAATAAATATAATATATATAATATATATATATAATAAATATATGTATATAAAGTATATGAATAATAAAGAATAATATATACAGTAAAAAATATATACGTGTGTACAATGAATGAATAATATATATATATTTATATAATATATATATATGAATATATATAATATATATATATATATATAGATATATATATATATATATATAGAGAGAGAGAGAGAGAGAAAGAGAGAGAGAGTAAATGAATAATAGATAGAAAATAAATAAAGAAAATAAGTAAATAAAAAATCCTTATTTGTACAGTGCCGCCTAACCCTAACCCTAACCCGCCGCCAAAAAAGTCCGCATTTGTCATTTTTTCAAAAACCACAAATTTAAGCTTAATTAAATGTTGCTGTATTTGATTTGCCTTTTATTCTTTTCCTGTTCATATTTGACTTTAAATTGAAGTATACTAGGGTTCACATCAATTTAAGAAATAACTTAAAATCTAGAAGGCAAAAAGAAACTCCGCAGCAATAAATGAGCTTACAATCAGCTTAAGATATATATATGGACAAATCAGAACGAGTCTATTCGCTCGGGCGCAAATTGGATAGGTATATTCGTAAGATTCAAGAGCCCGGAACGACACTCCTTAGTGTCGGCTCGGGAGATTTGTGAGCGGTTCCGAGTGCACTTTAAAGATCGTTTCGCACAACTGTCCAGCCTCCGAGGAGTTTGGCAACTATTTGGCTAGCTCGTCCCGCCTGGAGGCGGCCCGAGCGGCTAGTTGTGATGGTCGGGTTACAGAATGTGAGGTTGTTGCTGCTATGAAGCAGGTCGCCTATAATTGATCTCCAGGACTCGATGGACTGCCCTACGAGCTGTTCTTGAGGTTGTCGCACATGTTTGTTCCGATTCTGACGGGTGTGTTTAACCACTGGTTTGACACGGGATCCATCCTGAGTCAGGTTACCAAAGGCGTGGTCACACTTCTGCAGAAGAAGGACACACATGTTGGGGGGTTGGACGATTTTAGGCCCATCACGTTGTTGAACACGGATTTGAAAATCCTGGCCCGAGTTCTTGCGAATCGTTTGCAGGTTGTTATCACTGACTTGATCGAACCGGATCAGAACTACACTGTGAAGGGGAGATCAATTAAAAACAATTTGCATTTGATTCGTACAGTCCGAGAAAACCTAGAAGACAACACCGAAGCTGCGCTGATCAATTTAGATCAGTTCAAGGCGTTTGATAGGGTTGATCATCGTTTCCTGATGGCTGTTTGAGAGACCGCCGGCTTTGGGTCCGGTTTCTGCAGATGAATTTCCATTTTGTATGCTCGGTCGACGGCAGTTGTGCAGGTCAACGGGGTGCGGTTGGCGCCGTTCGCGGTTTCTCAGTCGGTGCGACAGGGGTGTCCGCTGTCGCTCATTCTACATGTCCTTACGTTGGAACCATTCCTTAGGAATGTGAGGTCTAGGGTGGCTGGAGCGGCCCTGCGCGGTATTGCTCTTGCTGGAGGTGCGCGAGCCAGTGTTTTTGCGTTTGCCAATGATGTCACCGTATTTGTTTTGAGCATCGTTGATATTATTATGGTGATTAAGGCTCTCAAGCGTTATGAAAAAGTTACAGGGGCCGTAGTCAATCTCAGCAAATCCGTTGGCCTGAGGTTGGCTGCTTGGCGGAGATTGAATGCTCTACCTGGCGCATTTGTCTGGACGGATGGCCCGGTCTGGATCCTTGGTGTTTGGTTTGGACCCAGTCTCTGTCTTGATAAGAATTGGTCAGAGGTACAGACCAAGGTCGAAGCATCTGTGAGGGTTTGGCTTTGAAGGGGATTGTCCCTTAAAGGTAGAGCAGAGGCATGTGCTACTTAGGTCTTTCCGCTGATCATTTACTGGCTGGCTGTACTTCCTCTGCCTGTGGTCCATATGGCGGCCTTAATGCGTGCACTCTTTTCACTGTTGTGGAATGAGCGACGGCCACTTGTCTGTAGACAGGTCTGTACTCAACGTCTTGTAGATGGGGGCCTGAGGATGCCTAACCTGGCTAATCATAAAAATGCCGAAAGGTTGGCGTTCCTGCGTAGAACTCTGATCAAGGAATCTGCTTGGTGTCCCGCGGTTGGTGTAGCCTTTCCCAACCTTATCTCCAATCACTTAATTGAATGCCAGAGAAGACCGAGAGGGCAGTCACAATTCGTCAACGAATGCCGAAATGCGCTTAGAGCGATGCCTAGCACAGCCTAGATGGGCATTGTATCGGGGTTTGGTGGTGGGGACCGCTTCAGACCCGCTTGAGGAGCGGCTGCAGCTGTCGGAGGGAGCGATCCATTCTCTATGGAATTGGGCGCCAGGCCAGGGATATCTTAACAATTCCGAATTTTCCCTGACCTGGCGATTGGTTAGAAACGCTCTACCCCTCAATGACATACTGTTCAGAATTGGTATGGTATTTAGTCCTTTTTGTCCATGGTGCAAGGAAGATATTTTAGAAACTGTAGATCATGCATTTTTTACTTGTTCCAAGCTCCATGAATTCTGGAGGTATGTCAATGAGGTCATGGCTTGCATCGTCTCCGATCAGGTGACGATCCTGGATTTTGCATCCGTAGTCTATAATGCAGATCCCTTGTGGCCTAGGGAGGAACGAATGGTGTTTCTAGTGACCTTAGCCATAGCTAGACTAGTAGTGTGGGTTTTACGCATAGAGATCGGGCGTGGGGGGGGGCCGCCTTCTCATCGGGATCTGATTTTGTATTTTAAACACCAACTTAAAATCAAAATCAGATGCGATAGAAGGAGATTATCTCGCTCACAGTTTAGTAGGAGGTGGATTCACACCTCTAGTTTATGTGCGTTCATGCAAAAGAGGCTTGAGTACGTGTTCCCTGCCTAGCCATGGCACACGCACACCAGAAAAGCAATATCCAGTCCAGATTAGACAATCTCGCAGTGGATCAGTCCCTTAGCTAGTTGGTATAAATGAGCTCCATCTCCCCAATCTTTATTTTAGGTGTTAGAATACCTCCAAAGAAGCCTGATCAATTTATTTTAGTCCAAACCCGTTCCAATCGTATTTTTCTTGGAGGTCACCGAACATCCCCATGCCCCTCCCCTTTATTTTGTCCGTAGTTGTGCCCATTCCCTCTTAGGAAGTGCTCCCTTGTTTTTGGCTGATACTGGAAAACAGGAAGCATTTACAAAATTAAATAGGTAAGGGTGGGTCCTCATTAACACATTCATCGCTTAAAGTTTTATTTGGTTCATTTATTTTTTATTACTGTTATTTTTCTTTATTTTGGGGTGTTTTAAGGATCTCATTACCCCCGCCCATCACCTACATATATCATATGCATCACCATTCCATCCTTCATATATTATACGCATCACCTTCATTATTTCATTGTAAATAAAATCATTATATTAAAAAAAAAAAAAAAGCTTGCAAATATTGTTCTTGTCATCTGGGGCTTTTAAGTAGATCTTATCCCTAGAGTGAATGGTGTATTGTGGGGGACTGCAACTAGTTATAGGGAATAGACCAAGTGGACGACCCCCGACCCCCACTCCCCCTCCCCCACGCCCTTTTTTGCCTTTAAAAAGAATCCATTGCATATTTTGTATAATTTTTATTTTAAAAATTTTGTAAAGTCTGTAATTTTTCTTCTTGAATAAATATTAAAGTCTCTTTTCTTGGTCTTTTGGGCGAAGATCCAAGTGTAGTATCTGTTCCGGCAATATACTGGCTTTCTCTTTTACAAACGGTTTACCCACTTGATCCTCGTTGGCCAAGTTCAAGGGTTTTGTTCGCTCTAGGGACCGACCCCTTCTTTGGGTGAGTGGTCCCTTAAGCACCTTTTTCGATCTCTTTCAGGCAGTACGATGTTGGAGCTCGATTTAAGCAGCTGGCAGGTGTAGGGGAAACTGACGTGCCTCTTTAGGTGAAGGACCCCCTAGTTCCGAATCGGCGGGTTGAGTGAAGACACTGGGCCATCACTAGAGGGAGCAGGCCTCTGCTCCTGGCACCATGGGGGACGCCCCTGGTATAGGGTCTGGTTCAGGGGACACCACATCCGGTGGTGCTCCAGTGTTCGTGGCGGGGTTACCACACCCGGTGGTATCCCAGTGATCGGTTCAGCTGGTACCACACCCAGTGGTACCCCAGTGTTCGGTTCGGGGGGTACCACACCCGGTGGTGCCCCAGTGTTCGTGACGGATTCCCCTGTGATCAGTTCAGGGAGCACCACACCTCGTGGTGCTCCAATGTTTGTGGCGGTGGGTACCACACCCAGTGGTGCTCCAGTGATCGGTTCGGGGGGCACCACACCCCGTGGTGGCCTAGTGTTCATGTCGGAGGGTGCCACACCCAGTGGCGCCCCAGCTGAATCACTCGCAGTTTTTCTTTTTGAAATGGGGAGTAACACACCCACTAGTACCCCAATACAGCAGGCAGAACCTTCCCAAAGATCTTCAGGGGGTGAGATGGGGGGGGTATCAGACCCGGTATTGCTACAGTACAGCGCGCAGTAGCAGGACCCTCCCGAAGAGGTTCAGAAGACACCCTTGCATCAGAGATAGAAGAAAGCAACCTGGACGAAATCCTGCCACTTGGAATGTCAAGCGACATCCTGATGTCCGGAAAAGTAGTATGCGCCCAGGAGAGGCTAACCCGACTGGCTAGAGAACTCCCCTGGAGAAATCTGGGAAACGTCATGAGGAGGAATCCCCCGTTCGGCTGACGGTTGGGAGAAGTGGACAAACAATACGAGAGTCTCCAGGTCCATCCAAGTCAGCCCGAGGAAGACGCCAGTGGAACAAAGGAAGTGGCAGTCGGTGGAACTCATACTTGTAGACGATCAGGCCATGACACAAATCGAGCAGCCAAGGAAAGACAAAAACAGCCAAAAAAAGGGCCAACTTGGGGAGCCCAGCAGCAGAAAACACCAGATAGGCGGCTCTTCAAGGAGAAATATGAACACCTTACCTAAGGCAACAATGTCATATTGGCCCCTGGGACCTTGGAGAGGCTGCAAGAAAGAACAATTTCCCTAGTCACATTCGAGGAGAAGCAGAAGGGACTAGTTGGAGTCCCAAAGGAAATAATGTTGGCCATGCTGGTGGACCTCAATATACTAGCTACATACATCATTTTTTTGCAAAGAACTTTGCAGCTAATTCTACCCTATGCGACGAAGGCCATCAACTCCCCATATTTCGTCCTATAACACAGAACAAGCTAGGTAACATACAAATATCCGTGCATGAGGTCGCCAAGCTAATAAAGAACCTAGATTCCAGTAAAGCAACTGGCCCTGATGGCATCCCAATTATAGTGTTAAAAAAGCTTCAACCAGAACTTGCTCCCATACTTACGAAACTATTTAAGCGCTGCCTTAAGGAGAAGTGCTTTCCGACTCCCTGGAAGACCTCATCAGTTTGCCCTGTATTTAAGAATTCAGGTGATAAGTCATCTCCCTCTCAATACAGACCAATAAGTCTCCTGTGTGTTATGAGTAAGTTGCTGGAATCCATATTAAATAGAGAAATAGTCAACCACCTCAGCAGGAATAACCTTCTTAGTGACACACAATATGGTTTCCGCTCTGCAAGATCTACCGCAGATGTGCTGACGGTTATATCCCACAGGATTAGTGAATCTCTTGACAAAGGCTTCCTTTCTAGGGCAATTGCTCTCGACATATCAAAGGCCTTCGACAAGGTATGGCATAAGGGTCTACTTCACAAGATTTCCAGTTACGGTATAACTGGAAATGTTTTCTCAATCATTAAATCATTTCTCTCCGATAGGCTCATAAGAGTAGTGGTAGATGGACAAAAATCGGAGGCCTGCAATATAAATGCTGGAGTCCCTCAGGGGTCCATCCCGGGCCCAACTCTCTTCCTGATCTACATCAATGACCTCCCTAAACACATACTTAAATCATTCGTTGACATCTATGCTGATGACACGACCATCTACGGCAACACATCAAAGGCTGTAAATGACAAAGTTCTCTCTGATTCTCTCTCCTCTGATCTCGAGCGCGTGGTTCAGTGGGGGAAGATGTGGCTGGTTACCTTTAATGCATCCAAAACCAAACTGCTATCCTTACATCATCAACGCTCTGATCCCCATCTGGCATCAATTGTGATGGATGGCTCTCGTCTGGGTGAGGCCCCGTGTTTTGACAAGCTTCTGGGTTTGACCTTTACTCCTGATCTGAAATGGAACACGTACATCAAGTCTGTTGCCAAGGTCGCTGGAAAGATGGTGGGATCCTTCTACCGCTCCAGAAGATATCTCACTACGGATGCAATTCTCTATCTATATAAAAGCCAAGTATGTCCAAGGATGGAATACTGTTGCCATATCTGGGCAGGAGCTGCTAAAAACAGCCTATCCTGCCTTGACAGAGTACAAAATAGACTTCGTGGCTTAGTGGGGGATGCCCTTTTCTCTATCCTGCAACCTCTCTCCCACAGAAGAGACATTGCGAGCCTGTCCTTGTTTTATCGTTATTTCCATGGCAGATGCTCGTCTGAACTCCAATCTCTGGTCCCCCCTCGCCAATCTTTCACGAAAAACACCCGTCTAGCTGAATCCACTGTGAAAAATTTCCCCCACTCTATATCTGTGCCTAAATCAAAGCGCAGATTCCATGAACAAAGCTTCTTTCTTAGAACTGCACGCCTGTGGAACTCTGTTCCGTCTGCCTGCTTCCTTCCGGACTACAACTTGGATGTCTTCAAGTCTAATGTTAACAAATTCCTAATGAACCGCCCCCTTAAGTAAACATTTCAGCAAATCTCCTCACTAACGTAATGTACTTGCAATAACCCTTATCCCTGAGTGGCTTCCGGGCCTTGATAAGTGGTGATCACTGTGTAAAAAAAAAAAAAAAAAAAAAAAAAAGGATGAGCTACGCAATGTGGGACCTCCTCCTCCCATCAGCAGAGGAGGCAATGAAGCTGGCAAAGGCAGACACTTCATGGAAACTGGAATACATGAACAAAAGGAGGACAAAGGTGTCGGTGCTCGGCATCCCAAGGCCACCACCACCAGAAGTTGTGTCAGTGCCGAAAATATACTCACCGGAGAATGAGAGTGGATAAACCAGGATTCAGGGCTATCCCGGCCAGTTGACATGCAAAACCTGGACCATGTCTATAATAGTGAAAGGGAGGAGGCTGCATTGTTGTCATTGTCACCTGCCAGTTCACGTGGCGGATGTGTGCCCCCAAAAAGTTCAAGCAGCAGTGCCTCCCCTCGAGGAAACTACAAGGACCATAGAAAAGACGCAGGGGAAGCAGGCAGAAAAGACCGAAACAAGCTGGAGTAAGGTGGCAAGTCGAAGGAAGGCCACCACCACCAGAAGAGGGAAAGAGATGGAGGAGATGGAGGAGGAAAAGTCAGGGGTAAAGAGAAAGCTTTCACAGCACTCCTCAGAGTCAGAAGAAGACTCTCCCTCGGAGGTCAAGGAAAAGTCAAAGAGGGATAAAAAATCGAAAGTTAAAGACAACACTATTTCTCACCCCACACCCCAATCCTCCTCACAGAGAGGCGAGCAAACCCCACCCCTATTTAACACCCCACCAGAAGAGATGGAAGCAGAAGAAAAACAGGAAGAAGAACGTGAAGAAGAACAAGTAGCAAAGGAAAAAGAGGAGGAAGAAGTGGAGAAAGTAGTTGAGGCCGAACCCACACCTGCTCCACAGAAAAGTCGAACAGAAAAGACCAGAAAAGACCATTTTTGCCCAGAAAACGAATCTGCAAGGCAGATAGCTGTGACGCACAAGCGGAGCTGAATGCCAGGCAGAAACGCTACCTAAAGCAACTGGCAAACCTCACTCACTCAGAAAGAAGTCCAGTTCCCAACCAATTTTCCCGAGGCACCCATGATGATCACCTTTGTGCGAAAGGAGAAGGGGGTGCAGGTAAAGGCATTATGGCGGATGATCAGGGAGACAAAGCAAGCAATACTGGGGCTCAAATTGGTGGAGGACGACCACCCATCACTGACTCAAATTATAACCAAATGCGAAGCGAGGGTCCCTCTTTATGTTCACCTATAGAGCATTGAAAATAACATTTCCCCTGGACGTTGGGGGTCTTGAATGGAACTGTCAGTGAACAACAGAGTTGCTGACTGGCAGTATCGGGCAGGCCTTTGGCGTCCTCGTCCTCAAGGATTTTAGACCCATACTCGACAGATACTACTAGGTAGGGAGTAATAGCAACCTTAAACCTAGCTAGTTTAAATGTAAGGGGAATGAGATCCCGAAGCAAGGCTGCTCGTGTGCTGAGGGATCTCATGGGCCTAGAGGTAGATATAGCCACAATACAGGAGACCCACTTTGTTGGGCTTGGGGATTGCGATGTGCTGGAGAACGACTTTAACGTTTACTCAGCATATACTCATAGCCGTGGGGTTTCTGTGCTAGTGAGTCGCACCCTGACTGTGGTGGTTACTGTAGTTCACGCGGACACTCCTGGAAGGCTGGTCGTGGTTGATGTTGCCATTAAAAGTGGTAAGTTCTGGATTTTGGCTGTTTACGCACCCAATATCGCTGTGGAGAGGGTTTCCTTTTTTTCTGCAGGTGGAGGTGTTCCTATCGGCAGGGCTGGAGCGGGTAGTGTTAATGGGGGACTGGAATGCCATCCTGGACTCCAAGACAGATAAGGTCGGGGGAGATAGAGGGTTGGAGAGGTGTGAAAGCAGCCTGTCTGACCTGATGGCCTCGTATGATCTTGTCAACAGATTCTGTCTGGATCACCTGGGGAGGGAGATGTGGACGTGGCAAAAGTACCTACTTGGATAGGATGTTAGTTCCTGAGTTGGACACTGCTTGAGGAATCACACTGGGTACCAGTTGTTGAGCAAGTTTTTCCACAGCCCATATCCGCCCCTGCCACTGAAGGTCAAATCGCAGCTGGTCGAATCGCAGCGGGGGAATCGCAGTTCCTCTTCGAATGCCGAGCCGCCCTTAAGGTATTGCCCGGCCTAGGAGGAGGCTATATCGGGATTTAGTGGCGGGGACCGCAAAAGATCTGCTGGTTGAGTGGCTGCACATGTCAAGGTCCTCTCTCAGTGGAATTGGGTGCCAGCCAGAAGTTTTTAAATAATTCAGATTTTTCAATAACATGGAGGCTTGTCCGGAATGCGCTGCTACTTTTTGGTGTGCTTGCCAGGTACTGCAAGAGGGATGAATGCATTTCCTTTTGCACCCCGCTGCGAGGAGGACGAGGATTAAACCAGGGATCACGCCTTTTTTCTTTGCAGCGGAGTCTGGAGGCTCTGGGAGTATGTCGGAGAGGTAATGGCTCGCATCGACCCTGAGCGGTTGGTGCCACTTGATTTAGCGTACGTCGTCAACAATATGGACCCGCCATTTGCTGGGGAGAAACGGTTGGTGTTTCTCGCAATCCTAGCTGTAGCTAGGTTAGTGACGTGGGTTACACGTCTTAACATTGTTTATGGGGTTGAATCTGCTTTGGATCGGGATCTGGTCGCTTACTTTTAGCATCAACTTAAAATGAAGATCAGATGTGATTGGAAAAGATTACATCACATAGACTTTGATAGGAGATAGGTACACAACACTAGTTTGTGCATCCAACGAGGCGCTAGGTTTAGGTTTGTTTTCCCGCCCTAGTGGTATTGGTCAGGCAGTGCTAAGGTTCTACGGAACCCAGCCCCGAACAAAGTTTAATAGATTAGGTTTAGTTAGGTTTTAACCACTCGAGTGGAAAATACTTTATTAAGTACAAGACTAGGACAAGTATGATTGTTGATTCTGTTCCCGATTTTATTTTTTCAGCGGCACTAGGAGAGCTTCCAAAGATGCCCAGTCCACCCTTTGTTTTGTCCCCGGTCTGTTGCCCCTATAAGTACATTTATCTTGGAAGACGCCGTCCATTCCCTATGTTACCCATCCCTATCTAATTTGTTTTTGAAATATCGTCCCTAGGTCCCCCACTCTCCACTGGCGGAGGAGTTTGGTAGAGTTTTCAAAGCTCAAATTGTTGAACTTTGACCCCTTGACAGCGAAATTTTGGGCTAAAAACCAATTAAAAAATTTCCCAAATCTCAATACCCCTTATGTCAAATCTCGAGTCTGTAGACTGAAAATTGACAGAGTTATTGTGTAGGGAAAAGCACACACACGCACACACGCACATACACACACACACACACACACACACACACACACACACACACACACTTTCACTGTTATATATATGTATATGGATTTAGGTCAGACTGTAATGACTAAAGCTTGAGCACTGAATGTTTTGGTTTTGATTGACACTAATGATACCCAATTTATGCATATTTTTATTTTTCTGAAAACACTACTATATATATTGGGTACAATTTAACAATCGATAGAAAAATAATGCTAATGATAAATACGAAATCTGCATACATTAAAATATCATATTTATGCATATTTTACGACCGGGAAATGCTGTACGACCTATCTCTCTCTCTCTCTCTCTCTCTCTCTCTCTCTCTCTATATATATATATATATATATATATATATATATATATATATATATATATATATATATAGTCATCCACATACAGTACTGTTTTGCTGTATCAGAGCTCATCAGTGTGGCTAGACAGGCAACTGCCTCAACCCAGGATCGAAACCCGACCACCCAAATGACAGTTAAGGATTCTTACCATTATGTTGTTCGCTTGCTGCTGTGCGGGTAGTGAATTAATGATGTTTTGACATCATCCAATATATATATATATATATATATATATAAACACACACACACAACCACACCGTTGCAGAAATTAGGAGCTCATGACTAGAAAATTTATAATAGTTTAGTAAATAATTGGCAATCAACTATTCCCCCATCATCCAACAATCTTGAGGTTGTTTGCATGACAACCAAGGAGGCTAACCTACTTGCCAACTCCACTTTGGACCCAGCAAACTACTCCCTCCCGTATTTTCCTTATTGGACAGAAACTACATTCAATGATCTGAAAATCAGCCCTTCCCAAATGTGTGATATAAAAAATCTAGACACATCAAAGGAATTTGAACTTGATTTCATCCCGGCTGAGATTGCCACAGTTCTCTCCAAACTCTCCAACAAATGCCTTACTGAATCTTGCTTTCCTGACTGCTGGAAATTGCTTCTGTGGTACCAGTTTACAAGAATATTGGCGAAAGAACTGACCCACTAAATTACTGACCCATTAGCCTCATTCCTATTTTCGCCAAACATTTTTAATCCTTAATCAATCAAGCACTAGTCCACAACTTTATATATACTAAACTTCTTTCCAGCTAACAGTATGGATTAAGTAAGCCCTAGATATCCTAACTGTAATCTTTGAACGTATATGCCATGCACTGACAGGGGAAGCTAGGATAGTAATCCTAGATATATTTATGGCCTTTAGCAGGGTATGGTACGATGGTGTTCTCATGAAAATTAATACGGTATTACTGAACAAATATGTAACATGATCAAATCTTTCTTAAATAAGAAAAAAGTCCAGGTTGTCTTTAATGGTCTTTACGTAAAAGCAACATGATATAAATCCAAGTGTGCTTCAAAGGTCGATCCTTGAACTTTTACTATTCCTTTTATTCATAAGTGACCTCCCTGATAAAATTGTCTCTGAGATAGGTATATTTGTTAATGACACCATGCACAAGGGGAACATGAATGAACGCATATCTAAGGAAATGGCCGAAACCTTAGAGGAAGACTTCAAGTCTGTAGTTGAATGGGGCATAAATGGATGGTAATATTCAATGCTTTTCTCCTTTAATAATTTCAAAAAATCTTCTGAACCACAAATAGCCATGGCTAACAATACACTACCTGAATCTTTCCCACTTAACGTTCACGGGGATCATGAATTGGAACAAATATATCGAGGGTATTGCCAAGGTTGTTGTGAAGAATGTAGGCTCTCTCTACAGTGCTAGAAAGTTACTTACGCCTGAGAATATCCTGTACCTTTACAAGGCCATCATTTGACGATTACTCTCTAATCATACACATGCATCTGCTACTAATCTCTCATGTTTAGACAGGATAATAAAAAAAAAGAGTCGCCAACCTAATAGGTCCCTCAATCCCTCAGTGTAAACCAAACTCCAACCTCCGTCCCAACGATGAAAATTTGCATCCATGTGCTTGTTTTACTTGTTGGACGGACATTTTGTGTTGATTTGGCACCGATGAAACCAACGTTCACGTGTTTAACTAAATATCATTGTTTGCTTTTTAAAAACTGCACTAATGCTTGAAAGATGAATTGTTATTGGCCAACGGCAGCTGGTTTATTTTTTCGTGTACGGTGAAAACATCCATTCGTATCCGTACTTTTGTAAAACTGTGGCGGTTGAATCGCAAAGTGATTCTTACAAATGGCTCTAATTGCTTGACATCTATCTTTGTCCGCTTCATTAAAATTCGCTTTCTTCGTCACTTCCTAAAGCTAAAGTAAGTTTTGACATAAAAGCGTTAACTCCAGCTATTTTCAACTAATGAAAATCGTTTCAAATCCAAAAAAGTAACACATATATGTGAAAATAGTAAACTTTTTTAAATGAGTCAATAAATCAATTTTCTCCAGAATTCTCAAGTCGACTGCAATATCTAAAGACACCCGAATGAACACTTAATATCTCCCTCTATGCCCTTTTGACCGCAGGAGGCAGAAAGGACTTAATGACTCACATATCAGCATTTCATTTCACATGTACATTCTTACACATTAACAAGAATCAGGCGAGCAAAAAAGAATTACTATCCGCTCATACACACAATGCCACACAGCCAAATACTCACATACATATATTACTTACACACACGCATTATTAACACTATGAACATATTGACCTACAATATTCTAAGCTTTCTGACTACTAACCCAACTTTCTCCACCAAACACGTGTTTACAGAAATTACTGAAAATAATTTATATTCTTGTTTCCTGTATAAAAATGTTTTGTTATTTAATTTCGTATTTTCTTAATTTTTGCATTTATAAAATTTGGTTTATGTTTTAGGGAGCACTTACTACCTGGTGACCCTTTCATTCTCTTCAATGTTTCATTTATTTCCATTTTATGTGCATGCCGTATATATATATATATATATATATATATATATATATATATATATATATATATATATATATATATTATTATTATTATTATTATTATTATTATTATTATTATTAAATGTCTGTGTGATCCTTGATAATACCCAAAACACTATTGGCCTTCTTTTACCAAGGCCATGGACGACGACACAACATCATGATGTGATGAACAAATTAATCAAACCACCCCCTCCCAGTAGACTATCCAGATGATATTTCATCACATAAACAGCTGAAGTTTTGTTGTGTTGATGATTCATAACAGTTGCTATTTTTTTTTTTCTTTATTGTCGAAACTCACAATCAGTTGGAGCTTAACAATTCGGTACTTGTGCTGTTTACTGATTGTAGTATCTTTTCAATACGATTTTTAAGTCAAATTTTATTTTATATTATTTTTCTTTTCTTTTCTTTTTTAGAAAATTGTTCGCTGAAAGTGCAGAATAGTTAACAAGGCCTTCCCTTTCTAAATAACAATAGTTTCTAAATAAGAACGTTGTTATTTCAATGGCAGACTTTAGAATTCTCTTCCAGGCTCCTGCTACCCTGATTGTGCTGAAGTTCAAGTGTAATGTGAACAGTCATCTCACTGCCCAACTCCCTACATAGTATTCCAGGAAATCTGGTCCCTATGTTAGTATCCCTTACGACTTAGTGCCATTGTGCCTTGTTTAGGATGAATAAACAGTAAAAATAAATAAATAAATAAATAAGTACGGTTCGTAAACTACCAAAAAAAATTTTTTTTTTTTTTTGCGGTCTTTCATAGAATTATTAACTTTCTTAATTTTATTAGAGTTAGAAGTATTACTGTTTTAGTGGCCATGTCATTGTTGCCATATTTATCAGCTTTTTACACATTTTTTAAGTATTATTCCCGTTTACTATTTGTCAATGTGTGATTTGATTATCATTTTTTTAGTTTTCACAATAGTAGGATAGTTTTGAAACAAAAACGGAATTAACCTTATGCGGGTTTTTAACCTTATACGGGTTTAACCAGCTTCCTCCAAAGGAAGACGTTCCATAGCAGTATGAAATTCACAAGCCGTCCCCAGTCGCATGTATGACGACATTAGGTTTTCGCAATTCTTGCAGGAAGGTGTCGACGTCCTCCTACATACAGCGCCTGGAATTCCCAAATTGGTCACACATCTGGTACTGACCAGGCTCAACGTTGCTTAACTTCGGTGATGTAACGAGAACCTGTCAACGTGATTGTGCCGTATTAGGATAGTTTTAAGTTATTTTAATTGAATTATGAATGTTGCTCGGTATTGAATAAGTGTTGTGGGCCGGTAAGGGTCTGGAAGAAAGACACAACTCGATATTCAGTGGCAACAACATATATAGAAAAAAAAAAAAAAAGCAAATACAATAAACGAAGAGAGTTAATATACGTCAGCCCGGCTGCCGAGTGTGCATAACTTATGCTTAACGCCAAAAAACATAATCTTCCGGTCTTTATAGCCCCTTCCTTTCTCTTTGAAGCAATTTAACTTCCATTAAACTCGGATACACGTATTTGAAGTTTTTAAAAAGGGTTCTGCCTATATGGCTGCTTTTAGAGATGAGGGGGGGCACGTAGATATTCGGCATATAATAGACCTTTTTGTCACTCTGGGAGAATTTTATACATATATAAATGTTATGCGAATGGGATATATTTGAAATTTTAAAGGGGTGTTTCGGGATTTAAAGGGGGATACGGGACCACTTTCACTATCTTCCCCCCAAAATAAAGATATATTTGAAATTTTAAGGGGGTTATGTCTTCAAAACCGCCTTGTTGTACTCTTAGAGATTCGGGAACATTCCACGGTAAATTTTTCCACGGTAAATTTTACATAGAAAATACTTCTATTCTTTAACTGGTCTTTTTATAAGGAATAGACTAACATCACATGCACACATTGAGTTTATATAGAGACATTTGATGATGTTTTTTCGATGAGACTTAAGATTTTAAGCAGCTGGTTATAGGATGGCGTAAACCAAATGAAGTTTCTCCTTCTCCTATTTTCATTATTATTCTTGCTCGATATTATTATACGCATTATTTTATAACTGTATTGTAAATGTTGTTTTAATTCTGAAATACCTTATCGCTGCTAGAGTTTTTGCTGATCTTATTTTCGATAGAGCTAAGAATACGTTTTATGATTGATTGGGTTGATTGAACTTTCAATTCAAGAATATTAGGTTGGCGTTATCCTTCAAATATGGCTCGTATGTATTTTTAGTTAGTCTTCAAGTGACATCTAAAAATGACTTATTTTTATGTTAGCTAATACATCTACACTTTGGAACAATATTTTATTTCCATATGTATAATGCCCTTCCTTCTTTCTACATTAAAATTTTTTTTTTTAATCGCGTTTCTTTTTCTTTCTTTTTTCTTTATTCCAGGAAAAGAGGAAAGAAGCGAGAAAGGAAGAAACGCACTTTCATAGAAAGAATGGATGAAAGAGCAAAGAAAGAAGAAAAGAAAATGAAGGAAACATCCATCAAAAAGAAAAGAAAGAAGGAAAGAAAAAAGAAACGAAAAAAAAGAGAAAGAAAATGACAAGGCAAAATAGATAAGTAAAGTAAATAAAAAAATATTTTTGAGAACACAAAAAATTCCATATTTGTTTATCTCGAGGACGGATACAAAATCGCTGGCTTCCGTTTCACGAACACAAAATAGATGATTGCGTTTCCGGTTGCATCGCGAAAGCATTGTATGCAAATGAGCTTCTCCAATAAAACCACATCAAGAGTTGGCCAATCACAAAAAAGGTCAAATATTGTTTTTATTTATTTTTTTCTTTGCAGGACAACGCGTCATCTTCTATTATCCGTATTGTCCGTAACAAAATCAAAAATCTGAATTGGGAAATTCCATTCTATTCCGCACGGTTGTTCCCTTCCGATTATTGTGTAAAGTAAATTCTAGATTTTTCTTAATCGGCTTAAATTCAAATAAAATAAATAGAAAAAAGAAAGGGTTTTTTTTTCAACCAAGGAAAAGAGTTTTAAATTTAATTTACAATAAAAGAGACCGTTAAAGATTTAAATTTAATTTACAATAAAAGAGACCGTTAAAGATTTAGCGCCAACCAGCAGGAGTCGATACACACACTATATAAACAAAGAACACAAATAAGCACTACTTGAAACAAGTCGTGGGAGAAAATACACACACAACTGATTGTTCATAGTTCATACCCACTCATCAGCAGTAGTTTAGCATGTACTTAAAATATTTTAACTAAAAATTTCAAAACTCCAATATTGTATAAACTTTTAAATACTTTTAAGCAGATAATTGTTCAATTCATCAGCAAGGGAAAATAATCAATATTATATCGCATAAATCCATTAGGACCTTTTGACTATACTATATAACAATCAATATTATATAGCCTACGTCAAACAGCACGCTTTGGGGGTAGTATCGATTGTTAATGATAATAAGGTTGTCTGTTTACTTCTTCGTGTCTGTGAAGATCACAAGACAGAGGCTGGAAAGATTGCCTCCCACGATCGAAGTCCGAGCCCATACGTTGTGTAAGACATCCCTTCGTCGCTACAATGATGCCAAATCGAACCTCAACTGATATGAATAAGAGACGAAACTTGATATTTCCTTGCTTCCAACTATAACAGAATAAAGCATAAGGTGGACAAAAACTCCCAAGCGGACGACTTATCTAACACTCCTTTTCTCTCTTTGCACCATGTGACGTTACATCCGCTTCTAGTACATAGGAGATCAAACTAATCCGGACTAAACCCTATTCCCTATTATTCTCCACTAACAAAAACTGACATTATATTATACACTAGGTTTGAGTCGGACCGTAATTCATTTAGCCAAATAATAGTTCATCTCGAAGTTGCCAGAATGATTGCGCGTTGAATAACTATTTAGCCGAGGTATATTACAGTAAGGTTAAACATGCAGTCAGTTTAACAAGGAGGTAAAATTCAGCTCCCCTGAATTAAATGTGTTTTGTATATGTTGTTTTTAATAATTAAATGTGTTTTGTATGTGTTGCTTTTAATAATTAAATGTGTTTTGTATGTGTTGCTTTTAATAATTAAATGTGTTTTGTATGTGTTGCTTTTAATAATTAAATGTGTTTTGTATGTGTTGCTTTTAATAATTAAATGTGTTTTGTATGTGTTGTTTTTAATAATTAAATGTGTTTTGTATGTGTTGCTTTTAATAATTAAATGTGTTTTATGTGTTGTTTTGTAAAATTAAATATGTTTCGTATGTGTTGCTTTTTAAAATTAAATATGTTTTGTACATGTTGCTTTGGCATTAAATGTGTTTCGTATGTGTCGATTTTTTTAAATTATGTGATTTTTATGTCTCGATTTTTTAAAGAAAATATGTTTCGAATGTTCTGCTTTTTGCAATTAAATGGGTTTCGTATTCTTTACTCTTTGAAATTAAATGTGTTGCTTTCTAATAAAATGTGTTGTGTGTTGCTTTGAAATTTAATGTGTTTCGTAAGTGTTGCTTTTAGAAACTACATGCGTTTCGTAGTTGTTTTTATATTTAATGTATTTCGTGTGTTATGCTTGGAAATAAAAAGTGTTGTGTATGTGAAAGAATGGGTGAGAGTTCTTGATTTAGTAGACGTAGAACAGTTACGGAAACAAGCAAAAAAAAAGCACAGGAGCAACTGATGAACTGATGAACTGATGGATTTAATAGAAAGCGAAATAAATAAAGAGCTGGCCAGAGATAAGTTAGTTTGTAAACCTGTTTTTAAAATCATCCAATACATACCCACATGTGAAACGGCGGCGGCGACGATGACGACGACGACAACGACGACGGCGACGGCGACGGCGACGGCGACGGCGACGGCGGCGACGATGATGATGATGATGATGATGATGATGATGATGATGATGATGATGAAAGAAGGAAGCATAAGTAAAGAAAGAAATGCTTGTTAGTAGGGAAAATAAAGAAAGAATTAAATAAAAAAGAAATGCATTAATAAAAAAGCAAAAAAATAAAAAATAAAAAAATAAGACAGAAAAGAAAAAAGAAAGAAAGAAATGCTGATCGATAAAGAAAGAAAAGACAAAATAGAAAAGACAAAAAAGTAAATAATTTTGGGAGATATTTCTAACGTTCATTGTGTTGTGCATTATCAAAGGTGATCTTCGGTGATGCACAATCTTCACTGCCGATTTCGAGTTCTGTATCGTATCGACTCAAACAACAATCCCAACCTGACCCTAGAAGTGTCAAGCCGCTTCTTTGAAAGATCCCTTAGTTATCTAGAAAATAACATTCACTTACAGAAAATTTTAACTACGTGCATCCACATTGCAAAACAAAAAAATCATTTGAATTATGTGACAAGCTCCGACCATTTTTGTCGAGATCCAGTAGTTTCAGCGAATGCAAAACGTCATTATCCCCTGCGCTCGTATATAATAATAGCTTTTATGATTTAAAAACGATAGAAAAAATCAGAAAAAAAATATAGAAAGAAGCAGAAAAGAAAAACGTATTTTAACGAAACATAATAGAAACAAAAAACACATTATTCGAATTATTCGGACAATAGAAGATTGTTCATTATCCTTGCTGGAAAAGGAAGAAAAATAGAAAACGCAATATTTCCAATGTAAACATCGAAAGGAAATAAGAAAGAGATGTAGCTAAAAAAAAAAAGAGAACCTAGTAAAATGAAGCCAGAAATTTTTGGTAACATTTAATTAAGACTTTCATTAGCAACTATAAGAAACCTTTCCAACCACTGATAGTTATGCTAATAATGGCTTCACGGAATTATGGGGTCATCACCAAAATTCGTTTGGGGGGGGGGGTAACAAATTGAAAGGAAAAATAAAAAACATGTAATGCAAATTTTCCGGAAATGGGAAACTAAAAAAATGAGCAAATGAAGTACAGGCCGGAAATGCGACTAAAATGATTTGAATTTTATTAAAAGAAAATAAAATGTTATTGTTGCTTTTATTTTCCACAGCTGATATTAAAGAGACCCTTAAGGTAACATATAAAATCAAAAACAAACACAAGGAAACAACGATTCTTACTTGAAAGATAGGCTGAAAGGAAAAGAACATAAAAAAAAAACAGAGAATAGTTCTTTTAAGTCTTTAAATTCAGTCTTTCAATAAAAGGGTTTTATTTTTCAGGAAAGAAAACATGCAAGTTGCAAAGTTTTTTTTAAGTTTTTTCCTTTTTTTCCTCCTCTGTCCTTTCTTTTTTTTTTTTTTTTTCAAAACAAACGAAACCTTCAAAAGGTTTGTTTTTTAAAGTTTGTCTCTCTCTCTCTCTCTCTCTCTCTCTCTCTCTCTCTCTCTCTCTCTCTTCGTGTCCGAAATAAAATTCCTTTTCTCAGAAAGGGTTCTTCTTCTTCTTCTTCTTCTTCTTCTTCTTCTTCTTCTTCTTCTTCTTCTTCTTCTGAAATAATATTCCTTTTCTCAGAAAAGGTTTGTCTGGTCATTTCTTCATCCGTTCGAAAGGGGACGAAGAAAATAAATCAATGTTGACGAGTCTTTCGTTCAACAGTTTGGAAAAGGAAAAAAATAAAAATGGTGACAGGCTCTTCCATATCTTTTCTTTTTCTTTGAATGGCGTATTTCGGAACATCAATTTCAACCGCTCCAATAAACGCCCTCTACCCTTAGTGAAGTGGTTGAATGAATTTACGTCGATTGACGGAGCCCGGTAAACGAGTCTTGCTCGCTAGAAATCTTATCCGGAACTTATTCAAAGAAAAGAATTGTAAAAAAGGGATTTCTGTGAGTGTTTTCAGAACAGTCAATCACTAACAAGCACACACGGCAACCACCGCAAGCGAAAGGGATATATATATATATATATATATATATATATATATATATATATATATATATATATATATAGAGAGAGAGAGAGAGAGAGAGAGAGAGGGGGGGCGAGAGAAAGAGAAAGAGAGAAAAAGAAATGTCCGTGAGGACTTAAATGACAAAAAAAGGAGAGAGAGAGAGAGAGAGAGAGAGAGAGAGAGAGAGAGAGAGAGAGACGCACGCACACATACATTCGCCATCTGAAAAAGCTTTTCAGTTCCAACAACTGCTAGGCAACGGAGCCAAAATGAGAAGGGAGGGGGAGATAACATGTTTTGTTTATATAAACTAATGAATGCTACAGGCTAACCAAAAATGTTGACCTCCTCCTTCAGTTTGCACTAATAACTGCGACTACTTCAATAAAAAAAAAATAAAATTCCGACAGACTTTCTCAAAAGATCAACGTCCAAACTCATTGACCTCACATTCTCGGGGAACATGAAGGAACATAAATACATTGAAGATGTTGGCAAGTTTACTCCAAAGAAGGTAGACTCCCTTTATCGATCTAGAAACTTCCTCACATCTGTTAGTATAAAGCCACCATCCGCCTGTGAATGGAATAATGTTGCCACATTTGTGTTAATTACTAACGCTCTAGAAAAACGCACAAAGCATAATCCCCCATGTTACATATGGGCGCATATATACTGTGTATCAATGTATTAATGTGTATGTGTGTGTGCGCGGATGTGTGCGTGAGTGGATGTTTGTCACATACAATAAACATATGAGCATAAGACAGTTGTAGTGGACTGGTGGTTATATTATATATATCCCCCAGTCGTACAAAATAGAAAAATGAATTGTTTTGAGGAAGAAACGGAGAACGGGTTATTGAATTAAACGAACTAGAATTTATTTCATGAAGAAACAAATGAAAGAAAAGAGTATAGCACGTGTTTAGTTTGGCGTGCGTCTCTCGCTGTTAACTGGTGAGAAGGAAAGTCTGTTGTTGTAGAGAGAGAGAGAGAGAGAGAGAGAGAGAGAGAGAGAGAGAGAGAAAGTCAACCCAGGCCATGAAGAGAGAAAGTGTGTAATACTGTCTGTTGGCTCTTGCCCCACACATAGTAACAGGGGACGTGATGCGCGCGGACGCACGCTCCAAAAGGGAGTGGTTGGTCCGTCGACCACTCAGCTCGGGAGCTGAATCGAAAAGGAGGAAACAGCTCAGGCCTCTTGTTTTTGTAGTTGTTTCTGGTGGTCTTTTGCGCGTGTGTGGATTTCCTTTAAGGGGAAGTGACGTTGCCCATGTGTGCGTATGTGTGCACGTATGTGTGCGTACATGTGTGTACGTTAGCGTGTGTGTATGCACGTGAATGTGGGTGTATGTACATGAACATGAATATATCTACATTTGTGTACGTGCGCGCGTATGTTTGTGTACGCATATGCGTATGACAAGAAAAATGGCTTGAGATATGAACGCGTGTTTTTGTGCGAGACTAGAAGGGCTCGTACACAGTTCTTTAAAACGGACTGCTAACTCCACTCAACAAAACATATAATTAAAAGCAAAACAGTTCAACAGTACATTCAGGGCATGTCTCTTAAAAAACAATAAACGGCTATACCTTTGTGCAGTTTTAAATGGTCATTTATTTCAAATCCATTGGCACTGTGCTGATCAGAGTCGCAATTCCAAGTACTCCTCGGTCGTCTTTACATCATCAAGTCGTAACATCACTTGGCTCCTCGGCCATAAAAGAGCCGATAGTATCACCAACCGAACAACTCTGTAATTGAATCAAGAACATTTCTGTCCCGATGGGTCATTAACTCATATTCAGCTGTTCCGAAACTTCAATTGCGTCATCTTTGACGCAATTGAAAATAAGGCCGAATTCTTATTGTTTATTGTTACTGGTAAATTCTTGATCGGTCAAATATTTATCTATATGCTTTCGAAACTGGTTTGTAACATTCCTTGCATTATTATTGCAAATTGCATATTTAAACTAGCTAACCTACTCGCTAAATAGCATAGGGCACCAATCTGTTGACATCTCACTGTCAAGCTCCACCCACTGTCAAATCGCCGCAATGTTGCCTCCTTGTACTTGTTTTACACGTACTTTTACGAAATGTGCTGCGATGAACTTACTACACCTGACTAGCAGCAAAATCCCACCCCTTTCACTGGAGAGATTCTTAAATGTCGGAAGATTTTCTATTTTGATAAATTCTTTTCTCAAACAGCTTGCCTTTGGAATTCCGTTCTTCCTCGACCCTATATGCATATAACAAATTTAATTATAATATGCCTCGTTTGTCATGCTGGCCTCGTATACGCATTGAATCCTAACACAGTAATCTCTAACACTTTAGGTTTGGGATGGATTTTTTTTTTTTAATTTAAAGATAGACAGGAATAAAAAAAAAAAGAAAGAAAACAACAAAAGAGCGGTATTATAAAGAAACTTAATATTAAAAAAAGAACAAGGCAAAGAGAAAGAAAGAAAGAAAAGAAAAGAAAAGAAAGGAATGTAGTTAAAATAAATAAAGAACTTTTACAACAAAAGAGATAACATGTTTCTTTTATATAAACTAATAAAAGTCCGTGGCTTTCATTTTGCAGACAACCAAAAACGCTCGTCGTATGTCCGGAGATGTTGTGGAGGCTTTCTGTCCAAATGAGTTTCTGAAACTATAACGAGTAAAGCGCAGACAACGTTTATCAACCGGAGAAAAAAATGGCTGAGTGTATTTTTATTTATTTATTTGCAGGACAACGAGCAATCTTCTATCGTCCGAATAATTCGTGACAAAACGGAAAGTCTGAATCGGAAGATTCCACGCCATCCATTTTATTCGCGAGACTTGTCTCTTTCGGCTGACTATCATTTTTCCCCCGCCTTTTTAAAATCAGGCGCGTAATAATAGACAAAAGTTGTGCTTGAAAAGAACCGAAGATTTGACTGGCAGATTCCGGAAGTTTGTTTCACATTAAATGCGTTCTAAAATATAAAGTTATCTTGTCTGATTTTCAAAGTTAAACACAAATAGCATTTAAACTGACAAATTAAATTTGTTTTGAAATTTCGATTTCAATTTTAAAGATTAGAGATCGTGTCGGAAATTTATCCTCTTTCAGATGAATTTGCAGAAAAAAAATAAAAGGATAAAATAAAAAGGGGGGGGGTAAAGAATAAAATATAAAAGTCTTGTTTCAAAACGAAGAACAGATTTTATTTACAATGAAGTTAGTTGCAAATTTTTCCCTTTGCAGGCATTAAATACAAAAACAAAGAACGCCAAAGTAAGAATATATAATGAAAAAAAAAAAAAAATAACAAAAAAAACGCTGGTTCTTATATTGAAAATTTCGTATCAATAAACGAATACAATATAATTCAAATAGTAGTTCCTAATCACTCTCTCATATGCAATAAATTTTAGGAACGTACTCACAAATTGATGGCGCTCAGGCATGTGCCTTTTTCTTTTCTCAATTTAAAGTCTTTTAAAGTATTACACTCCTTCAAAATACGTGCAAACCGTAGCCACGTAAATAAAGTCTTCAGAAGTTCGACTCGTCGCGTCCCGGTGTTCTGTTACCGGGTTATACTTCTTTGAAGGAGGGCTCTGGAAATTCCTTATCTGCACCGGGCAATGAATTCACGTCCACTCTCCAGGCCGCCGGAATCCAAAAGAGGCTGATTTTCGCGCCCTCCCATTCAAATTGAAGGGAGTTTCATATGAACCCAAAATATACAAAACTAAGAATTACAAAAGATACGAAATACAGAAAATCAAATATAAGAACCAGGATAAAAATACAATAAATGTATACAGGAGGATGCTCAATTGTTGTTACAAAAAAAATTGCAACATTCTCCCCTAAAAAGAAATGGCAGTCAACCTGCAGTTTGATGACACTTGTAAATTTTAGAATGCATATATATATATATATATATATATATATATATATATATATATATATATATATATATATATATATAGGATAAAAATTACTACCGGAACAGTAGTAGAAACTCGCTATGAAGCAAGGGAACAACAGAAGATGTTGTATTTGAGAGAACCAGCTGACCTTATAGGCTTGTATGTACTGATGTTTATTAGCTGTTTTCTTTTCGGATAAAGTTAATGTCAAGAGAGAGATAAAGCGTCTTTCTAGGACTTTCCTCGTCTAAGTTTTATAAGATGGTGCTTTTTGGGGGGTATTTAATAGCATATCTTTTAAAACTTTATATAGTCAGGTTTGGGGGTGGTATTTCGTCTTATAGATAATATCAGGAGAGAATACGCACCGTTTCGGGGCCTTCCTCTCTACGGCTTGTTCGCGTATTAGCACCCCTCATTGATGTGAGGCCCAATTATCTGCTCAATACCATTAAAAGAAAAGACGTTTGATAATTAAACGGCTCTAGTTACGAGCAACAATTTTGCGCATGTCGTTCAATGTTCAAAGGCTACGTCTGACATATTTGTTAGGACGTGCACATATCGAAGAAAATAATGATAATATCAATAATAATAAACAAATAATAATAACAACAACAATAATAAAAATACTAACCAAAGATATATATAGATATAACATTAATAAAATATATATATATATATATGTATACATAAAAAAAGATAAATCTACTCACAGTAATAACTACACTGTAGACTCTTGCGAACATATGCGGTATTCCTTTTCGCCTGGATTGTAACGTCAGCTCTCTCTCTCTCTCTCTCTCTCTCTCTCTCTCTCTCTCTCTCTCTCTCTCTTTTATTTCATGTTTCTCGTATTAATGTTGTTTTCTACCCGGCTGTTATAAGGTATTGTAAATCCAATCTAGGTGAGTATTTTCCTTGTTACGGCTTTTTCGCATCGGCCACTTTCCACTTTCATTGATGCGAGGCTTAGATATCTGAATCGCATTTGAATGAACTGTTGAATGCAGTAAGAATGTTTAATAATTCGCGTTTCATGTAACGAGCAACGGTTTGTGCGCGTGACGTTTAAATTTGAAGGCTGCGTCTATCAAGACCGTTAAGTTAAGACGCGCTCATACGCTCATATCGAAAAGAACAGAAAGAAAGATTAAAAAAAGAAACAAAGTAAATAACTAAAAATTGTAAAAATAATTAAATAAAAGCAAAGAAAATGAAAATCATTAAATAAATGAATAAATAAATCTGCACTGTGGATATTCTTTTAACCCAGAGCCAGGTGGCACATTGTTCAATAATTTCTGTTAGACGTTTACTAGCTCCGCTTCTTTTTCGGCCTGTAATTCCAAGCTCTCCTAAAAGTTGATATAAAGAGACTGAAATGAAACCTCTTGCTCCAATCTCAACAGCTCGAAGAATTGTAACGTAACCTTCACGGGTCAACTCTCTTTTTAGGTTTTCGTATTTCTCCATCTTGTATTGGCGTTGCTTCTCTGCCCGGCTCTCATAAGGTACTGTCAATTCAATCAAGACGAGTTTTTTTTTCTTGTTATTGACGAGAGAACAATATCTAGCCGTTGACCCTTTCCTTTTATAATTTTTGGATAATTACTTTGCCAGCCAGGGAGATCTGCGGCGACTATCCAATCATCATTGATTCTTAGAATATTTTGGCTGTACTAGCAATGGGCTAGTTATACGTTTTGATCCGATCCACATTTTTCCTACCTCAGCAAAAAGCTTGTGGCTTATGTTAGCTGCTTCGGGCTTCATATGGTTGCTTATTGTTGTGGTCAGTTCTTCCAATACCCTGTTGTGTCGCCACGTATATCGCCCATTAGCAAGGGCCACTCTGCAGAAACTAAGAACATGTTTCATAGTCTGAGGTTTTTCTTTGCATAAAGGACAGGTTGGATCATCCCCTTCCTCCATTTGGCAAGGTTAGTCATTGATGGAAGCATGTCGTAAGTTGAGCGTCTTATGAAACTCAACCTTAGCGGCGACATTTGCCAGATGTCATTCCACGTAATGGATCTTTGCATAGCTTCTTCCCAGTTTGTCCATTGCCCCTGCTGTGACTGTTGAATGGCTTTTACGAGCCTTTTGCTTTCCTCCTTGCTCCTTATTTCCTGGATGACCAGATCTCGGCGCTCTTTGGTTGTAGCCCTAGACCATCTTTGAATGCTGGTCATTCCCAGTCCAGATTTCCCTGTCTGAGTGAGTCCAATGACTTCTTTGAAGGCTAGGTTTTCTTTCGCCTCATTTATAGCATCTCGGATTTTCCATTTCTTTCCTGTTTTAAGAGAGTGTTATACTGTCTTTACAACAGTGTCGTTGGAATTGTCCAACATCATCTGGAATCTGACTTTTCCTATTTTGAACTCTTCTGCAATAGACTTGAACGATAATTTTAGTTTTGATTGTTTGCTATATAGAGCAGCATTTGATAATCCTGGATGCAAACCCAGCGATTTCCTCGTATATCTGTTGATTTTTGCTTCGATTGCCTCAACCGTACTCATAGTTACTTCGCATATGAGAAGAGGCCATAAAAGAATTGGGATGAGCATATGTTGAAGACACCATACCTTGTATTTACCTTGAAGTGGACAGCACCTGATCGTCTTTAGACTCTCATCGACGGTTTTTATTGTCGCTTTAACCTGATTGGAGTCTTTCAAGGTGTTATCATAACATCTTCCCAGGCTTTTTATCGATTCTTCTGAGACAGTAGGAATTTTCTGACCACCCACTGAAAAACAGATATCTTCATGCACTTTTCCTTTTCTAAGAGAGAGGCTTCTGGACTTCTTAGGCTTGAAAGTCATTCTGGACCAAACCATCATTTCATCCATAATGCTGAGTAACTTGCGGGTGTCAGCTTCTTTTGATGTGAGGATCGTGGTGTCGTCCATGTAAGCCTTCAATGGTGACATTTCGCATTCTTCGCCTAATTTAGTAGGGCTTACATTGTTTCCTGTTGCTTTGAGAATTACTTGCATCGCTAAAACAAAAAGTATAGGCGATACTGTACATCCTATTGCAATTCCCACCTCGAGTCTCATCCAGTTTTCGTGTAGTCATTTGTGGTAAACTGCATGTGAAATCCATTGCAATCATCTTGCGTATTCCCTCTGGGATGTGGTGCATTTGAAGGGATAGTTGAATGATTTGATAAGGCACTGATCCATATGCATTAGCTAAATGATGTCCAAGTCAGTCTTTTTTATTTTCGCTCTTTGGATAGCCTTCCATATCACACTCCCATGTTCCACACAACCTGCTATTCCAGAGATTCCACCTTTTTGCACAGAAATATCGATATATTTGTTTGATAGTAGGTATTGTGTTATTCTTGAAGCCATTACTATGAAAAATATTTTTCTTCTGCGTTAAGAAGTGAGATTGGCCGAAATTGATTTATAGCTTCTGTGTTTTGCTCCTTAGGTATGTACACGCCGTCTGCTTTCATCCACTGGTTACTGACATGACGGTTTTTCCATGCCAACTTCAAGTTAATACAAAGCCATTTAAGTACTTTTGGGCATCTTTTGTAAAGTGAGAAGGGGATTCCATTCGGGCCTGGTGCAGATTTATTTCTAGCTTTGAAGACAACGCGTTTTACCTCTTCATACGTCATTATATTCATATTGAACTTTTTTTAAGAATTTCTGGCCATATCCATTTGCTATTTTCTTCCAGTGGGATGTGCCGGTTGTGGTCTGAGAATGTGTATCTTAGATGGGTTTATAAGACATGTTGTTCCGTTTTTAGTACTCCTAATTTTGGTTGTTCAAATAGATTTCGGGTATATTTATATGGTCCTTGAATGAACCGTTCGCGCTCTTTTCTCCGCTTCAGTCGTTTTTTCCTGATGCATTCCGCCTTGCTAAGAGCGCTACGTCTATCTTTGAGATCTTTCCAGATCTTTAATAAAATCCACTTTTTCAAAAGGATTTGAAACGCGGAGTTGTCGTTTCAGATGTCTTTTCTTATTCCTAAGATCTGCCATCTCCCGCTGTCGTCTATTTTTCTTGACGGGTGGTTTAGTTGATTTCACTTTCTCACCATACAATGCAAATACGGTATATAACATTACCACACTCTTCTAACCGTTGATCATACTTCTTTCTATCCAGTTCTTTATGTAATGCATTGCTTATTGTAAGATCAAGCATACACCATTCTTCCGAATTGTCCGCCGGTGGAAATTTGATTCTGGGGAGTTTTGTGGGAACATGATGAGAATTAGCAGCGAACCGGATGTTAACGCATCCACTATGAGAGACAAAATGAAAAATAGTCGTTTGCACATGGCTCCACGCATCGCTTCCGCTTGGGAAGAAAAAAAATAAGATAACCACAAAATAATTATTGACCAATGGCAGAGCTCCACACCTAAAATAAACACGTCAAATATCGCAGTCGCTGGGAGCCAGTTTGCCACTATAAAAACGAAGGATTTGAGGGAACCGGAAAGAGAGAAGAGATCCGCCCTGCTGCGTCAGTGAACGCACAGACGGATTCTCCCACCCGACCTAAAGAGATGAAGAAGAAAAATAAATAAGGCACCAGTGAACTGAAGCCGACTACGCTCTCATGTTATGGGCCAAACGCCTTCAATTCTAAACAATGCCTAATTCACACAAACCAACGAAGGGAGGAGGAGAAAGAAGAAGACGCCGGGCTGCTAGCGCTGATGAAAGAAGTCACTCGCTTTCCAGTTACAAGCCAGGACACACATCACCGACAGCAGGATGACCGGCCTACCCTAACCCTCTCCATCGTCCAAAAGATAAGTTACATTTTACGAACATTCATTCCTTGTCAAGTCATACATACCTACAAATAGTTTACGAACATTCATTCCTTGTCAATTCATACATACCTACAAACATTTTACAAACATTCATTCCTTGTCAATTCATACATACCTACAAACATTTTAAAGACATTTATTCCTTGTCAATTCATACATACCTACACTACAAACATTTTACGAACATTCATCTCCTTTGTTAAATCGCATTCCATCCTACGAACACTTTGCCTCTCCTAATACAAATTGTTGGTAGTAAATAAAGTCGGTTCTCAACCTTTAACATTCGTCTGTCTTTAATTATATGGAGTCAGAATCTACACATTTCCAACGTTATTCATTTCATAGATTCTTTGTTGTGGCCTCTATGGCATCCTTTCCCACCCCTAATCCCTTTTTTATAAAACCAGAAGGCCATAGTTTCAACTCACCCGCTGGCCCAACTGCTTGGATGTCCTTGACACTGTGGGTTGCGTCCTGGCCTTGGTGTTCCGACATCTTATCTGAGGTATTAGAGCGCTACACTGGATGACTGGCACATCCCTTTTTGCTTTGGTGAATCTTCATTCCTTTTTGGGAGCTGCATTTTCGTCCACAGACGCATGGGAATTCTGTATGTTCTTTAATCATAATCCGTTAGTATATCTCATATTCCGTTTGTTTCTTTCGGATTCATCATCCTCCCTCCCTTTCGGTGGATCTTGAGGGCATTTTTCTTTCTCTGTGTCTGTAGCTTATGTTATAAAAACTCTGGGTTGCTAGCCTGATGATATATATATATATATATATATATATATATATATATATATATATATATATATAGAATATTCCGCCAGATAATTAACTATTTGCATATAAAAGAATATAAAGGCTTGAGAAGTTCACATAATTTACCATCCAACCTCCTCATCCTTATAGAATCTCAGGCGAACACCAAAATATCTCTGCTCCCTCGTAACCACAAGAGCCCAGTGAGATCAACACCGGTGCTACAAGAGGAACGAATCCAAACAACCCTATGCTGAGCTAAGTTCTCCAACTTGGAGGAATTAAGCAAAACTGAAATCTAAATCCTGCACAAATTATGCAATCACAGTTTTAAACGTTTGTATAGCTACATAAAGCCAAACAAAGTTGGGTATAGGTGTCAGAAACACTCTGGTATCTGGAGAAGTGATACTTATCGAAACCCCTTATCAAGGAGAGATCCAATCTTCTTGGGTTCAGCATTGAAACAAACATCTCAGCATCAGAAAACTCACTTCTAAGTAAGTATAAGATGGTCCTGAGCACCTCAAAAACATCCCTGGACAAATCGATCTTGACTTTGATAGCTCTTGTAATACTGCAGGAAGCTACATCAAAGCAGATCTTTAAAATACATTTAAAAATAATGGCACCTGCATATGACTCCAAAACAAGAGTAACTTCAAAGAATGAAAGTTCTGCAAGTGATCTCTACACAACATAACCTACACTCTCGAAGGAACTCGGAGAAGCTGAACTACACACCATGTAGTCAGGAAATTCGACAGGGTCCATCATGGGATTCTTTATCGAGTTACACTCAACATGAATCTGGACCCCCCCCCCCAGTCTAACTTTAGTTCATGTAACTCTTCAAAACCATTCTCCTCTTGATTTCTACAAGTTGGCAAGTGGATATAGGACTTTCTGCCCTATAGCCTTGATGGAGAATTTCTCTCCCAGTGCTAACATTAGCACTAAAAGTAGTGCACAAAACTTGCACTTTCACACAGGATTAACTCCTGTCCTTTAACCACTGCCTATTGTCAGAACTACATGACCTGAGTAATATTTCACCGTCATCACTAAGTTCCTCAGTATTCTGATAAAATTGCAGTAAATAACTCCATATGCGAGTTTTCGAACTCACATTCTTAGAGGGCAAAACAATCCCAACATTCTATGGAAATCGTTCCATGTATTTCACAATATTCATGCCCACGCTTAACAAGTTGGGGACACGAGTGGTATCATTCATGATACCTGGGAACCTCACTCCCAATATGTTTTTCTTTAAAATATCACTGGCAAACTGCCCGCCAGAAAAATCAAACTTCAGCGTCTGACTACGCAGATCCTCTGAAGTGGAATTTACGACACAGTTTTCAGACTGTGATGCAGTATTTCCCAAGCTAAACTTGCCATTACTTAGCAAACCGTCTTCAGGGTCTGAGCATTTCCTTAGGAGTTTCGAATATCACCAGGTTGCACAAGGAATCACATTCCACACCATCTTCCAGCCTCGAGAGAATCAATCGAACCTGGGACGAGAACACTACAACATTAACGGCATCTGCTTCTACAAGCGAATAATCCATGTTCTCACGCAAGAAGAGATCACCCAACAACTCAGTTATGTTATCTACCGATGATAACCATTCATCAACATCGGCCTTCATTGTCATAAAGTAAGGTTTTGGTAATTCCCTCTGCAACGGTAATAAATCTAAAACAACGATAATGTTCCCAAAATAAAACTTTCGTTTCCTTACAAGGAATCCGGAAGAATGAGTGACCAACATCGTGTAGCATTTGTTTTTCAAAAATATGGACTAAATCCAAATAAATACAAAAAACAGGCGTTTAAATATTAAATCAAAAAAATGCACACACAAGGCTTACAAGGGTATATGCATAAAATTCATTCCTCATAGCACAAACAAAACAAGACCAATACAATACATTGAGCAGTGAAAATATCAAGGGATACAATCCCCAGTTACAAATTAAAAGTGTCACTATGGCTCAAAATTAAAATGAAGTGGATTTAAAATTCAAACTTCTATATGGAAGTTAATTGACTGGAAATGAAGAATAACATTTAACACTCTTTATAGCAATATCCTCACTGAAATGCAACCTAGGAAAAAAGTGGGAAGATAGTTTAAATATACAACTACGTCGGGGGAGGGTACATGCCACTAATGTCACAGGTGTATCTTCGAAGGAATCCAAATAACCAAATGCAAATACGGGCTAAGGTAACGAAAGGGAACTTGTTTTTTCACAAACTCTTAGTATAACATAGTCCTTAGTATAACACAGTCCTTAGTATAACACAGTCCGCAAAGCAAATGAGTATAAACTCGCTATTGAAAATTATCATAAATATCTTCAAAGTATAAGAAATCCTTTTTACAACAAAATACGAAAGTAATCGCACACATGCTGTAGTGAAAATTGAGTGTGATTGCAGTCACGGAGGTGGGCTGCCTGTGTGAACTCGAAACCCGAGCGATGGGAGATGAGTAGGCGACGAATCAGCAGGTTCCATTGTGCATTAATTTGAATAAATGAGATAATATAAGGCCGGGAGTTAAAATGTTTGACAGAGTCGAGCCGTTGAGTTGTCGAGAACCGGATGGAAGCTGAAAATTATCATAGATATCTTCAATGTATAAGAAATCCCTTTTTACAATAAAATACGAAAGTAATCGCACACATGCGAATCCAACAAGTTTTAGGTAAAGTAGACTTTAATGCATAATACAATATTTGTAATAATATCGTCCGGTTAATTCACAATCCAGAGACACACGCGTGTTCATTATAAATCACAATAGTGGGGTATATACTTATTCCTTTTTTTAATATATTGTGGGAAAATACGTACATAGAACTAACACCGGTTTCGGACAAAGTGTCTCTATTTACTTGGCTCCCCACGAGGGCATAGTCAGATAAAGGTCGGTTCGTAAAGTGAGGAAATCCAGCTTCCAAAAAATATCGGACACGTTGGATTAGGACGAAAAATCAAATTACCTCAATCTAGCAGGATCTCTTATTTGCTGGATAGGGACAGAAAATGCTGTAGTTTCTCCCAAACATAAACCGCAATACCTGTGGAATTTCAACTAGTGCAAGTATAATGCAAATTATATTCCGAAGGAGGGTTATGAATGTTACAACTTTAATTCTAAAAGGTAAAAAATGAAAAGTATATACGTATGGCTTAACCCCTTTTTATTAGGAAAAATATATATGAAAAATAGTGCGCTATACTAGATGTACGTAAAATATATTAGAAAGATATAAATAAAGAGATTAGACGTACATAAAAATGCTAAATTCAGAAATAAACTAAATATAACATTCCAATCTCTGTACAGGCGTACTATGTTAAATTCGGGAATTTTAGTTAGGCGATTGTCGAATGTTGGAAACACACACAGAATTACATTACAAGTCTTCTTAACTCAGTGGAGATAGTAGTCGTCGACTCTTTTAAGGGGACGTTAAGAAACACATTAAATTATATCTTAATCTGGGAAGGGAATTTAGTAGTTGAAATATCTATACAGACCTGGGGTACGGGGAGGTAAGGAAGAGTCAAGAAGTGGGCTAGTGATATGAGTGTTTAACCTTAGTTAAAGTAACGCCTTGACAGAAAGAGAATTAAAACGTGTCTCGATCAGAAAGGGATACATTTAATTTTCAAAGTGTTCCAAATAAGGGAACATTAAATTTGAATAAAAGCAGAAAATTTCCAAATTACTTTTAAATAAAGGGACATAAATTTGCAAAATGCATTTAATAGGGAAAAGAATTTGCAAATGCCTTCAAATAAAAGCAGCAAATTTACAAAATGCTTCTAAATAAGGGAAAACAAATTTGCAAAATGTCGGAAATTTATCCTCTTGCCGAAAAATTCGACGCGAAAATAACTAGCCTGCAGAAAAAAAAATAAAAGGATAAAATAAAAATTGTCACTCAAATTGTCACTCAAATTTGAAGTAAAGAATAAAATATAAAGGTCTTGTTTTAAAACGAAGAACAGATTTTATTTACAATGAAGTTGGTTGCAAAATTTTCCCTTTGCAGGCATTAAATTCAAAGAACGCCAAGGTAACAACATATAATGCAAAAAAAAACAAAAAAAAACGCTGGTTCTTATATTGAAAATTTCGTATCAATAAACGAATACAATATAATTCAAATAGTAGTTCCTAATCACTCTCTCATATGCAATAAATTTTAGGAACGTACTCACATATTGATGGCGGTCAGACATGTGCCTTTTTCTTTTTTTTCTTAATTTAAAGTCTTTTAAAGTATTACGCTCCTTCAAAATACGTGCAAACCGTAGCCACGTAAATAAAGTCTTCAGAAGTTCGCCTCGTCGCGTTCCGGTGTTCTGTTGCCGGGTTATACTTCTTTGAAGGAGGGATCTGGAAATTCCTTATTTGCACTGGGGATGAATTCACGTCCATTCTCAAGGCCGCCGGAATCCAAAAGAGGCTGATTTTTGCGCTGGGCTTGTGAGATCATCATCAGGAAGCTAGCACCGCCCTCCCATTCAAATTGAAGGGAGTTTCGTACGAACCCAAAATATACAAAACTAAGAATCATAAAAGACACGAAATAGAGAAAATCAAATATAAGAACCAGAATAAAATATAATAAATGTATACAGGGGGATGCACAATTTGTGGTACAAAATAAAAAATTCCAACAATCGATAATTGCCGCATTTGACTGACTAGTTAGACTCAAATATTAATTTTACAGGACGAAAGTTATAGATAACAAACGACTAAAAATAGATAGTGTCACAGTATACGAAAGTTATAGATAACAAACGACTAAAAATAGATAGTGTCACAGTATACGAAAGTTATAGATAACAAACGACTAAAAATAGATAGTGTCACAGTATACGAAAGTTATAGATAACAAACGACTAAAAATAGATAGTGTCACAGTATACGAAAGTTATAGATAACAAACGACTAAAAATAGATAGTGTCACAGTATACGAAAGTTATAGATAACAAACGACTAAAAATAGATAGTGTCACAGTATACGAAAGTTATAGATAACAAACGACTAAAAATAGATAGTGTCACAGTATACGAAAGTTATAGATAACAAACGACTAAAAATAGATAGTGTCACAGTATACGAAAGTTATAGATAACAAACGACTAAAAATAGATAGTGTCACAGTATACGAAAGTTATAGATAACAAACGACTAAAAATAGATAGTGTCACAGTATACGAAAGTTATAGATAACAAACGACTAAAAATAGATAGTGTCACAGTATACGAAAGTTATAGATAACAAACGACTAAAAATAGATAGTGTCACAGTATACGAAAGTTATAGATAACAAACGACTAAAAATAGATAGTGTCACAGTATACGAAAGTTATAGATAACAAACGACTAAAAATAGATAGTGTCACAGTATACGAAAGTTATAGATAACAAACGACTAAAAATAGATAGTGTCACAGTATACGAAAGTTATAGATAACAAACGACTAAAAATAGATAGTGTCACAGTATACGAAAGTTATAGATAACAAACGACTAAAAATAGATAGTGTCACAGTATACGAAAGTTATAGATAACAAACGACTAAAAATAGATAGTGTCACAGTATACGAAAGTTATAGATAACAAACGACTAAAAATAGATAGTGTCACAGTATACGAAAGTTATAGATAACAAACGACTAAAAATAGATAGTGTCACAGTATACGAAAGTTATAGATAACAAACGACTAAAAATAGATAGTGTCACAGTATACGAAAGTTATAGATAACAAACGACTAAAAATAGATAGTGTCACAGTATACGAAAGTTATAGATAACAAACGACTAAAAATAGATAGTGTCACAGTATACGAAAGTTATAGATAACAAACGACTAAAAATAGATGGTGTCACAGTATACGAAAGTTATAGATAACAAACGACTAAAAATAGATAGTGTCACAGTATACGAAAGTTATAGATAACAAACGACTAAAAATAGATTCACAGTATACAGATTCTATTGAATGTTCCCAAAGTTATTATTAGCTCACAAGGAGCTTTCACACAGGTCATCAAAGATCTCATTGAATACAGCATGTGGTGTTCTCTGGAAGCTGAGTGACAACAAGTCTCCCCAGATTTTCCAGTACTGTCTACCTCTTTTGATAACATTTGCAAATGAATTTACATTGTCGCAAAAGCTGCTTGCCATTGATTTCTCGTTGGCAGCGGCCATTGGTCTTCACTGGAATTTGAGTGACAACAAGCCTCTCCAAAATATTATTATTATTATTATTATTATTATTATTATTATTATTATTATTATTATTACTACTACTACTACTTTTATTATTGTTGTTGTTGTTGCTGCTGCTGCAGTAGCAGCATAACAGTCTCAACGTTTGGATTTAGTTGGATTTTTTCCTTGAACATTAGGTCAATTCTTTTGACTTTAAACATTCAAACTGTATTAAAACTATCGCCGTTCTTAACGGGCAAGCCTTTTGCAAAATTGGAAACAAAAATTGTCTTGTCAATTTGATTAAGCCATTTATGGCGGCTTTTTGTTATGGTCCCAGACGTTTCAATTACAATAGGAATCACTCTGACTTTCTTACAGTTCGAGGTGTTGGTATTGTATTATTATTATTATTATTATTATTATTATTATTGTAATTATTATTTTTATTATTATTATCATTATTATTATCATTGTTGTTGTTGTTGTTGTTGTTGTTGTTGTTGTTGTTGTTGTTGTTGTTTCATAGCAGCTTCAACTTTCTGATGTTTTTATTTTTTATTTATTTATGTTTTCAGCTTTGGTCTAGACATTCAAGCTCTGCCTTAACACTTTCACTGTTCCCAACAGGCAAGCCTTTTGTAAAATTGCGGAAAAAATTGTCTCGTCAATCTGATTAAGCCATTTATGGTGGATTTTCGTCATGATCCCGAGCGTTCCTATTACAATGCGAATTACCTTGACTTCTTTACATTTCCAGAGTCTAATTCCCATTTAGATCTTTTTTTTTTTTCATTTCTTGTTCTTTCTCTTGCACACTGGTATCAAAAGGGCAAAAGGCTACGTCAATGATTGAGCAAGTTCTCTTGCTTTAATTTAGTAAAATTATATCAGATCTGGAATGTTCAAGGACCTTATCAGTTTGTATGCACATATCGCAAGTTTTACATTGTCGTTTTCCTGAACCACTTCTAGTTTATGCTCATACCACTTCTCATTGTGGTAATGTTTCTTCATTACACATTCTGCACATCAGTGATTTAGCAGTTTGTAAATGTAGTGTTTGATGGACCTAGTGCGAGTGACTTGTTACTGGGCATTAATGTGCTCTCAGTATATCTTTTAAGATCTCCACTGACCAACCAATTCCAGCTGTCCCTATCTATCTATCTATCTATCTATCTATCTATCTATCTATATATATATATATATATATATATATATATATATATATATATATTATATATATATATCTAAATTATATATATATATATATATCTAAATTATATATATATATCTTAATTATATATATATCTCTAAATTATATATATATATATATATATATATAAATTATATATATATA
>NC_136520.1:24878020-24998020 GCF_053919585.1 Euprymna scolopes
GTAGGACTTTTGGAGACAAGTATGACTCAATGGAAAACAGTGCTGACAGCAAACAGAGAGGAGATGGGCCAGGTTGGCATTAAACGTGGGATATTTCAAGGAGATTCGTTATTGCCACTTCTTTTTGTAATGATAATGATGCCACTAAGTATCCTCTTGAAGAGAGAAAAACTGGGGTATAACTTTGGATCTGGTGACAGACGCCTCAACCATATACTGATTATGGATGATTTGAAAATATTCGGTAGAAATGAAATGGAAATGGAGAGACTGGTAGAACTTGTGGGGACATACTCAGAAGACATCGGGATGGAGTTTGGGATTAGTAAATGTGCGGTGCTGGTGATGAAAAGAGGAGTAAAGGTTCATTTGAATGGAATAGTGCTGCCAAATGGAGAAATCATGAAAGAAATAGAAGATACAGGATATAAGTATTTAGGAGTGCTGGAGGGTGCAGGCATCATGAACAGAGAAATGAAGGAGAAAGTCAGGAAGGAGTATCTTAGAAGAGTGAAACTAATTGCAAAGTCTAAACTGTATGGAGGAAATCTAATGAAAGCAGTACGTGTTTTGAGATACAGTGCGGGAATTTTAGAATGGTCTGACAAGGATTTGCATGCTATGGATATCAAAACAAGAAAAGTTTTTGCAATGTTTGGTATATTTCACATTTGAAGTTGTGTAGCAAGGCTGTATCAAAAGAGGAAAGATGGTTGGAGAGGATTGAAAAGTGTAAAAGATTGTGTTAGAACCGAGGAGATGTCGTTGAAGGAGCATGTGGTTAGAAGTGAGGAGTGGATGATTAAGGTTGTGGCCAATGAAGTGGAGGTATGTGAGACCAAGGCTGATTATGTGATATGTATGGATAGAGAAAGGGCAGAGGAACTGGCTAGGAAGAAAATGCATGGAAGGTTCTTCCAGGATCTAGCAGAAGTGGCTGATGAAAGATCATGGCAGTGGCTTAGAGCTGGGTATCTGGCTAAGAGTACTGAAGCTTTTGTTTGTGCAGCACAAGAGCAGGCATTAGGAACGCAATTGTTCAAAAAAGTGGGATTCATTTCCAGAGGATTTCCCTTAATCCCGGCTTCAAACCAGGAGCTTCAAAGATCAAGGGTTTTCCTAAGGATGTTGGTGGTACCTATAATTGCAGAGGTTTGAAGGCCGCCTAAAACATCGGAGATTTGTAGTTTTTTCTATTGTCTTTCCAGACGATTTGATGCTACTCCTAGTGTACCAACTACGACTTTTCCTACCATACCTCTACCTTGCCATCCTCACTTTGTCGATTAAGTTTGTTTCATTATATGATACGGGATGAACCTTATTAAAAAAGACACCAGAAGACAAGACACATTTAAGCGTGATAAGCCATGGAGCAAGTCCATGTATTTATTTTTACTAACACAAGGGACGCAACTCTAAGAGTTGACCGAAGGGGACATAACTCATAATATGACACACTTGTTCTCACTTCATCAGGCACCTCCTCAAACCATTTTCCAGCACACTTCACCACAACCCTCTTACACACCTCCCAATATATCCGGAGTCCCATGCGATCGTGTCTTTTGTGGTACTCTCTCTGGGCCAGTCCACTACACCTGCTGCAAAGTGCGCAATTGACTCTGAGGTCTTACCACAAATCCGGCATTCTGCAGCAATTTTCTCTCCTAGAACGATTTTTTTTAAAAATCGTGTTCCTAATGCCTTCTCTTGTGCTGCACAAACAAAAGCTTCAGTACACTTAGCCAGATACCCAACTCTAAGCCATTGCCATGATCTTTCATCAGCCACTTCTGTTATATCCTGGAAGAACCTTTTCTTCCTAGCCAGTTCCTCTGCCCTTTCTCTATCCATACATATCACATAATCAGCCTTGGTCTCACATACCTCCACTTCATTGGCCACAACCTTAATCATCCACTCCTCACTTCTAACCACATGCTCCTTCAACGACATCTCCTCGGTTCTAACACAATCTTTTACACTTTTCAATCCTCTCTCACCGTCTTTCCTCTTTTGATACAGCCTTGCTACACAACTTCAAATGTGAAATATACCAAACATTGCAAAAACTTTTCTTGTTTTGATATCCATAGCATGCAAATCCTTGTCAGACCATTCTAAAATTCCCGCACTGTATCTCAAAACACTAACTACCCATGCATTTACTGCTTTCATTAGATTTCCTCCATACAGTTTAGACTTTGCAATTAGTTTCACTCTTCTAAGATACTCCTTCCTGACTTTCTCCTTCATTTCTCTGTTCATGATGCCTGCACCCTCCAGCACTCCTAAATACTTATATCCTGTATCTTCTATTTCTTTCATGATTTCTCCATTTGGCAGCACTATTCCATTCGAATGAACCTTTACTCCTCTTTTCATCACCAGCACCGCACATTTACTAATTCCAAACTCCATCCCATATGTTCTAAGTATGTCCCCACAAGTTCTACTAGTCTCTCCATTTCCTTTTCATTTCTACCGAATATTTTCAAACCATCCATAAACAGTAGATGGTTGAGGCGTCTGTCACCAGATCCAAAGTTATACCCCAGTTTTCTCTCTTCAAGAGGATACTCAGTGGCATCATTATCATTACAAAAAGAAGTGGCGATAACGAATCTCCTTGAAATATCCCACGTTTAATGCCAACCTGCCCCACCTCCTCTCTGTTTGCTGTCAGCACCGTTTTCCATTGAGTCATACTTGTCTCCAAAAGCCCTACCACATTCTTAGCAACCTTCATCATCAATAGTATTTCACGTATCCATGAATGAGGAAACATGTCATAAGCCTTTCTGTAATCGATCCATGCTACGCTCAGATTTCTCTTCTTCTTCGCATCCTGCATTATTGCTTTATCAATTAGTAGTTGCTCTTTAGTACCTCTCGAGCCTTTCTGGCACCCCTTTTGTTTATCAGGAAAAACACCATTACTCTCAAGATGTTCATAAATTTTCTCAGCAAATATTCTAGTCAACAGTTTCCACATCAATGGCAGACATGTAATTGGTCCATAATTATTGGCATCTGTTCCTTTTGTAGGATCTTTCCTAATCAGTGTTGTTCTTCCCTTCACAAGCCAATCAGGGACATCTCCTGACTCTACAACCCTTTGCAGAGCAGCAGCTATAGGTGGATAAAGGCATGGGAACTATTTAAACCAGAAGCCCATCACTCCATCTGGACCAGGTGCCTTCCAGTTTGTCATCCTTCGTATCCCAGCCTTAATGTCATTGATGGTTATCTCAACATTCTTCATCTGCTGCATTTCTGATAGCCTTTCAATGACCTCTCCCAACCAGCTAGCTTTCTCATTATATCGCCCTTCGACAGACCAAATCCCACTCCAGAACTTCCTGGCATCTTTTGCATTTGGAGTGTTGTTATTTCCCGCCTGTTTACTACCATTTAATTCTTTATACAGCTGAGATTGATTGTTCCGGAAAAGGTTGTTCTGCCGAAATGCAACACTTTTTCCAACAAAGTTCCTAATTTTCATACCACCAGTGTGGACCTTCTCTTTCAACATTGTTAGAACGTTCATCGTTCCTTTTTCCAGCAATCTATACCTCCTTTCAAGCTTATGCTTAGCTTTCTGTCCTAGTTTAACTTCTTTTCTTATTTCTTCAATTCTATCAATGTCTTTCCGCCACCGTTTAATACTTTCTTCAAGCCGCCTCTGCCAGTGTGGCCTTCTATCCTTCATTTTTCCCTTTTTCTCCTGTAATAAGTGAAGACGATTCGCAATAACGTATGACGCTGCATATAGAAGCTTGTTAAGTTCCGTAATCGATATGTTCTTTCTTATGATGTTGTGAATTACTCCTGGAATTATTTTTACCTCGTTTTTCACCTTCCGCCTATCACTACTCTTCATACTTGGAATCTCTATGATATCGTCTCTAAGAAGAACCTCTCTTAACTTCTGAAGTACTTCTTTTTCTACAGAAGTCAAAGTTCGAACTTCATCACCACTACCCCATACATCTGCTCCTTTCACTGGCTCCATTGTCTCAGAGTCAATGATCTCATCTGCTTTAGATCCTTCAAACTCTTTCTCATTACTTCCCCTAACCATAGGATTCCATACCTCCTCAGTTGTCCGCCTCCCATCATCGCATACATTTCCCTTCTGCACTTCCACTCTCTCAGTTCTTTCATCAAAGCTAGTTTCATCAATTTTACTTTCGTTATTCCTTTCATTCCTAACCATCCATTCAATCTCTTCTCTTGCAATCACTGAAAGTAGGTTGTTATTTTTAATTTGTTTTAACTGGGATACCAAACTCGAGACACTTCTAGGTCCCCCTCCTCTCGATTCTCATTCTTCTTTTATTTTTCGGATATATTCACCAGATTTGGTACTTCCACTTTTTATAAAGAATTCCCACAGGACCCTTCTTTCCTCATCCGTCCATGTTTTTTTTTTACATTTCCTGTTCCAACTCCCTTCGTGTCTTGGTACCCTCTCTGGCAATTATCACTCCCCCTATATCTAGCCACATCCTTAGAATTTCGAACAGTTGTGTGATGACGACAGGACCCACCCTGTTCACCAGTGGGACACCTACCTGACGTGAGACCATCACAAGATGTTCTAGCCTCACTTACGTTGTTATTTTCAATATTTTGATTTGACATTCTCCCATAAATGGGGTTAGTTAATTTAAGGTTACACCGCCACCGATAGTTTTATCGAGACACTATCTCTAGGAGGGTTCCCCACCAAGGTTAAAGAACCCCTCCCGACCTTTTTCCTCCATCACCACCATTATTCCCATTACCACCACCAACAACGACAATAGAAATAAAATCTACAATGATAATGGCAACACTAATATCGGTAGTGATAATATTAACAGCAAAAACAACAATAGCAATGACAGCAAAAAACAACACCTACCAATGCAGCTACAGTAATAATAAACAATAATAAAAACATACCACCATTACAACCACCACCACCACTAGTACTACTAGTAATAATATTAGTGGTAATAGTAATAACCAATAAAGTAATTTTTTTTTAAATAATAATAGTAATAATAATGATAATGATAATAATAATGATAATGATACTAACAAAAATAAAAATAATAATAAGTAGAAGAACAATGATAATAATAATAATAATAATAATAATAATAATAATAATAATAATAATAATAATAATAATAATTTCAGTTAGAAAAGCTTACTTTGTTCGGTTTTATTTTTGTTTTGTTTTTTTTAACTCGTCTGCCGATGTTACTTTTGGTCAGAAAAATGTACACAAAAACAGAAACATAAAACATCCAAATATTTGAAAGACAATTCCTCGTTTAACCGTGAATTCAATTTTTAAATACTAATTTCATTTAGAAAATTTTTTTTTTTCCTCTGCTATTTTTTTTTTAAACTCCGCCGCTGATTTTGCTGACAACCAGAAAAATGTACACAAAGACAGAAACATAAAACATCCGAACATGTGTAAGACAATTCCTTGTTTAACCATAAATTTCAAGTTCAAATTAAAATTTCGGTTAGAAACGCTTTCTTGCTTCATTTGTTATTTTTTAAACTCCGTTGCTAATTTTGCTGACAACCAGAAAAATGTACACAAAGATAGAAACATAAAACATCCGAACATGTGTAAGACAATTCCTTGTTTAACCATAAATTTCAAGTTCAAATTAAAATTTCGGTTAGAAACACTTTCTTACTTCATTTGTTACTTTTTAAACTCTGTCGCTAATTTTGCTGACAACCAGAAAAATGTACACAAAGACAGAAACATAAAACATCCGAACATGTGTAAGACAATTCCTTGTTTAACCATAAATTTCAAGTTTAAATTAAAATTTCAGTTAGAAACGCTTTCTTGTTTCGTTTGTTATTTTTAAAAATCCGTTGCTGTTGTCGCTTTTGGGCGGAAAAAAATGTACACACAGACAGAAACATAAAACATCCGCACATGTGTAAGACAATTCCTTGTTTAACCATAAATTTCAAGTTTAAATAAAAATTTCGGTTAGAAACGTTTTCTTGTTTCGTTTGTTATTTAATAATAATAATAATAATAATAATAATAATAATAATAATAATAATAATAATTAGAGAAGCTTTTTGCCCCCTAAATTCCAGCGAAGATCAATAGTTGCTGTCAACGAGAAATCAATGGTGAGCGGCCGTTACATTAATACAAATGCAAACGCGATGGTTATCGAGAGAGGCAAAGAGTATTGGAAGTCTGGGGTGACTTGTTGTCACTCAGACTCCGGATAGCGCCATAAGTTGTCCTCAAAGAGAAATATTTGATGGTAGCCTGTGTGACTACTCCTTAATAATAATAAAAATAATAATAATAAAAATAATAATAATAATAATAATAATAAAAATAATAATAACAACATTATTATTACCATTACCATCATTATCATAACTATTATTATAATAATGAAAAAAAAAAATCCTTTACTCACATGAGATTATTCTGGTCAACCGACAAGATGCAATCACCGTCCAACTAAATTTGAAAATTTTTTTTTTTTGTTTGTTTTACTTTGCTTTTAGTGCTTATCACTTGGACCGATATGCTCCTTGCAGTCTTCTCAAATTAATGAAAAAAATTCTTTACTCACATGAGATTATTCTGGTCAACCGACAAGACGCAATCAACGTCCAACTAAATTTTAAAATATAATAATAATAATAATAATAATAATAATAATAATAATAATAATAATAATAATAATAATAAACTGCAAAACTGAGGGAACAAATTTATCATTCCCTTCATAACTGCGGACTACTCTCAGAGGAATAGAAAGGATGCCAAAAAGGAAAAAGAGAAACACATAAGATGTACATAAACTAAAAGGATTCTGAAGGAGATTAAAAGTAGAAAAAAGAACTTCACTGTTGTGGGCTACAAATCACCCCTATTTGAGAACTAAATGGAATCAACCAATCCTATAAATACCATTGGTTCCAGAGACTAGAGAGAGACATTCATGTCATGTTTAACCGCATACTACGAACACATTCCTCTCATACCACTTTAGTGGCTCCTGTATTCTTTATGATAAATACAAATTATATTTATGCACTTTACACTATTTGTGGTTTCCTTCATTTGTGACCCCTAGCACGGGTCTACAAAATTACCATGGCATGGATAGACTATAAGAAAGCATATGATAGAATCTCACAAGCATAGATAAAAGAATGCCTGATAATGTACAAAATACCAGGTAAAATAATCAATTTGATAGAAAATGCAATAAAAACATGGAGACCTGATATAACAGCTGATAGACAATATATAACTGAAATCAAAATACAAAGAAGGGTCTTCCAAGGTGATTCCCTATCACCATTGCTGTTCATTATAGCCCTGATGCCCCTAAACAATATACTAAGAAAATGCCAAGCCAGATACAAGTTCACTAACACAGAAGAAAGAATGAACCACCTAATGTACATGGATGAGCTGAAATTATTTGCAAAAACAAAGACACAACTAGAAACGCTAATAAACACTACAGTATCCAAATTGAATTCGGTTTGGAAAAGTGCGCACTGCAGACCATGAAGAGTGGGAAACTGGAAGCAACAGAAGGTATAGTGTACTACCCAATCGAACAGAGATGAGGCCACTAGGTGAACGTAAAGCTACAAATACTTGGGAGTCCTGGAGGAAGATACCATCAAAGCAATGGAAATGAAAGATAAAATTGAAAAGGAATATCTCAGAAGAACAAGAAAACTCCTCAAAACTAAACTATATAGCAGAAACCTAATTGAAGTGGGCAATATCAATAATAAACTATGTAGCAGAAACCTAATTAAAGTGGGTAATATCAATAATAAACTATGTAGCAGAAACCTAATTAAAGTGGGTAATATCAATAATAAACTATGTAGCAGAAACCTAATTAAAGTGGGTAATATCAATAATAAACTATGTAGCAGAAACCTAATTAAAGTGAGTAATATCAATAATAAACTATATAGCAGAAACATAATTAAAGTGGGTAATATCAATAATAAACTATGTAGCGGAAACCTTATTAAAGTGGGTAATATCAATAATAAACTATATAGCAGAAACCTAATTAAAGTGGGTAATATCAATAATAAACTATGTAGCAGAAACCTAATTAAAGTGGGTAATATCAATAATAAACTATGTAGCAGAAACCTTATTAAAGTGGGTAATATCAATAATAAACTATGTAGCAGAAACCTAATTAAAGTGGGTAATATCAATAATAAACTATGTAGCAGAAACCTAATTAAAGTGGGTAATATCAATAATAAACTATGTAGCGGAAACCTTATTAAAGTGGGTAATATCAATAATAAACTATATAGCAGAAACCTAATTAAAGTGGGTAATATCAATAATAAACTATGTAGCAGAAACCTAATTAAAGTGGGTAATATCAATAATAAACTATGTAGCAGAAACCTAATTAAAGTGAGTAATATCAATAATAAACTATATAGCAGAAACATAATTAAAGTGGGTAATATCAATAATAAACTATGTAGCGGAAACCTTATTAAAGTGGGTAATATCAATAATAAACTATATAGCAGAAACCTAATTAAAGTGGGTAATATCAATAATAAACTATGTAGCAGAAACCTAATTAAAGTGGGTAATATCAATAATAAACTATGTAGCAGAAACCTTATTAAAGTGGGTAATATCAATAATAAACTATGTAGCAGAAACCTAATTAAAGTGGGTAATATCAATAATAAACTATGTAGCAGAAACCTAATTAAAGTGGGTAATATCAATAATAAACTATGTAGCGGAAACCTTATTAAAGTGGGTAATATCAATAATAAACTATATAGCAGAAACCTAATTAAAGTGGGTAATATCAATAATAAACTATGTAGCAGAAACCTAATTAAAGTGGGCAATATCAATATTAAACTATGTAGCAGAAACCTTATTAAAGTGGGTAATATCAATGATAAACTATGTAGCAGAAACCTAATTAAAGTGGGTAATATCAATAATAAACTATGTAGCGGAAACCTAATTAAAGTGGGTAATATCAATAATAAACTGTATAGCAGAAACCTAATTAAAGTGGGTAATATCAATAATAAACTATGTAGCAGAAACCTAATTAAAGTGGGTAATATCAATAATAAACTATGTAGCAGAAACCTAATTAAAGTGGGCAATATCAATATTAAACTATGTAGCGGAAACCTAATTAAAGTGGGTAATATCAATAATAAACTGTATAGCAGAAACCTAATTAAAGTGGGTAATATCAATAATAAACTATGTAGCAGAAACCTAATTAAAGTGGGTAATATCAATAATAAACTATGTAGCAGAAACCTAATTAAAGTGGGTAATATCAATGATAAACTATGTAGCAGAAACCTAATTAAAGTGGGTAATATCAATAATAAACTATGTAGCAGAAACCTAATTAAAGTGGGTAATATCAATAATAAACTATGTAGCGGAAACCTAATTAAAGTGGGTAATATAAATAATAAACTGTATAGCAGAAACCTAATTAAAGTGGGTAATATCAATAATAAACTATGTAGCAGAAACCTAATTAAAGTGGGTAATATCAATAATAAACTATGTAGCAGAAACCTAATTAAAGTGGGCAATATCAATATTAAACTATGTAGCAGAAACCTAATTAAAGTGGGTAATATCAATAATAAACTATGTAGCAGAAACCTAATTAAAGTGGGTAATATCAATAATAAACTATGTAGCAGAAACCTAATTAAAGTGGGTAATATCAATAATAAACTATGTAGCAGAAACCTAATTAAAGTGGGTAATATCAATAATAAACTATGTAGCAGAAACCTAATTAAAGTGGGCAATATCAATATTAAACTATGTAGCAGAAACCTAATTAAAGTGGGTAATATCAATAATAAACTATGTAGCAGAAACCTAATTAAAGTGGGTAATATCAATAATAAACTATGTAGCAAAAACCTAATTAAAGTGGGTAATATCAATAATAAACTATGTAGCGGAAACCTAATTAAAGTGGGTAATATCAATAATAAACTGTATAGCAGAAACCTAATTAAAGTGGGTAATATCAATAATAAACTGTATAGCAGAAACCTAATTAAAGTGGGTAATATCAATAATAAACTATGTAGCAGAAACCTAATTAAAGTGGGTAATATCAATAATAAACTATGTAGCAGAAACCTAATTAAAGTGGGTAATATCAATAATAAACTATGTAGCAGAAACCTAATTAAAGTGGGTAATATCAATAATAAACTATATAGCGAAAAACCTAATTAAACTGGGTAATATCAATAATAAACTATGTAGCAGAAACCTAATTAAAGTGGGCAATATCAATATTAAACTATGTAGCAGAAACCTAATTAAAGTCGGTAATATCAATAATAAACTATGTAGCAGAAACCTAATGAAAGTGGGTAATATCAGTAATAAACTATGTAGAAGAAACCTAATTAAAGTGGGTAATATCAATAATAAACTATGTAGCAGAAACCTAATTAAAGTGGGTAATATCAATAATGAACTATGTAGCAGAAACCTAATTAAAGTGGGTAATATCAATAATAAACTATGTAGCAGAAACCTAATGAAAGTGGGTAATATCAATAATAAACTATGTAGCAGAAATCCAATTAAAGTGGGTAATATCAATAATAAACTATGTAGCAGAAACCTAATTAAAGTGGGTAATATCAATAATAAACTATGTAGCAGAAACCTAATTAAAGTGGGTAATATCAATAATAAACTATGTAGCAGAAACCTAATTAAAGTGGGTAATATCAATAATAAACTATGTAGCAGAAACCTAATTAAAGTGAGCAATATCAATATTAAACTATGTAGCAGAAACCTAATTAACGTGGGTAATATCAATAATAAACTATGTAGCAGAAACCTAATTAAAGTGGGTAATATCAATAATAAACTATGTAGCAGAAACCTAATTAAAGTGGGTAATATCAATAATAAACTATGTAGCAGAAACCTAATTAAAGTGGGTAATATCAATAATAAACTATGTAGCAGAAACCTAATTAAAGTGGGTAATATCAATAATAAACTATGTAGCAGAAACCTAATTAAAGTGGGTAATATCAATAATAAACTATGTAGCAGAAACCTAATTAAAGTGGGTAATATCAATAATAAACTATGTAGAAGAAACCTAAGTAAAGTGGGTAATATCAATAATAAACTATGTAGCAGAAACCTAATTTAAGTGGGCAATATCAATATTAAACTATGTAGCAGAAACCTAATTAAAGTGGGCAATATCAATAATAAACTATGTAGCAGAAACCTAATTAAAGTGGGTAATATCAATAATAAACTATGTAGCAGAAACCTAATTAAAGTGGGTAATATCAATAATAAACTATGTAGCAGAAACCTAATTAAAGTGGGTAATATCAATAATAAACTATGTAGCAGAAACCTCATTAAAGTGGGTAATATCAATATTAAACTATGTAGCAGAAACCTAATTAAAGTGGGTAATATCAATAATAAACTATGTAGCAGAAACCTAATTAAAGTGGGTAATATCAATAATAAACTATGTAGCAGAAACCTAATTAAAGTGGGTAATATCAATAATAAACTATGTAGCAGAAACCTAATTAAAGTGGGTAATATCAATAATAAACTATGTAGCAGAAACCTAATTAAAGTGGGTAATATCAATAATAAACTATGTAGCAGAAACCTAATTAAAGTGGGTAATATCAATAATAAACTATGTAGCAGAAACCTAATTAAAGTGGGTAATATCAATAATAAACTATGTAGCAGAAACCTAATTAAAGTGAGCAATATCAATATTAAACTATGTAGCAGAAACCTAATTAAAGTGGGTAATATCAATAATAAACTATGTAGCAGAAACCTAATTAAAGTGGGTAATATCAATAATAAACTATGTAGCAGAAACCTAATTAAAGTGGGTAATATCAATAATAAACTATGTAGAAGAAACCTAAGTAAAGTGGGTAATATCAATAATAAACTATGTAGCAGAAACCTAATTTAAGTGGGCAATATCAATATTAAACTATGTAGCAGAAACCTAATTAAAGTGGGCAATATCAATAATAAACTATGTAGCAGAAACCTAATTAAAGTGGGTAATATCAATAATAAACTATGTAGCAGAAACCTAATTAAAGTGGGTAATATCAAAAATAAACTATGTAGCAGAAACCTAATTAAAGTGGGTAATATCAATAATAAACTATGTAGCAGAAACCTAATTAAAGTGGGTAATATCAATAATAAACTATGTAGCAGAAACCTAATTAAAGTGAGTAATATCAATAATAAACTATGTAGCAGAAACCTAATTAAAGTGGGTAATATCAATAATAAACTATGTAGCAGAAACCTAATTAAAGTGGGTAATATCAATAATAAACTATGTAGCAGAAACCTAATTAAAGTGGGTAATATCAATAATAAACAATGTAGCAGAAACCTAATTAAAGTCGGTATTATCAATAATAAACTATGTAGCAGAAACCTAATTAAAGTGGGTAATATCAATAATAAACTATGTAGCAGAAACCTAATTAAAGTGGGTAATATCAATAATAAACTATGTAGCAGAAACCTAATTAAAGTGGGTAATATCAATAATAAACTATGTAGCAGAAACCTAATTAAAGTGGGTAATATCAATAATAAACTATGTAGCAGAAACCTAATTAAAGTGAGTAATATCAATAATAAACTATGTAGCAGAAACCTAATTAAAGTGGGTAATATCAATAATAAACTATGTAGCAGAAACCTAATTAAAGTGGGTAATATCAATAATAAACTATGTAGCAGAAACCTAATTAAAGTGGGTAATATCAATAATAAACTATGTAACAGAAACCTAATTAAAATGGGTAATATCAATAATAAACTATGTAGCAGAAACCTAATTAAAGTGGGTAATATCAATAATAAACTATGTAGCAGAAACCTAAGTAAAGTGGGTAATATCAATAATAAACTATGTAGCAGAAACCTAATTTAAGTGGGCAATATCAATATTAAACTATGTAGCAGAAACCTAATTAAAGTGGGCAATATCAATAATAAACTATGTAGCAGAAACCTAATTAAAGTGGGTAATATCAATAATAAACTATGTAGCAGAAACCTAATTAAAGTGGGTAATATCAATATTAAACTATGTAGCAGAAACCTAATTAAAGTGGGTAATATCAATAATAAACTATGTAGCAGAAACCTCATTAAAGTGGGTAATATCAATATTAAACTATGTAGCAGAAACCTAATTAAAGTGAGTAATATCAATAATAAACTATGTAGCAGAAACCTAATTAAAGTGGGTAATATCAATAATAAACTATGTAGCAGAAACCTAATTAAAGTGGGTAATATCAATAATAAACTATGTAGCAGAAACCTAATTAAAGTGAGTAATATCAATAATAAACTATGTAGCAGAAACCTAATTAAAGTGAGTAATATCAATAATAAACTATGTAGCAGAAACCTAATTAAAGTGGGTAATATCAATAATAAACTATGTAGCAGAAACCTAATTAAAGTGGGTAATATCAATAATAAACTATGTAGCAGAAACCTAATTAAAGTGGGTAATATCAATAATAAACTATGTAGCAGAAACCTAATTAAAGTGGGTAATATCAATAATAAACTATGTAGCAGAAACCTCATTAAAGTGGGTAATATCAATAATAAACTATGTAGCAGAAACCTAATTAAAGTGGGTAATATCAATAATAAACTATGTAGCAGAAACCTAATTAAAGTGGGTAATATCAATAATAAACTATGTAGCAGAAACCTAATTAAAGTGGGTAATATCAATAATAAACTATGTAGCAGAAACCTAATTAAAGTGAGCAATATCAATATTAAACTATGTAGCAGAAACCTAATTAAAGTGGGTAATATCAATAATAAACTATGTAGCAGAAACCTAATTAAAGTGGGTAATATCAATAATAAACTATGTAGCAGAAACCTAATTAAAGTGGGTAATATCAATAGTAAACTATGTAGAAGAAACCTAAGTAAAGTGGGTAATATCAATAATAAACTATGTAGCAGAAACCTAATTTAAGTGGGCAATATCAATATTAAACTATGTAGCAGAAACCTAATTAAAGTGGGCAATATCAATAATAAACTATGTAGCAGAAACCTAATTAAAGTGGGTAATATCAATAATAAACTATGTAGCAGAAACCTAATTAAAGTGGGTAATATCAAAAATAAACTATGTAGCAGAAACCTAATTAAAGTGGGTAATATCAATAATAAACTATGTAGCAGAAACCTAATTAAAGTGGGTAATATCAATAATAAACTATGTAGCAGAAACCTAATTAAAGTGAGTAATATCAATAATAAACTATGTAGCAGAAACCTAATTAAAGTGGGTAATATCAATAATAAACTATGTAGCAGAAACCTAATTAAAGTGGGTAATATCAATAATAAACTATGTAGCAGAAACCTAATTAAAGTGGGTAATATCAATAATAAACTATGTAGCAGAAACCTAATTAAAGTGAGTAATATCAATAATAAACAATGTAGCAGAAACCTAATTAAAGTGGGTAATATCAATAATAAACTATGTAGCAGAAACCTAATTAAAGTGGGTAATATCAATAATAAACTATGTAGCAGAAACCTAATTAAAGTGGGTAATATCAATAATAAACTATGTAGCAGAAACCTAATTAAAGTGGGTAATATCAATAATAAACTATGTAGCAGAAACCTAATTAAAGTGAGTAATATCAATAATAAACTATGTAGCAGAAACCTAATTAAAGTTGGTAATATCAATAATAAACTATGTAGCAGAAACCTAATTAAAGTGAGTAATATCAATAATAAACTATGTAGCAGAAACCTAATTAAAGTGAGTAATATCAATAATAAACTATGTAGCAGAAACCTAATTAAAGTGGGTAATATCAATAATAAACTATGTAGCAGAAACCTAATTAAAGTGGGTAATATCAATAATAAACTATGTAGCAGAAACCTAATTAAAGTGAGTAATATCAATAATAAACTATGTAGCAGAAACCTAATTAAAGTGGGTAATATCAATAATAAACTATGTAGCAGAAACCTAATTAAAGTGGGTAATATCAATAATAAACTATGTAGCAGAAACCTAATTAAAGTGAGTAATATCAATAATAAACAATGTAGCAGAAACCTAATTAAAGTGGGTAATATCAATAATAAACTATGTAGCAGAAACCTAATTAAAGTGGGTAATATCAATAATAAACTATGTAGCAGAAACCTAATTAAAGTGGGTAATATCAATAATAAACTATGTAGCAGAAACCTAATTAAAGTGAGTAATATCAATAATAAACTATGTAGCAGAAACCTAATTAAAGTTGGTAATATCAATAATAAACTATGTAGCAGAAACCTAATTAAAGTGGGTAATATCAATAATAAACTATGTAGCAGAAACCTAATTAAAGTGGGTAATATCAATAATAAACTATGTAACAGAAACCTAATTAAAATGGGTAATATCAATAATAAACTATGTAGCAGAAACCTAATTAAAGTCGGTAATATCAATAATAAACTATGTAGCAGAAACCTAATTAAAGTGGGTAATATCAATAATAAACTATGTAGCAGAAACCTAATTAAAGTGGGTAATATCAATAATAAACTATGTAGCAGAAACCTAATTAAAGTGGGTAATATCAATAATAAACTATGTAGCAGAAACCTAATTAAAGTGAGTAATATCAATAATAAACTATGTAGCAAAAACCTAATTAAAGTGGGTAATATCAATGATAAACTGTATAGCAGAAACCTAATTAAAGTGGGTAATATCAATAATAAACTATGTAGCAGAAATCCAATTAAAGTGGGTAATATCAATAATAAACTATGTAACAGAAACCTAATTAAAGTGGGTAATATCAATAATAAACTATGTAGCAGAAACCTAATTAAAGTGGGTAATATCAATAATAAACTATGTAGCAGAAACCTAATTAAAGTGGGTAATATCAATAATAAACTATGTAGCAGAAACCTAATTAAAGTGGGTAATATCAATAATAAACTATGTAGCAGAAACCTAATTAAAGTGGGTAATATCAATCATAAACTATGTAGCAGAAACCTAATTAAAGTGAGTAATATCAATAATAAACTATGTAGCAGAAACCTAATTAAAGTCGGTAATATCAATAATAAACTATGTAGCAGAAACCTAATTAAAGTGGGTAATATCAATAATAAACTATGTAGCAGAAACCTAATTAAAGTTGGTAATATCAATAATAAACTATGTAGCAGAAACCTAATTAAAGTGGGTAATATCAATAATAAACTATGTAGCAGAAACCTAATTAAAGTGGGTAATATCAATAATAAACTATGTAGCAGAAACCTAATTAAAGTGGGTAATATCAATAATAAACTATGTAACAGAAACCTAATTAAAGTGGGTAATATCAATAATAAACTATGTAGCAGAAACCTAATTAAAGTGGGTAATATCAATAATAAACTATGTAGCAGAAACCTAATTAAAGTGGGTAATATCAATAATAAACTATGTAGCAGAAACCTAATTAAAGTGGGTAATATCAATAATAAACTATGTAGCAGAAACCTAATTAAAGTGGGTAATATCAATCATAAACTATGTAGCAGAAACCTAATTAAAGTGAGTAATATCAATAATAAACTATGTAGCAGAAACCTAATTAAAGTCGGTAATATCAATAATAAACTATGTAGCAGAAACCTAATTAAAGTGGGTAATATCAATAATAAACTATGTAGCAGAAACCTAATTAAAGTTGGTAATATCAATAATAAACTATGTAGCAGAAACCTAATTAAAGTGGGTAATATCAATAATAAACTATGTAGCAGAAACCTAATTAAAGTGGGTAATATCAATAATAAACTATGTAGCAGAAACCTAATTAAAGTGGGTAATATCAATAATAAACTATGTAGCAGAAACCTTATTAAAGTGGGTAATATCAATAATAAACTATGTAGCAGAAACCTAATTAAAGTGGGTAATATCAATAATAAACTATGTAGCAGAAACCTAATTAAAGTGGGTAATATCAATAATAAACTATGTAGCAGAAACCTAATTAAAGTGGGTAATATACAAAATTAAACTATGTAGCAGAAACCTAATTAAAGTGGGTAATATCAATAATAAACTATGTAGCAGAAACCTAATTAAAGTGGGTAATATCAATAATAAACTATGTAGCAGAAACCTAATTAAAGTGGGTAATATCAATAATAAACTATGTAGCAGAAACCTAATTAAAGTGGGTAATATCAATAATAAACTATGTAGCAGAAACCTAATTAAAGTGGGTAATATCAATAATAAACTATGTAGCAGAAACCTAATTAAAGTGGGTAATATCAATAATAAACTATGTAGCAGAAACCTAATTAAAGTGGGTAATATCAATAATAAACTATGTAGCAGAAACCTAATTAAAGTGAGCAATATCAATATTAAACTATGTAGCAGAAACCTAATTAAAGTGGGTAATATCAATAATAAACTATGTAGCAGAAACCTAATTAAAGTGGGTAATATCAATAATAAACTATGTAGCAGAAACCTAATTAAAGTGGGTAATATCAATAATAAACTATGTAGAAGAAACCTAAGTAAAGTGGGTAATATCAATAATAAACTATGTAGCAGAAACCTAATTTAAGTGGGCAATATCAATATTAAACTATGTAGCAGAAACCTAATTAAAGTGGGCAATATCAATAATAAACTATGTAGCAGAAACCTAATTAAAGTGGGTAATATCAATAATAAACTATGTAGCAGAAACCTTATTAAAGTGGGTAATATCAAAATTAAACTATGTAGCAGAAACCTAATTAAAGTGGGTAATATCAATAATAAACTATGTAGCAGAAACCTAATTAAAGTGGGTAATATCAATAATAAACTATGTAGCAGAAACCTAATTAAAGTGAGTAATATCAATAATAAACTATGTAGCAGAAACCTAATTAAAGTGGGTAATATCAATAATAAACTATGTAGCAGAAACCTAATTAAAGTGAGTAATATCAATAATAAACAATGTAGCAGAAACCTAATTAAAGTCGGTAATATCAATAATAAACTATGTAGCAGAAACCTAATTAAAGTGGGTAATATCAATAATAAACTATGTAGCAGAAACCTAATTAAAGTGGGTAATATCAATAATAAACTATGTAGCAGAAACCTAATTAAAGTGGGTAATATCAATAATAAACTATGTAGCAGAAACCTAATTAAAGTGGGTAATATCAATAATAAACTATGTAGCAGAAACCTAATTAAAGTGAGTAATATCAATAATAAACTATGTAGCAGAAACCTAATTAAAGTGGGTAATATCAATAATAAACTATGTAGCAGAAACCTAATTAAAGTGGGTAATATCAATAATAAACTATGTAGCAGAAACCTAATTAAAGTGGGTAATATCAATAATAAACTATGTAACAGAAACCTAATTAAAATGGGTAATATCAATAATAAACTATGTAGCAGAAACCTAATTAAAGTGGGTAATATCAATAATAAACTATGTAGCAGAAACCTAATTAAAGTGGGTAATATCAATAATAAACTATGTAGCAGAAACCTAATTAAAGTGGGTAATATCAATAATAAACTATGTAGCAGAAACCTAATTAAAGTGGGTAATATCAATAATAAACTATGTAGCAGAAACCTAATTAAAGTGAGTAATATCAATAATAAACTTTGTAGCAGAAACCTAATTAAAGTGGGTAATATCAATAATAAACTATGTAGCAGAAACCTAATTAAAGTGGGTAATATCAATAATAAACTATGTAGAAGAAACCTAAGTAAAGTGGGTAATATCAATAATAAACTATGTAGCAGAAACCTAATTAAAGTGGGTAATATCAATAATAAACTATGTAGCAGAAACCTAATTAAAGTGGGTAATATCAATAATAAACTATGTAACAGAAACCTAATTAAAGTGGGTAATATCAATAATAAACTATGTAGCAGAAACCTTATTAAAGTGGGAAATATCAATAATAAACTATGTAGCAGAAACCTAATTAAAGTGGGTAATATCAATAATAAACTATGTAGCAGAAACCTAATTAAAGTGGGTAATATCAATAATAAACTATGTAGCAGAAACCTAATTAAAGTCGGTAATATCAATAATAAACTATGTAGCAGAAACCTAATTAAAGTGGGTAATATCAATAATAAACTATGTAACAGAAACCTAATTAAAGTGGGTAATATCAATAATAAATTATGTAGCAGAAACCTTATTAAAGTGGGAAATATCAATAATAAACTATGTAGCAGAAACCTGATTAAAGTGGGTAATATCAATAATAAACTATGTAGCAGAAACCTAATTAAAGTGGGTAATATCAATAAAAAACTATGTAGCAGAAACCTTATTAAAGTGGGTAATATCAATAATAAACTATGTAGCAGAAACCTGATTAAAGTGGGTAATATCAATAATAAACTATGTAGCAGAAACCTGATTAAAGTGGGTAATATCAATAATAAACTATGTAGCAGAAACCTAATTTAAGTGGGTAATATCAATAATAAACTATGTAGCAGAAACCTAATTTAAGTGGGTAATATCAATAATAAACTATGTAGCAGAAACCTGATTAAAGTGGGAAATATCAATAATAAACTATGTAGCAGAAACCTAATTAAAGTGGGTAATATCAATAATAAACTATGTAGCAGAAACCTAATTAAAGTGGGTAATATCAATAATAAACTATGTAGCAGAAACCTAATTAAAGTGGGAAATATCAATAATAAACTATGTAGCAGAAACCTAATTAAAGTGGGTAATATCAATAATAAACTATGTAGCAGAAACCTTATTAAAGTGGGTAATATCAATAATAAACTATGTAGCAGAAACCTGATTAAAGTGGGTAATATCAATAATAAACTATGTAGCAGAAACCTAATTAAAGTGGGAAATATCAATAATAAACTATGTAGCAGAAACCTAATTAAAGTGGGAAATATCAATAATAAACTATGTAGCAGAAACCTAATTAAAGTGGGTAATATCAATAATAAACTATGTAGCAGAAACCTAATTAAAGTGGGTAATATCAATAATAAACTATGTAGCAGAAACCTAATTAAAGTGGGTAATATCAATAATAAACTATGTAGCAGAAACCTTATTAAAGTGGGTAATATCAATGATAAACTATGTAGCAGAAACCTAATTAAAGTGACTAATATCAATAATAAACTATGTAGCAGAAACCTTATTAAAGTGGGTAATATCAATAATAAACTATGTAGCAGAAACCTTATTAAAGTGGGTAATATCAATAATAAACTATGTAGCAGAAACCTAATTAAAGTGGGTAATATCAATAATAAACTATGTAGCAGAAACCTTATTAAAGTGAGTAATATCAATAATGAACTATGTAGCAGAAACCTAATTAAAGTGGGTAATATCAATAATAAACTATGTAGCAGAAACCTAATTAAAGTGGGTAATATCAATAATAAACTATGTAGCAGAAACCTAATTAAAGTGGGTAATATCAATAATAAACTATGTAGCAGAAACCTAATTAAAGTGGGTAATATCAATAATAAACTATGTAGCAGAAACCTAATTAAAGTGGGTAATATCAATAATAAACTATGTAGCAGAAACCTAATTAAAGTGAGCAATATCAATATTAAACTATGTAGCAGAAACCTAATTAAAGTGGGTAATATCAATAATAAACTATGTAGCAGAAACCTTATTAAAGTGAGTAATATCAATAATAAACTATGTAGCAGAAACCTAATTAAAGTGACTAATATCAATAATAAACTATGTAGCAGAAACCTTATTAAAGTGGGTAATATCAATAATAAACTATGTAGCAGAAACCTAATTAAAGTGGGTAATATCAATAATAAACTATGTAGCAGAAACCTTATTAAAGTGGGTAATATCAATAATAAACTATGTAGCAGAAACCTAATTAAAGTGGGTAATATCAATAATAAACTATGTAGCAGAAACCTTATTAAAGTGGGTAATATCAAAAATAAACTATGTAGCAGAAACCTAATTAAAGTGGGTAATATCAATAATAAACTATGTAGCAGAAACCTAATTAAAGTGGGTAATATCAATAATAAACTATGTAGCAGAAACCTAATTAAAGTGAGTAATATCAATAATAAACTATGTAGCAGAAACCTAATTAAAGTGGGTAATATCAATAATAAACTATGTAGCAGAAACCTAATTAAAGTGGGTAATATCAATAATAAACTATGTAGCAGAAACCTAATTAAAGTGAGTAATATCAATAATAAACAATGTAGCAGAAACCTAATTAAAGTCGGTAATATCAATAATAAACTATGTAGCAGAAACCTAATTAAAGTGGGTAATATCAATAATAAACTATGTAGCAGAAACCTAATTAAAGTGGGTAATATCAATAATAAACTATGTAGCAGAAACCTAATTAAAGTGGGTAATATCAATAATAAACTATGTAGCAGAAACCTAATTAAAGTGGGTAATATCAATAATAAACTATGTAGCAGAAACCTTATTAAAGTGGGTAATATCAATAATAAACTATGTAGCAGAAACCTAATTAAAGTGGGTAATATCAATAATAAACTATGTAACAGAAACCTAATTAAAATGGGTAATATCAATAATAAACTATGTAGCAGAAACCTAATTAAAGTGGGTAATATCAATAATAAACTATGTAGCAGAAACCTAATTAAAGTGGGTAATATCAATAATAAACTATGTAGCAGAAACCTAATTAAAGTGGGTAATATCAATAATAAACTATGTAGCAGAAACCTAATTAAAGTGGGTAATATCAATAATAAACTATGTAGCAGAAACCTAATTAAAGTGAGTAATATCAATAATAAACTTTGTAGCAGAAACCTAATTAAAGTGGGTAATATCAATAATAAACTATGTAGCAGAAACCTAATTAAAGTGGGTAATATCAATAATAAACTATGTAGAAGAAACCTAAGTAAAGTGGGTAATATCAATAATAAACTATGTAGCAGAAACCTAATTAAAGTGACTAATATCAATAATAAACTATGTAGCAGAAACCTTATTAAAGTGGGTAATATCAATAATAAACTATGTAGCAGAAACCTAATTAAAGTGGGTAATATCAATAATAAACTATGTAGCAGAAACCTTATTAAAGTGGGTAATATCAATAATAAACTATGTAGCAGAAACCTTATTAAAGTGGGTAATATCAATAATAAACTATGTAGCAGAAACCTTATTAAAGTGGGTAATATCAATAATAAACTATGTAGCAGAAACCTTATTAAAGTGGGTAATATCAATAATAAACTATGTAGCAGAAACCTAATTAAAGTGACTAATATCAATAATAAACTATGTAGCAGAAACCTTATTAAAGTGGGTAATATCAATAATAAACTATGTAGCAGAAACCTAATTAAAGTGGGTAATATCAATAATAAACTATGTAGCAGAAACCTTATTAAAGTGAGTAATATCAATAATGAACTATGTAGCAGAAACCTAATTAAAGTGACTAATATCAATAATAAACTATGTAGCAGAAACCTTATTAAAGTGAGTAATATCAATAATAAACTATGTAGCAGAAACCTAATTAAAGTGACTAATATCAATAATAAACTATGTAGCAGAAACCTTATTAAAGTGAGTAATATCAATAATAAACTATGTAGCAGAAACCTTATTAAAGTGACTAATATCAATAATAAACTATGTAGCAGAAACCTTATTAAAGTGGGTAATATCAATAATAAACTATGTAGCAGAAACCTAATTAAAGTGGGTAATATCAATAATAAACTATGTAGCAGAAACCTTATTAAAGTGGGTAATATCAATAATAAACTATGTAGCAGAAACCTTATTAAAGTGGGTAATATCAATAATAAACTATGTAGCAGAAACCTTATTAAAGTGGGTAATATCAATAATAAACTATGTAGCAGAAACCTAATTAAAGTGACTAATATCAATAATAAACTATGTAGCAGAAACCTTATTAAAGTGGGTAATATCAATAATAAACTATGTAGCAGAAACCTTATTAAAGTGGGTAATATCAATAATAAACTATGTAGCAGAAACCTAATTAAAGTGGGTAATATCAATAATAAACTATGTAGCAGAAACCTTATTAAAGTGAGTAATATCAATAATAAACTATGTAGCAGAAACCTAATTAAAGTGACTAATATCAATAATAAACTATGTAGCAGAAACCTTATTAAAGTGGGTAATATCAATAATAAACTATGTAGCAGAAACCTAATTAAAGTGGGTAATATCAATAATGAACTATGTAGCAGAAACCTTATTAAAGTGGGTAATATCAATAATAAACTATGTAGCAGAAACCTTATTAAAGTGGGTAATATCAATAATAAACTATGTAGCAGAAACCTAATTAAAGTGGGTAATATCAATAATAAACTATGTAGCAGAAACCTTATTAAAGTGAGTAATATCAATAATAAACTATGTAGCAGAAACCTAATTAAAGTGACTAATATCAATAATAAACTATGTAGCAGAAACCTTATTAAAGTGGGTAATATCAATAATAAACTATGTAGCAGAAACCTAATTAAAGTGGGTAATATCAATAATGAACTATGTAGCAGAAACCTTATTAAAGTGGGTAATATCAATAATAAACTATGTAGCAGAAACCTTATTAAAGTGGGTAATATCAATAATAAACTATGTAGCAGAAACCTAATTAAAGTGGGTAATATCAATAATAAACTATGTAGCAGAAACCTTATTAAAGTGAGTAATATCAATAATAAACTATGTAGCAGAAACCTAATTAAAGTGACTAATATCAATAATAAACTATGTAGCAGAAACCTTATTAAAGTGGGTAATATCAATAATAAACTATGTAGCAGAAACCTTATTAAAGTGGGTAATATCAATAATAAACTATGTAGCAGAAACCTAATTAAAGTGACTAATATCAATAATAAACTATGTAGCAGAAACCTTATTAAAGTGGGTAATATCAATAATAAACTATGTAGCAGAAACCTTATTAAAGTGGGTAATATCAATAATAAACTATGTAGCAGAAACCTAATTAAAGTGGGTAATATCAATAATAAACTATGTAGCAGAAACCTTATTAAAGTGAGTAATATCAATAATAAACTATGTAGCAGAAACCTAATTAAAGTGACTAATATCAATAATAAACTATGTAGCAGAAACCTTATTAAAGTGGGTAATATCAATAATAAACTATGTAGCAGAAACCTAATTAAAGTGGGTAATATCAATAATAAACTATGTAGCAGAAACCTAATTAAAGTGGGTAATATCAATAATAAACTATGTAGCAGAAACCTAATTAAAGTGGGAAATATCAATAATAAACTATGTAGCAGAAACCTAATTAAAGTGGGTAATATCAATAATAAACTATGTAGCAGAAACCTAATTAAAGTGGGTAATATCAATAATAAACTATGTAGCAGAAACCTAATTAAAGTGGGTAATATCAATAATAAACTATGTAGCAGAAACCTTATTAAAGTGGGTAATATCAATGATAAACTATGTAGCAGAAACCTAATTAAAGTGACTAATATCAATAATAAACTATGTAGCAGAAACCTTATTAAAGTGGGTAATATCAATAATAAACTATGTAGCAGAAACCTAATTAAAGTGGGAAATATCAATAATAAACTATGTAGCAGAAACCTAATTAAAGTGACTAATATCAATAATAAACTATGTAGCAGAAACCTAATTAAAGTGGGAAATATCAATAATAAACTATGTAGCAGAAACCTAATTAAAGTGGGTAATATCAATAATAAACTATGTAGCAGAAACCTTATTAAAGTGGGTAATATCAATAATAAACTATGTAGCAGAAACCTTATTAAAGTGGGTAATATCAATAATAAACTATGTAGCAGAAACCTAATTAAAGTGACTAATATCAATAATAAACTATGTAGCAGAAACCTTATTAAAGTGGGTAATATCAATAATAAACTATGTAGCAGAAACCTTATTAAAGTGGGTAATATCAATAATAAACTATGTAGCAGAAACCTAATTAAAGTGGGTAATATCAATAATAAACTATGTAGCAGAAACCTTATTAAAGTGAGTAATATCAATAATAAACTATGTAGCAGAAACCTAATTAAAGTGACTAATATCAATAATAAACTATGTAGCAGAAACCTAATTAAAGTGGGAAATATCAATAATAAACTATGTAGCAGAAACCTAATTAAAGTGGGTAATATCAATAATAAACTATGTAGCAGAAACCTTATTAAAGTGGGTAATATCAATAATAAACTATGTAGCAGAAACCTTATTAAAGTGGGTAATATCAATAATAAACTATGTAGCAGAAACCTAATTAAAGTGACTAATATCAATAATAAACTATGTAGCAGAAACCTTATTAAAGTGGGTAATATCAATAATAAACTATGTAGCAGAAACCTAATTAAAGTGGGTAATATCAATAATAAACTATGTAACAGAAACCTAATTAAAATGGGTAATATCAATAATAAACTATGTAGCAGAAACCTAATTAAAGTGGGAAATATCAATAATAAACTATGTAGCAGAAACCTAATTAAAATGGGTAATATCAATAATAAACTATGTAGCAGAAACCTAATTAAAGTGGGAAATATCAATAATAAACTATGTAGCAGAAACCTAATTAAAGTGGGTAATATCAATAATAAACTATGTAACAGAAACCTAATTAAAATGGGTAATATCAATAATAAACTATGTAGCAGAAACCTAATTAAAGTGGGAAATATCAATAATAAACTATGTAGCAGAAACCTAATTAAAGTGGGTAATATCAATAATAAACTATGTAGCAGAAACCTTATTAAAGTGGGTAATATCAATAATAAACTATGTAGCAGAAACCTTATTAAAGTGGGTAATATCAATAATAAACTATGTAGCAGAAACCTAATTAAAGTGACTAATATCAATAATAAACTATGTAGCAGAAACCTTATTAAAGTGGGTAATATCAATAATAAACTATGTAGCAGAAACCTAATTAAAGTGGGTAATATCAATAATAAACTATGTAACAGAAACCTAATTAAAATGGGTAATATCAATAATAAACTATGTAGCAGAAACCTAATTAAAGTGACTAATATCAATAATAAACTATGTAGCAGAAACCTTATTAAAGTGGGTAATATCAATAATGAACTATGTAGCAGAAACCTAATTAAAGTGGGTAATATCAATAATAAACTATGTAGCAGAAACCTTATTAAAGTGGGTAATATCAATAATAAACTATGTAGCAGAAACCTAATTAAAGTGGGTAATATCAATAATGAACTATGTAGCAGAAACCTTTTTAAAGTGAGTAATATCAATAATGAACTATGTAGGAGAAACCTAATTAAAGTGGGTAATATCAATAATAAACTATGTAGCAGAAACCTTATTAAAGTGAGTAATATCAATAATGAACTATGTAGCAGAAACCTAATTAAAGTGGGTAATATCAATAATAAACTATGTAGCAGAAACCTTATTAAAGTGAGTAATATCAATAATAAACTATGTAGCAGAAACCTTATTAAAGTGACTAATATCAATAATAAACTATGTAGCAGAAACCTTATTAAAGTGGGTAATATCAATAATAAACTATGTAGCAGAAACCTAATTAAAGTGGGTAATATCAATAATAAACTATGTAGCAGAAACCTTATTAAAGTGGGTAATATCAATAATAAACTATGTAGCAGAAACCTTATTAAAGTGGGTAATATCAATAATAAACTATGTAGCAGAAACCTTATTAAAGTGGGTAATATCAATAATAAACTATGTAGCAGAAACCTTATTAAAGTGGGTAATATCAATAATAAACTATGTAGCAGAAACCTAATTAAAGTGACTAATATCAATAATAAACTATGTAGCAGAAACCTTATTAAAGTGGGTAATATCAATAATAAACTATGTAGCAGAAACCTAATTAAAGTGGGTAATATCAATAATAAACTATGTAGCAGAAACCTTATTAAAGTGAGTAATATCAATAATGAACTATGTAGCAGAAACCTAATTAAAGTGGGTAATATCAATAATAAACTATGTAGCAGAAACCTTATTAAAGTGAGTAATATCAATAATAAACTATGTAGCAGAAACCTTATTAAAGTGACTAATATCAATAATAAACTATGTAGCAGAAACCTTATTAAAGTGGGTAATATCAATAATAAACTATGTAGCAGAAACCTAATTAAAGTGGGTAATATCAATAATAAACTATGTAGCAGAAACCTTATTAAAGTGGGTAATATCAATAATAAACTATGTAGCAGAAACCTTATTAAAGTGGGTAATATCAATAATAAACTATGTAGCAGAAACCTTATTAAAGTGGGTAATATCAATAATAAACTATGTAGCAGAAACCTTATTAAAGTGGGTAATATCAATAATAAACTATGTAGCAGAAACCTAATTAAAGTGACTAATATCAATAATAAACTATGTAGCAGAAACCTTATTAAAGTGGGTAATATCAATAATAAACTATGTAGCAGAAACCTTATTAAAGTGGGTAATATCAATAATAAACTATGTAGCAGAAACCTAATTAAAGTGGGTAATATCAATAATAAACTATGTAGCAGAAACCTTATTAAAGTGAGTAATATCAATAATAAACTATGTAGCAGAAACCTAATTAAAGTGACTAATATCAATAATAAACTATGTAGCAGAAACCTTATTAAAGTGGGTAATATCAATAATAAACTATGTAGCAGAAACCTAATTAAAGTGGGTAATATCAATAATGAACTATGTAGCAGAAACCTTATTAAAGTGGGTAATATCAATAATAAACTATGTAGCAGAAACCTTATTAAAGTGGGTAATATCAATAATAAACTATGTAGCAGAAACCTAATTAAAGTGGGTAATATCAATAATAAACTATGTAGCAGAAACCTTATTAAAGTGAGTAATATCAATAATAAACTATGTAGCAGAAACCTAATTAAAGTGACTAATATCAATAATAAACTATGTAGCAGAAACCTTATTAAAGTGGGTAATATCAATAATAAACTATGTAGCAGAAACCTAATTAAAGTGGGTAATATCAATAATGAACTATGTAGCAGAAACCTTATTAAAGTGGGTAATATCAATAATAAACTATGTAGCAGAAACCTTATTAAAGTGGGTAATATCAATAATAAACTATGTAGCAGAAACCTAATTAAAGTGGGTAATATCAATAATAAACTATGTAGCAGAAACCTTATTAAAGTGAGTAATATCAATAATAAACTATGTAGCAGAAACCTAATTAAAGTGACTAATATCAATAATAAACTATGTAGCAGAAACCTTATTAAAGTGGGTAATATCAATAATAAACTATGTAGCAGAAACCTAATTAAAGTGGGTAATATCAATAATAAACTATGTAGCAGAAACCTTATTAAAGTGAGTAATATCAATAATGAACTATGTAGCAGAAACCTAATTAAAGTGGGTAATATCAATAATAAACTATGTAGCAGAAACCTTATTAAAGTGAGTAATATCAATAATGAACTATGTAGCAGAAACCTAATTAAAGTGACTAATATCAATAATAAACTATGTAGCAGAACCCTTATTAAAATGGGTAATATCAATAATAAACTATGTAGCAGAAACCTAATTAAAGTGGGTAATATCAATAATAAACTATGTAGCAGAAACCTTATTAAAGTGAGTAATATCAATAATGAACTATGTAGCAGAAACCTAATTAAAGTGGGTAATATCAATAATAAACTATGTAGCAGAAACCTTATTAAAGTGAGTAATATCAATAATAAACTATGTAGCAGAAACCTAATTAAAGTGACTAATATCAATAATAAACTATGTAGCAGAAACCTTATTAAAGTGGGTAATATCAATAATAAACTATGTAGCAGAAACCTAATTAAAGTGGGTAATATAAATAATAAACTATGTAGCAGAAACCTTATTAAAGTGGGTAATATCAATAATAAACTATGTAGCAGAAACCTAATTAAAGTGGGTAATATCAATAATAAACTATGTAGCAGAAACCTAATTAAAGTGGGTAATATCAATAATAAACTATGTAGCAGAAACCTTATTAAAGTGAGTAATATCAATAATAAACTATGTAGCAGAAACCTAATTAAAGTGACTAATATCAATAATAAACTATGTAGCAGAAACCTTATTAAAGTGGGTAATATCAATAATAAACTATGTAGCAGAAACCTAATTAAAGTGGGTAATATCAATAATAAACTATGTAGCAGAAACCTTATTAAAGTGAGTAATATCAATAATGAACTATGTAGCAGAAACCTAATTAAAGTGGGTAATATCAATAATAAACTATGTAGCAGAAACCTTATTAAAGTGAGTAATATCAATAATAAACTATGTAGCAGAAACCTAATTAAAGTGACTAATATCAATAATAAACTATGTAGCAGAAACCTTATTAAAGTGGGTAATATCAATAATAAACTATGTAGCAGAAACCTAATTAAAGTGGGTAATATCAATAATAAACTATGTAGCAGAAACCTAATTAAAGTGGGTAATATCAATAATAAACTATGTAGCAGAAACCTTATTAAAGTGGGTAATATCAATAATAAACTATGTAGCAGAAACCTAATTAAAGTGACTAATATCAATAATAAACTATGTAGCAGAAACCTAATTAAAGTGGGTAATATCAATAATAAACTATGTAGCAGAAACCTTATTAAAGTGAGTAATATCAATAATGAACTATGTAGCAGAAACCTAATTAAGGTGGGTAATATCTATAATAAACTATATAGCATTCTCAAAATTCCGCCTTTCTGGACACACAACTCGATGTTGTGGTTCGCACATGTGGAAGCACAATTTTTCAGCGAATTCAGAACCAAATAATGAAACTACAGTACGTGGTAGCCGCGCTCACACATGAAGTGATGGCTGAAGTGCGCGACTTAATTATGGCTCCCCCAGGATCTGTTACCTACGACACCTTCAAGTCGGAGTTAATAAGAAGAATAACCGACTCCCCGCAGAAGCGTCTCCGGCAACTACTGGTCGAGGAGGAACTTGGCAACCGGACACCATCCCAACTGCTCAGTTATTGGGCGAGAGCGCTTTACAGCCGGACATCCTCAGGCAGTTATTTGTCAGCAGACTACCGTCCAATATCCAAATCATCCTCGCTTCTTCCAAGGATACCACACCGGTCAAGGAATTGACGGAGTTGGCAGACAAAATTATGGAAGTGGCAGTTTCCGTAGCCCCAGTCCACGCTCAGCCCTGAAAGGATTCCTTTCCTGAGGCCTCGGCCACTTCCATAGATATCCGCGAAGAACTGGAGAGACAGGCCCAACTCATTGAGAACCTGAGCGACCAGCTATGTGGCATGGAGCTCCGAACGAACCAACACCCACGTTCGAGCATCAGGACCATCTGCGACGACAAAGTAGCAGTCGAGAGAGCGACAGGCTCTGTCATTTCCACACACGTTTCGGCGAAAGGGCATTCTGGTGTCGCAAGCCTTGTTCCTTCGAAAAAAATGACAGGCAAGCGGGAAACGGCCAGGCCAGGCGGTAGGGGCGACCAACACCCCTGGCAGAAACCACATTAGTCGCACCTTTTATGTAACGGACAAAAATACTGGTACATGATTCCTCGTTGATACTGGTGCGGAAGTTAGCATTATCCCCAAGAAATTGGTGAAAGAGGGACGACACCAGTCGACCTTCTGCCTACAAGCCATGAACCACTCATCCATCCTGACCTTCGGAGAAAAATCCCTAACATTAAATCTGGGATTTCGACGCGCTTTCCAATGGATTTTTACCATCGTGAAGCTGCCTGTCCCGATGTTGGGAGCGGATTTCCTGCATCATTTTAGCATGCTCGTGGACGTTAAGCATGGCAAACTAATCGACACCAGCACCGGACTTACCGTGCAGGGGAAGATTAATAGAACTATGGAGATAAGCCCGGTCATATTAAAGGATGCCACGGACCCATACACGGACCTCTTGAAAGGTTTTCCAAATATAACTCGTCCTGTTTTTACCAACGAGAAGGTTACACATGACGTTACCCACCACATCCAGACCAGATGACCGCCCGTGAACGCGCGCCCGCGCAGACTCAAACCTGATCGTCTACAGGTCGCCAAGCAGGAATTTCAGCACATGCTGGACTTGGGTATTATTCGTCCGTCTGAATGTAACTGGTCATTGCCACTCCATATGGTGCCCAAAACGTCAGCCGGGGACTGGCGCACTTGCGGGGATTATCAAGCACTCAACAGCCGCACGACTCCAGATAACTACCCCATTCCCCACCTCCAGGATTTTTCAAACTCTCTCCACGGCAAATCGATATTTTCAAAGATCGATTTCGTCCGTGCGTACAACCAGATACCTGTGGACCCTGAAGATATCCCCAAGACTGCAATAACCACCCCATTTGGACTCTTCGAGTTTCTACGAATGCTTTTTGGACTGAGAAACGCTGGCCAGTCTTTCCAGCGATTTATTGACGCGGTTTTACATAGACTACCATTCGTTTACGCCTACATTGATGATCTACTTGTAGCAAGTTCATCCGAGAGCGAACACGCGCAGCATCTTCAGCAACTGTTCCACAGATTGTCGGAATACGGCGTTATCATCAACCCCAGCAAATGTGAGTTTGGAGTTGCTTCACTTTCTTTCCTTGGACATGTGATCGATTCGGAGGGTATCCATCCTCTCCCGGAAAAAGTCCACTCCATTGTTGAGTACCCGCCGCCCACCTCCCTTCATAAACTTCGAGAATTCCTCGGTTTGATAAACTTTTACAGGCGTTTTGTTCCTCACTGTGCCGAAATCGCACAGCCCTTAATGGATGTACTCAGGAACAAAAAGAAAAAAAAATGAGACGATCACCTAGAACGGATCGGAAATACACTCCTTCAACAGGGTAAAAGAAGCGTTAGCAGCTGCAACTATGTTGATGTTCCCACACCCAAACGCACCCCTTGCATTGTCAGTAGATGCATCCGATGAGGGTATCGGAGGGGTATTACAGCAGTTCATAGAGAACACGTGGCAACCACTATCTTTTTTCTCCAGGCGACTACAGAATGCTGAGACCAGATATAATACCTTCGGCAGAGAACTTTTAGCCGCTTATTGTGCGGTCAAACATTTCCATTACATGCTGGAAGGATCCGATTTCACGCTCTTTACGGACCATAAACCGCTGTCGCACGCCTTACTCGCCAAACCTGGCAAACATTCACCCAGGGAAGCTCGTCATTTGGACTACATTTCTCAGTTCACGTCAGATATAAAACACATCAAAGACACTGAGAACGTGGTCGCTGACGCATTATCGCGTATGCACATTGATGCAATCCAGTCCACTGATAGTATCGGCCTTAAACAGATCGCCGCTGACCAAAGCGACGATAAGGAGTTGAATCGCTTGTGACATTCCGAGAACATATCATTCAAACAGGTTCCCTTACCATCTTCTAGCGAAGCAATTTGGTGTGACACCTCAACCGGACACGAGCGTCCTTATGTCCCCCTCAAACACAGGTGAGCCATTTTCTCCCAGCTGCACAACCTATCGCATCCTGGCATCCGCTCAATGCAGAAGTTGGTGACGTCTCGTTTTGTATGGACCGCTATCAATCGAGATGTACGTGAATGGGCCAGGAGTTGCATCCTTTGCCAAAAATCTAAAACTCATAGACACATTAAGAGCCCACTTTCGACTTTCTCAACGCCTGAAGCTCGTTTTCAGCACGTCCATATAGACTTAGTGGGTCCACTCCCACCTTCCAGTGACTATACACATCTGTTAACTTGCATTGACAGGTTTTCTAGATGGCCTGAAGCCATCCCTATCAGAAATACTTCTGCCGAAACTGTGGCACAAGCACTTATCGCACACTGGATAGCTCGTTATGGGATGCCTAATACCATTACAACCGACAGAGGTAGACAATTCGATTCCTACCTATTTTCAGAACTGTCTCACCTGCTGGAATGTAAGCACATACGTAAGACTTCGTATAACCCGTCGGCGAATGGCATGATCGAGCGCTTTCACAGGCAATTGAAAGCATCCCTGAAATCATACTCCACCCCTACCAGATGGACAGAATGCCTTCCCTTTGTTCTTCTAGGTATTCGGTCCACCATCAAAACAGACATCGGTCTGACCCCAGCCGAAATGGTCTACGGAGCCTCACTGACCGTGCCCGGACAAATGGTCACACCAACCACCCCTGAGCACATGCCAGACCCGGCGAGTTACACCTCCCGTGTAAAGGAATATATGTCAAAACCTCTCAACATCGCGCCAAGAGCACAAGATGTAACCACCCACGTTCCCAAGGACATAGACACTTGGACTCACGTATTCGTCCGAAACAGTGGCGTGACTACCCGTTTCCAACCGCCGTACTCTGCTCCTTACAAAATACTGAAGAGATATCCGAAGTTCTTCATAATCAATATTAACGGCAGACGTGACTCGGTCAGTATTGAACGCCTGAAGAGAGCGATTTTTGACGATGATGTCACTCACAAGCAAAAACCAAAGACTACGGTCCTTTTCGACGAGAATGACTCATCGAGCGCGACCATTTCTACCAGATCGGGTAGACGCATCCAGCGGCCACCACGATTCGCTGTTTACATGCAGTGACATTTCTTTTTTGTCTCTTTATCGACATTCTGTCTAGTAAGGGGGGTATGTAGCAACTACGCCGGAACCAAACTTGACAAGGAACATTTTTTAGAAGTCACCGTTTCCGGTTCTCAAAAAAATCACGTGACAGGAAATAAGGGACTTCTCCCTTCCTCTTTGTAAGGCTAGAGTTCGACGTGGTAGGACGGGTTTTCCCTTCGCGGCACTAAGCAAAGCCTTCACCACGTGTGTACAAAATATGTAATTCTCCAGGACTAAGATTCCCAGGAAAAGGACCCTAAAAAAATGGCAACGCTTACAGCTAACGTAAGGAAAGCCCCGCGGCATTTTCTTGTTGCAATTCGTAATGAACAAACTTTTAACTACTCCCATGAACTCTTATTTTAAAAAACACGTGTTTTCAACACATGCTCTTACCATGAACTCTAAACCCATGTTGATTTTAACTATTCTATGAGCTCCTCTTTTTAATAACCTTTACTCCTTAAACCAGCTAAAAAAAAAACAATTTCCTCCACTAGATAATAAACTTCTACTCTATGTAACTCTCCGATAAATAAATCTACATCATTATTCTTTTACGCCAATCTGACGGTATTTTTTATTTATTTTTCCAAGAAATATTTGTAAGTTGCCACTTTATCTCCATCACCGGTAACAGGTCGCTTCAGGGTGTAGAAGAAAAAAATTAATATATTCCAACGGTCTTTGAAGCGATACTTTCAAAATTTGGATTCTATCCAGAAAAAAAAACCTGCTCTACAATCCAGCTATAAAGTAACATATGAATTATGAAGTGCAAGAAACTGCATACGATTGCTGAGGAACTTATCAAGTTATGTACAGAGAAAATGGTGGAACTGGTGATCAGACTAAATATAAAAAAGATGATCCAGCAAATTTTATTTTCTAATGACACAATCCGTCAACGGATTGATGACATGGACACTGATTTATGCCATCAAGTTTTCATACAATTCAATTCAAAGAATGCTTCAGTACATCTTTATCTTACAATTCGACAAGTTATAATTTTAGAGTAAATAAATAAACAACATAAAAAAAAATATGTATTGTTGTTGTTGTTGTTGTTGTTGTTGACGACGACGACGACGACGACGACGTGGATGGGGGGAAGCGTATTAAGATACTCTGTAAAGGAGCCACAGATTATCAAAGATTTATAAACAGTGGTTTATGTTGTTATAAAGAAAATTTTTAGCTTAGCTTAATTTCATCGGTTTTAATATTTAGTCTTAAGAAACAATGGATAAGTTTCGTTGTAAATGTGTTTGCAACGAAATAATATAAAAGGAAATGCGATTTATGGGATTGATGAAAGTTAAAGATCCAGTTCCTATTATCCATCAGTACGAATAACTTGCGTTCATCTTTGACAACCGTTTATTTTAATGTTGCTGGCTATATATATATTCAGCTCATTGGACAAGCCAAGTCCCACCTGATGGGAGTGCCACGTTATTCTAGTTTGTATGTTATGTACTGTAGCAGTAAAGGAAGTAGACGAGACCTAACGTTCTTCAGTTTTTTTTTTTTACTCTTCCTTTTTTAATCAATTTATTCAGAAAAAGGTCTGCAAAATAAAGCGGTCGGAAGGAATATTGTGGCAATATCACATTTTTATATAAATTAAAATAAATTGTTTAGAGAACCCTACATATAATCACCTCCCACCTACTACTAAAGATGGCGCACGTGCTTTGAATTGTGTTAGAAGCAAAGGTGCCAAAAATGTCAGCTCCACTGAGTTCTTGTCGAGCAAATTGGACAACAGTGACCACCGCAGAATAATTAAAAGCACATTCAATCAGATTCATAAGAACTGCAGCGAAGCATTTCAGATCCCATTAACAACAATAAATGTAGCTTGTCATAAGCGGAAGACAGATGTGAAACTGGCATTGACATTAAGACCTTTGCACCATTCTTAGCCTTTTGACTAGGACCAAAGTGTTGTATCTCATGTCCCTGCTAATCTATGTGTGTGTGTGTGTGTGTGTGTGTGTTTGTGTGTGTGTGTGTGTGTGTGTGTGTGTGTGTGTGTGTGTGTGTTTGTGTGTGACAATTCTCAACCTATATACTCAACGAATTTTTGATCTACAGACTTATAAATTTGGTATATTGGGTATTCAGATAGGTTTTCAACCGGAAAAAAGGTTTGCTAAGAGGTCCAAATTCAAAAATTGATACTTGGATTATTGGACTTTTATGTTTGTCAACTGTTTCACGACTGCACGTGCGCGAATCGGTCACATGACAGCTTCTTTATGTTAAGAATAAGTAGATTTGAAAACACATTTTAAAGATCATGGCAAGTTGGCCTAATGTTTGACTCACTGTCTTTAGGTTTTGGTTTTGATCTCGGCTCCGGCATTGTTTTTTTACTTACAAGAAATGAACTGTTTAGAAAAAATCATAATACTCGCATGCACATGTCTCAGTTTCTTTCCGTTTTTTTTTTTATTTCATTTTTTTTTTTTAAAGAATTTAACGTTACGTTTAATACTGGCAACGCCAAGTACATCTGCTAGTATGTAATATAAGATGACCACATTATTTTATTGGCATTCTTTGAGATGAATAATTTGGATATTTGCGGACTGGTATCCTCATCTTCATAGTTGTTGTTTAAAGACGCCGTGAAGCAACAACAATGAAGATGAGGATAACAGTCCGCAAATAAATATAAGATGCCCACTTCCAATTTTCTGCTCTTGCTTTCATTCAAAGTGCATTTATTTTGGAAGGATACAACTCACTCTCCGAATTCCATCACCCAGTTTTTTTTTCTTTTTTGCTCCTGCTGAAATCCCACTCCTACTAAGAGATTAATCTTTAGAAAAATTTGGGTGGGGGCGTTTTTAAACAAACTGAAAAACAATGGGTGGCCCATTATTTAGGGATGGTTGAGAGGGTTTTACTAGCCAATTAATGTTGTTCTTTCCCCACTCTCCGTTTTCTCCCAATAAAATCTCTGCGCATATATATATATATATATATATATATATATATATATATATATATATATATATATATATATATATATATATATATATATATATATCAGTAATTTATAAAATATACATGGCGATTTTATAAATTACTAACTAGCTCTACTTACGTATTGAGCACTTTTGAAGTAAATACTTAAAGTTTATGCATAAATCTATACTTTCGTATATTAATTTTATGTCAGTAAATGAAGTAGTTATATATATATATATATATATATATATATATATATATATATATATATATATATATATATATATATAACATTTGTAACGAACAATGAAAATACACTACTTGTTGCTATCAATCCAACTTTTGTTGTCTTGTTTTTGTGAAAATAATCCACACACACACACACACACACACACACACACACACACACACACACACACACACTGCGTATCAAATTATTAACAAGTTTACATTTTTTTTTAAATATTTAAGGAACGAGTGAATAAAAATCCATGAAACTTTGAAAAATGCTTACAATACGATTCAGCTATTCCAGTCCAAAAATAAAAGTATTTACTGCAGTATTAGCGAAACTATGGCAGAAGATAGGAATATCTGTTGATTTCACTGTGTCAAGTTATTAACGAGGTTGAGAAAAAAAACAACAATATACCCATAACTTGTTTATTGAAATAATATTCAAACATTAAATGAACTAGGAAAAATGCTTAGAACACAATAACTACATAGCAATTTCTACGTTGACATAATTAGTAGGGGATATGTGATCCTTTTTTATGAATGACTCGCAAAAGACGTTGGTACACAGAATTAGTAAAATTTGTGATTTCGTCAACAATTATTCTTCGCGATACTTCTTGGAGAGCATCTCACAACTCATCTTTGCTCTTAAATTGGCGTCCACTTACATAGAGGTGTCGCTTCATGATACTCCAAAGGTTCTCAATTGGGTTAAAATCTGGTGAATTTGCAGGCCACTCCTTCTTCCGTAGCCCAGAGAACCCCAGTTGTTGCAAATACTCTTTGCTTTTGTTTGCTGCATGCAAGGAAGCATTATTCTGTATAAAAATAATGGTTCTTCTGAACGTCAACCCTTGCTTCTTTAGGCATGGTTCAAAGTGCTCCTTCAGGAAAGCTATGTAAGCATTTGACGTCATTTTTACGCCTTCTGGGACTCTCCATAGGCCAACTAAAGTACCTCCAATAATCCCAGCCCAAATCATTATCCCACCACCACCTTGTTGGCGCCTTAAACGCTGATGACGATGTCGTCTATCTAGGACCTATCCCTTGCTCCAGCCATCTGGGCCATCAAGTGTGACACGCATCCGTGAACAAAACTTTGGAAAAATCCGTTTTTATGTTGTCCTCTGCCCGTTTCTATCGGTTTTCTATGTGATGTTGCTTTAATGGGGGCTTTGTCACGGCTTAACAGACTTTGCCACTTCTTTCAGAAGGCGACATCGAGTACTTTTTGAGACATTCTTTAATCCGGCTTGGTCAAAGACTTCTCGACTTGTCTGCCCAGTTGTCCTTCACAACTTCACGTTTAAGTTGGAGTAGAGAACGGCGTGAAACAACTGTAGATTTACCTTTATCAGCTCTCTTACGTACCTTTGCAGGGTCCTTGACAAAGTTTTTCACAGTTTGATGGTACCCTCCTATCATTTTCGATATTTCGAGGGTAGTTTTAACTTTTGCTAGCTGTTCTGTAATAGGACTCTTTTTAGAACTACTCAATCTGCCTTTACGACCCATTTTATTGATGAAACAAACTGCCTTGTTAATAATTTGACACACCTCAAATACCGTGGATTCAGCAATTACGATGGCAAGTTGTTTACATTGCATGGAACAGTACCAAAGTTTCACAGTATGCGCATCTCAGCATTGCCAACGTTTCCGAAGCTTTTGATACAAAATTACCGGCAAGTTTCTGAAATTAGTAAAAAAATGTTATCCCGTTAATAATTTGGCATGCAGTGTGTGTGTGTGTGTGTGTGTGTGTATACACGCACACGCACACACACATATATATATATATTTTTTTTTTCTGTAGAAATATATTTTCTTATTATATATAAATCCTTATAAAAGAAGCTTAATGTGATTACAGAGCAATATATAGAATAAATGACAAAGATTTATATTCTAAAATTCATGATGTTGACCATCTTATAATTTATTCCTTTAAATCAGTCGATTTATACAATTCTTGACAGTATCTGTTTCGTAGCGCAAAATCAATCACTTAATTATTATATCAATTAGTGAATCTGATGAGTTAAGGACATAATAGATTCACTAATTGATATAATAATTAAGTGATTGATTTTGCGCTACGAAACAGATACTGTCAAGAATTGTATAAATCGACTGAATTAAAGGAATAAATTATAAGAATAGTAAACATCATGAATTTTGGAATATAAACTTTTGTCATTTATATATATATATATATATATATATATATATATATATATATATATATATATATATATATATACTAGCATTTCAGCCCGGCGTTGCCCGGGTGTTTAGATGTGTATGTTGAGCAAAAAAAAAAAAAGTGGTAGTAGGAAGGCGGGCTCGAACCCGTACCGCAAAGGAGGAAAAGAACGGGGTAAAATCTAACGTTTATGCCGCCAAACCGGAAGCGACATTTTTTTAAATTAAGGCTAGACAATCTAAAGGAGAGTATGACTTTCAAAAATATCAGCGAAAAAAGTGACCCTCCTGTAGAAATGTGCCTAGTTGAAGGGGAAGATATTAATGTTTTTAGTCAATTTTTCGATATTTGTCGTATGAAAGGTCGGACTTATAAACAATAATGATCTTGGTAAAATCCGTCGCCTCTATTGAAAGTTTAAGACAGACATGCAAACAGACATACATACATTTATATATTGGTAACTAAAAATTTTCGACCACAACCGATTAAAAAGCTTGTCCTATCTCTGAATACCTTTTATGTAAAATTTCAAATATTTAGACAAGAAATTGTCTGAGTAATTTGGAAGAGACCGCAGAGGTCAATTTTTTTTAAATTTGACCCCTATTATGACCCCTTAAAATTTATTGTTTTGGGCTCAAATCAAGTTATTAAGTTAGATCCATGTCCAATGAACCTATATCTAAAATTTCAAGTGCGTAGACCCAAAATTGTCGGAGGAGTTTCGTAGAGTTCTCAAAGGTCAAATGGTTGAACTTTGACTCCTTAATCGCCAGATTTCTGGCCCAAAACCGATCACATCGATTTTCTCAAATCCCAGTACCCTGTATATCAAATTTCGAGTCTGTAGACTAAAAATTGACAAAGTTATTGCGTAGAGAAATGTACACAGACACACACACACACACACACAGAGACACGTTCACTTATATATATATATATATATATATATATATATATATATATATATATACACACACACACAACAGACACTCCTATAATTTTTTTTTATGTATTGATATCCATATTAAAACCCCTTTTTTATTTATTTAAAAAGAAAATACAACTTATATAACTAATATATATATATAGTAATTTATAAAATATATATGGCAATTAAGCTACACTGAATATTCGGCGTTTCATCCACTATAGGATTCGTCAGGCTTATGCGCGAATTCTGTGGTTGTTTCTCTTTTTTATATATGTTGAGGATTTTAGTTAGCCAATCAGCTTTCTAGTATCCACCGCGCCCCTTCCTATCAGCCAATGGGCTTGCATTTTATCGAACAAAGGATCTGTTTTAGAACTAGGTTAGTGGTTTAAGGCAGACGATTTTCCTCCATTTCTGCTTTTTTTATATATATAAATATACATATGTGTACACACATACATGCACACATGCATACATACATACATATATATATATGTGTGTGTGTGTGTGGTCGTTTATGTATATTCATGTTTATTTAATTTATTTATTTGTTTGTTTTCTATTGTTTTTGTTAGTTTTAAAGCTATTTTGTATCGCTATCCTAGAGTAAGTTTTATTTTGTGAACACAATTGTTTGCTATTTCTCGTCTCGTTTAATAGATTTTGGGGTTCTTTAAAGTACAGGATAGCAAATTTTTCATGGAGGCATAATTTATATGGGTCATCTAAATGTCTGCACGTGGTAGCTTGTCTTATTATTTTCCATTCGACTACCGGCGAATGTCCGCTTTCTTTGAGTTCCCAGTATTTATTCGCTAGTGTTGTTTTTGTACGGTGTATTTTATTTTTGAATGTACTTTTGTGGTCATAGTATCGGGTTTTGAAAACTAAGGAAGTCATGCCTATGTAATATTTCTTGTTATTCGGGTTTTCTTTCGAAAATATTGTTGCTTGATAAACTACGCTTTTTGTTAGACATTTATTTTGAACTGGGCAAAGTGTGTGGTGTCTACAGTTGCATTTATCTTGTTCGTTATTATTATTTTTATTTATGGTATGGTTGTTCTTGTCCGGGGTTAGTTTATTATTATTATTATTGTTATTATTATTATTTCTGCTAGTGTTGGTTTTATTTTTGTCATGGTGTCTACTTTTTTATTGTTTATTTTGTTGTTGTTTACATTGTTTTTATTTAGTATTTTGTTATTATGTGCTTTAATTATCATCTCTAAATTTTCGCAACAACTGTAAGATAACTTCAAGGTATTTTTATTGAAGATTTTGTGTAAGGAGTTGGTTGCGGGAAAGTGTTTTTCAATAAGGTCTAAAAATTTCTTACCAAGTTTTGTTTTTAACATTTCATTGTATTGGGCCGTATACCAAAGTATAGTTCTTTTTCTTCTATTTTTGGTTTTATTATAGTTTTTGGTGTTTTGTTGTAACCTAGTTCTAAAACAGATCCTTTATTCGATAAAATGCATGCCCATTGGCTGATAGGAAGGGGCGCGGTTGATACTAGAAAGCTGATTGGCTAACTAAAATCCTCAACATATATAAAAACGAGAAACAACCACAGAATTCGCACATAAGCCTGACGAATTCTATAGTGGATGAAACGCCGAATATTTAGTGTAGCTTAATCGCCATATATATTTTAAAAATTACTAACTAGCTCTACCTACGTATTGAGCACTTTTGAAGTAAATACTTAAAGTTTACGCATAAATCTATACTTTCGTATATTAATTTTATGTGAGTAAATGAAGTATATATATATATATATATATATATATATATATATATATATATATATATATATATATATATATATATATATACATTTTTCAGGTTAATCTTTTCCAGAAGCAAAGTAACCAATAAAGTTTAACAAGGTTAATACAAGAGTGCTCAATACTGAAGCAAGACAAGATATACTATTTATTTGTTTTTACATAATCAATAATATGTTGCTACACATTCATGGGCATGTTTTGGTCAGCTAGTTACTAGTAACTAGTAACCTCTTAAAGCGATATTTTATTTATTTTTTTTACATGGATGGTCACCACTTATCGAGGCCCGGAAGTCACTCGGGGATAAGGGTTATTGCGTGTACAGTAATCAATGAGATAGTATCGTAGTAATCATTAGTATTGGATATTTGATAGGGTGTCTTACTTAAGAGAGCGGTTTGTCAGGAATTTGTTTATATTGAACTTGAAGACATCCAGGTTGTAGTCAGGTGGGAAACAGGCAAACGGAAGAGAGTTCCACATTCGTGTACTTCTAAGACAGAAGCTCTGCTCATGGAATCTATATTTGGATTTAGGCACAGATAAAGAGTGGGGAAAATTAATGACAGTAGTTTCAGCTAGACGGGTGTTTTTTGTGAAAGATTGGCGAGGGGGGGACCAGAGATTGGAGCTCAGATGAGCACTTGCCATGGAAATAACGATAAAACAAAGATAGGCTCGCAACGTCTCTTCTGTTGGAGAGAGAGGCTGCAGGGAAGAGAAAAGGGCATCCCCCACTAAGCCACGAAGTCTATTTTGTACTCTGTCAAGGCAGGGTAGCCTGCTTTTAGCAGCTCCTGCCCAGATGTGGCAGCAGTACTTGGCTTTTATACAGATAGAGAATCGCATCAGTTGTGAGATATCTTCTGGAGCGGTAGAAGGATCCCACTATTTTCCCAGCGTCCTTGGCAACAGACCTGATGTACATGTTCCATTTCAGATCAGGAGTACAGGTCAAACCCAGAAGCTTGTCAAAACATGGAGCCTCCCCAAGACGAGAGCCACCCATTTCAATTGATGCCAGACGGGGATCAGAGCGTTGATAATGTAAAGATAGAAGCTTGGTTTTGGATGCATTAAAAGTAACCAGCCACCTCTTCCCCTACTGGATATAGCTTAATCAAAAGTTTAATCTGTAAAGAAAATCGTTCATGTATTCAGTGTCATAAGAAATTATTATCATAAGGTCACATCACATGTTATTAAAAATAGAATTATAAATAAAATAAAAAAATCGAAATAAAACTAAACAGTGAAACGGTTTTAAATATCTGAGAAGTAGACAAAAAAGGCCTGTGGATTCAAGTTTGTTTTGAAATAGAGAAAAAAATGGATGAAGGAGAAGGCATAAAGAAAAGAAGGGAGAAAGGACGAGGTTATATTAATGTTCGGAAAAATAAGCCGTATTTCCGATTCCAAAAATGATTCTTTGCATATTTTTAAAAACTTAATTTTACATTGCTGGTTCTACTGACGAATACTCTATTTAAACAATTAATTATATTATAGATCATAATATTTAAACAATTAATAAGACTCAAATCTATAGCTCATAATAACATAAAAACATGTAAATTAATTTCATTTGCGTAAAATAAACAAAACAAAAATTGAAACCTTTACGTAAATTCGTTGGGTTACACTTTAGAAGAATGCGGTTTGTTTACAAGTTTCTAGAAAATGTTTTAAAAATTAAATAAAAGATTTTGGTCAAGAAAAATACTATCAAACATTATTAGTAGTGTAGGAGACTAAAAATTAGAGGACACCTGGGAGGAGTAATTTGCCCCTGCTCTAAGGCTGGTTGGTTTTTCCCTTTCGTCACGGGCAGACGTGTTGCCTTTTCCCTCTCAAGAAGAGGAGAACCTTCATTCCACCACGAGGTGAGCTCTGAGAACTTTTTCCACCAGTCGGTGAGTCTTATCGAACTGTCGCTATTGTATTGTGTTTTATTGTTGTTTAAATGTTTGTCAGTGTATAATAAATGTGTAAACGTAATTGGGCAATTGTGTTTATTCATATATTTTTGTTTAGTTAAAACTAACAAATTGGTGACTCAGAGAAAATATATATGTACACGCACATACATAATAATAAGTTCTGTTAAAAAAAAGTAAAAAAATATTTTTATGAACAATAAGAAAAAGTTAGGATGTAAATTTTATTTCTAGAATTCTAATTATTATTCCCTAAATAAAAATTCGTAGGGTAGCGTAATTAAGATAGCAACACGATTTTTCTTCTATTCTTTACATATTTTTGTCGATAGAATAAGGATAGAACTAGGGTTTTGTTTTAATCGTGCACAACAAATGCAACAAGTTTTTTTTCGAAACTAAATTATCCCTAGTAGGAAAATTTCGTTCCTGAAACGGCTGTCGGTATTCCTGTCAAATTCGGCGCCTGATACAGGATTGGCTGATATGGGCGAGTACGTTGCGTTCTGTCTCTGTGCCCTCTTACCCTCCGTGTATTATTATTATTATTCCTTTCTTTCCATACTCTGCTGCTAGACGGTTGTAGTTTCCAGTGCGGTAAAATAAATAAATAAATAAATAAATATATATATTTTTTTTTAAATGGCGACAACTTGTAACGTTAATGCCTCGTTAGTTCGCGACGACCCTGCTTTGTTTTTTGCTCAACTCGATTTATTTTTCAAATAAAAATCGATTGACAACCAGGCAGAGAAATTTTGTTACGTCGCATCCATTTTACCTCAGGATACAATTACTGAGGTAAGAGAGTTAATAATCTCTCCACCTACAGAAAAGGTATACGAAGAGAGTCACGACTGTTGTGACTGTTTCCACACATAAGCGTATTTCGCAGTTGTTGGAAGAAGAGACCCTGGGAGATAGCAAGCCGTCCCAATTTCTAAAACGGTTACAAAAATTAGCTGAAGGTGCGATGGATAAAAGCATCGTTAAGCATATTTTCCTCCAACGGATCCCGACGGAGTATAAGGTGGCTATCGCTGCTCAGGATGAGTCCACGCCGGTGGAACAACTCACTGTCATAGCAGATCACATTGCAGACATATTATCCACACAATCGTCTGCAGTATCCAGCGTGAAGACCTCTGGAAGAGACGAGCTTCTGGAAAAATTAATGGAGGGCCAAAAACGGTTGGAAGCCTGTATGGACAGAATGGCGGAAGACATCGCCAGACTATCATTAAAACAGAAGCAGGGACATGACAGCAGAGGAGGTTGCAGCCAGTCCCAGGAACGCAAGCAAGAAGCTATTTGTTGGAAACACAAGAGATTTGGCGAAAATGCCAACTCTTGTATTCCACCTTGCAACTATAAGGGGCAGGGAAAAGCCTAAACCGACAGACGAGAGCGGCATCAACTGTCAGTGCATCCTGCTCTGGCCGCCTACTTTATGTTGTAGATAAAAATACAGGCATCTCGTTTTTGGTGGACAGTGGGGCACAAGTTTCCCTTATCCCGGCAACATCAGTGGACAAAAGGTCTCCTCCCTGTAAATTTACACTGCGAGCTGTAAACGGTTCGATAATACGGACTTATGGGGAGAGGTGTATGCACCTTAACTTGGGTTTACACAGATCGTTTATCCACGTTTTCATAGTGGCTTACGTAAGCAGTGCTATACTGGGTACTGACTTTCTGCAAGCATTTGGCCTGGTAGTAGATATGTCAGGCCAGTGTCTCCGAGATCCAAGCATACAACTTGCAGCATGTGGGGTGGTTGGGACTGGCACATCATTAGGTCCACAGGTAGCACATGCAGATCAGGACGAAGCCTTCCTGAGTCTGTTGAAGGAATATCCTTCAATATCGGTCCCCTCCTTTCACAAGGAAGTGTTACCACACACTGTAACTCATTGCATTGAGACAAAAGGCCCACCCGTCCATTGTAAAGCTAGACGTTTAACACCTGAAAAATAAAGGCTGCGAAAGCAGAATTTCAGCAGATGATGCAGCTTGGCATAGTTCGTCCTTCAAATAGCGAATGGGCCTCGCCTCTTCATCTTGTTAGTAAGGGTCCAAATGCATGGCGGGCATGTGGGGACTACCGAGCTTTAAATGCCGCTACGAAACCGGATAGGTACCCAGTACCACATATCCAAGATATAACAGCAGTGGCCCAGAATAATAGGGTCTTTACTAAATTAGACCTTATTCGAGCATACCACCAGATCCCGGTGGAGCCCAAACATATTCCCAAAACGGCAATTACCACACCGTTTGGAATGTTTGAATTTTTGCGTGTTCCATTTGGTTTACACAACGCAGCTCAAACGTTCCAACGTTTTATAGACCAGGTTCTGCGAGACTTGCCATTTTTGTGTGCATACATAGATGACATCCTCATTGCTAGCAGGAATAGACAGAAACACAGATCATGTGCACCAAGTATTCGATCGCTTGAACCAATATGGTGTTGTTTTAAATCCATCGAAATGTACTTTTGGTCAATCCGAGGTTATATTTTTGGAGCACCATATTTCAGAGAAGGGAAATTCCCCATCCCCAGAGACAGTCAAGTCCATCCGAGATTTCCCTATTCCTGCTACAATGAGACAGTTGCGGCAATTTTTAGGATTAGTTAACTTCTATCGTAGGTTTCTCCCTCATGTTTCCCAAGTACTTTTGCCATTGACAGGTATGCTGACAAATGTGAAGAACTGCAACATTACACAATCGGAGGAATCAATAGCAGCATTCAACAAAGTAAAAGCCATGTTAGAAGACACCGCAAAGCTGTCCCACATTCAACCCGATAGTGAACTTTGCGTGGCAGTAGATGCATCTGCAACTGGAATTGGAGCTGTCCTGCAGCAAAAATGTAATGGGAACTGGTGACCTATTTCTTTCTTCTCCAGGAAATTGACTGACGCAGAAACACGTTATAGCACATTTTCCAGAGAGTTGTTGGCCTCGTTTTCCGCAATAAGACATTATTGGCAGCTCCTGGAGGGACAGCCATTCTACTTGGTGACTGACTACAAGCCTCTATTAGGCGCTCTGCAGTCCTCCTCAGACAAATACTCTCCCCGAGAGGTTCGTCAGTTGGACTTTATCCTACAGTTTATGTCGGATGTCAGACACGTGAAGGGAGCTGACAATATACCAGCAGATACACTGTCACGAGGAATAAACTCCTTCACATTGGGACCGTCCGTCGAAGCCAACACCTTAGCTATGGAGCAAGAAAAAGACGAGCACCTCACTGCAGCTGGTGAAAATGGCACACCCCAACAGCCCTAGAAAAATAGTGTGTGATATCAGCACTAACAAACTGCGCCCATATGTTCCAGCATCCTTAAGGAAAGACATATTCAACACGGTACACGGGTTATCACACCCAGGGGTCAATGCGTCGATACGTTTAATGACAGACAGGTATGTCTGGCCGAGGATGAAAGCAGACGTGCGAGAATGGACAAAGAAATGCGTGCCATGTCAAAAGGCCAAGGTCGATCGACATACACGTGCGCCACTAGGCACATTTCCAGTACCTGATGAGAGGTTCAAGCACATACACCTTGACATCATCGGTCCATTTCCGACATGTGAAGGCCAATGCTATCTTTTGATATGTGTCGACAGATTTTCAAGGTGGTTTGAAGACTTACCAATGCCGGATATGACAGCATACACAACAGTCAGAACTTTCCTCGCTGGATGGGTAGCAAGATTCGGTGTCCCAGAAAATGTGACAACTGACAGAGGTAGACAGTTCGAGTCCAAACTGTTTCATAAACTCTCAGGACTTTTGGGCACCAGACACACGACAGCATACCATCCAAAAGCAAACGGAGCAGTCGAACATCTACATCGCAGCCTAAAGGCCTCTTTACGCACAGTGCTTACCAGCAATACAAAGTGGTTAGAATACCTTCCTCTAATTTTGCTGGGTTTGCGCACAGCAGTGAAGAAGGATATGAATTGCTCAGCAGCAGAAGCGCTGTATGGTACCACACTACGCCTGCCAGCACAGTACTTTTGTGATACACCAAATAAAGTTTGGGACCCTGTATCATTTTTGATAGACTGACAAGAACCATGGCCAAAATGGCATATTCTCCACCAGGAATAAACAAGTGCGCTAACACATATTTGCCAAAGGCACTAGAGAAATACACACATGTGTTTGTTCGTGATACAGCTAGGTCGCATACCCTGCAACCACCGTACCGGAATTGGAAAAACGCCCTTATAAAAAAACACATTTGGGCAGACAGGTAAAATGGCCTGCCCATTTAAGAGACTTTGTCTCTACATAAAAAAAAAACAAAAAACAATCCTCTCACAACATTCAATTAAAAGTACTCCGTATTTTGGGGGGAAGTGTTGTAAGGGACTAAAAATTAGAGGACACCGGGGAGGAGTAATCTGCCCCTGCTCTAAGGCTGGTTACCTTTTCCCTCTCAAGAAGAGGAGAACCTTCATTCCACCACGAGGTGAGCTCTGAGAACTTTTTCCACCAGTCGGTGAGTCTTATCGAACTGTCGCTATTGTATTGTGTTTTATTGTTGTTTAAATGTTTGTCAGTGTATAATAAATGTGTAAACGTAATTGGGCAATTGTGTTTATTCATATATTTCTGTTTAGTTAAAACTAACAGTAGACTATAAAAAAATTTTTTTAAATCTTATTAATTATTTATTTTATGCTTTCAGCTTTTGTCTAGGTGACTTTTGGACAAAACGTATGAATAAAGTTTTAGTTTGAATTGAATGAGGTAGAAATCAATTTGTGAATTTGCACGCATTCGTGTGAGACAATCTTTGGCGTCAATTCTTCTTTGATGCTGTCCATATTATTTACTTAGACTTAGACTTAGGAATTCCTGTGGCACCCTAGGCTGTCAAAGCAAAACCATCCTTTGCAACCAGATCCACCGCCCTTCCGAGACATTCTAACATTTTAGAGCAGTTTAATCCAAAATTATGAGTTTTCTCTGGGAGATAAATTCTGTGTGTGTGTGTGTGTGTGTGTGTGTGTGTGTGTGTGTGTGTGTGTGTGTGTGTGTGTGTGTGTGTGTGTGTGTGTGTGTGTTTTCGATAACATTTTTAAGAGAGATATACAGATTGTAAAACAAAACTAATTAAGATTGTTTGATACAGAAAGTCATAAAAACTAATAAAAAATGATTCTTGATTTATTGAAACCTTTGGGAAGTTTATTTGTCACAAAAATGTTTCACTGATGTAAAAAACTGAAAATTTGCCAAATGTAAATGTATTTTTCAATATTATGATCAATGAGTAAGTTGCTGGAATCAATATTAAATAGAGAAATAGTCAACCACCTCAGCAGGAATAACCTTCTTAGTGACACACAATATGGTTTCTGTTCTGCAAGATCTACCGCAGATGTGCTTACGGTTATATCCCACAGGATTAGTGAATCTCTTGACAAAGGCTTCCTTTCTAGGGCAATTGCTCTTGACATATCAAAGGCCTTCAACAAGGTATGGCATAAGGGTCTACTTCACAAGATTTCCAGCTACAGTATAACTGGAAATGTTTTCTCAATCATTAAATCATTTCTCTCCGATAGGCTCATAAGAGTAGTGGTAGATGGACAAAAATCGGAGGCCTGCAATATAAATGCTGGAGTCCCTCAGGGGTCAATCCTGGGCCCAACTCTCTTCCTGATCTACATCAATGACCTCCCTAAACACATACTTAAATCATTCGTTGACATCTATGCTGATGACACGACCATCTACGGCAACACATCAAAGGCTGCAAATGACAAAGTTCTCTCTGATTCTCTCTCCTCTGATCTCGAGCGCGTGGTTCAGTGGGGGAAGATGTGGCTAGTTACCTTTAATGCATCCAAAACCAAACTCCTATCCTTACATCATCAACGCTCTGATCCCCAGCTGGCATCAATTGTGATGGATGGCTCTCGTCTGGGTGAGGCCCCGTGTTTTGACAAGCTTCTGGGTTTGACCTTTACTCCTGATCTGAAATGGAACACGTACATCAAGTCTGTTGACAAGGTCGCTGGGAAGATGGTGGGATCCTTCTACCGCTCCAGAAGATATCTCACTACTGATGCAATTCTCTATCTATATAAAAGCCAAGTACGTCCAAGGATGGAATACTGTTGCCATATCTGGGCAGGAGCTGCCAAAAACAGCCTGTCATGCCTTGACAGAGTACAAAATAGACTTCGTGGTTTAGTGGGGGATGCCCTTTTCTCTACCCTGCAACCCCTCTCCCACAGAAGAGACGTTGCGAGCCTATCCTTGTTTTATCGTTATTTTCATGGCAGGTGCTCGTCTGAACTCCAGTCCCTGGTCCCCCCTCGCCAATCTTTCACGAAAAACACCCGTCTAGCTGAATCCACTGTGAAAAATATCCCCACTCTATATCTGTGCCTAAATCAAAATGTGGATTCCATGAACAAAGCTTCTTTCTTAGAACTGCACGCCTGTGGAACTCTGTTCCGCCTGCCTGCTTCCCTCCGGACTACAACTTGGATGTCTTCAAGTCTAATGTTAACAAATTCCTAATGAACCGCCCCCTTAAGTAAACACTCCATCAAATCTCCACACTAACGTAATGTACTTGCAATAACCCTTATCCCTGAGTGGCTTCCGGGCCTTGATAAGTGGTGATCAATGTGTAAAAAAAAATAAATAAATAAAATAATAATATTATTCTAAAGACATTCAAATTGTATTTTATGAAGTAAAAATTAATTGCTAACATTTTTCTAATTTTTTTTTTCATATTTAAATTTATATTTTAATGAATCTTTATAGAAATTAAATAGATTATTTTATTTTTTTTTTTTTTTTTCTTTACTACACCGGAACTTTTTTAAAAATTATTATTATTATTATTATTATTATTATTATTATTATTATTATTGGCTCACAAGTAGCTTTCGCATAGGTTATCAAACATCTCTCATTGAAAATAGCCTGTGGTATTCCCTGGAAGCTGGGTGACAATAAGTCTCCCCAGATTTCCAGTACTCTCCACCTCTTTCGATAACATTTGCAAATGAATTTTCATTATCGCAACAGCTGCTGGCCATAGATTTCTCGTTGGCAGCGGCTATTGGTCTTCACTGAAATTTGAGTGGCAATAAGCCTCCCCAAGGTCCCAGTTGTCTTCGCACTTATCCAGCGGAGATATGGTCAGTACTCTCTCTTCGGTCTTTCTTTTCTCTTTGACTCTAATTGGCTGTTTGTTCTCACTTTTTTGGGAGTGGGGGTGAGGTTCAGTTATGTGGTAATTAGGGAGTTAGAGAACTTATAGATATACGGCTTCAGTGTTCTTGGTTCCATGTGGCGTTTCATGTTTTGTCTGGTCCACACTTCTTGCTCATGTCTCCACATTCAAGGGTATTCTTTAATATTTCGGCTGTTTTCATTATTGTTGTTCATTGTATTTTCCCAGTCATTCCTCTGATTCCAATTTCTTCCATTCTTTTTTCAAAGATTTTTTGGGATTGTTCCTGGTGCTCCTACTATTATTGGTATCATTTGGATTTTCTTAATTTTCCATATCCCTTTCAGCTCTCTGGCAGCTCTGTGTATTTGCTCTGTTTCTTCTTTTCTTTGATATTCACACTGTGATCAGCTGGGACAGCAAAGTCGATGATTTGACAGGATTTTTCTTTCTTGTTAATTATTACGACATCTGGTCTTCTTGCTTGGATGGGTGTATCAGTTTGTATGTCCATGTTCCATAGGATTTTGTGATTCTTGTTTTCAAGTACTGTTGCCGGCTTATGATTTACCACTTGCCTGTGCGTTCAAGATGCAGTTGTTTGTATACTTCCCAGTGTACTGCCCTTCCTACTTACTCGTGTCTGTTCTTGTATTCCTTTTGTGTCAGTGTTATATTCCTAAATACTTAGGAAATAAAGACAAACGTGAGTTACACCGAGTGGTATGTGTAATGGGGTTTATTTATAATACAGAAACGTAAGGCTGCTCGCCTAAGGTAAATAGAAGTACATAGTAACAAGTATGGGGAAGAAAGTCTGATAATCAACACGTAAGACTATCCGTCTTACTGCGACTGCTTGTCTGCCGCTGTCTGCCGCTGTCTGCCAAACAGTCCAATATATATATACAGTTTGTAACCGGTGTATAGCCAGTTATGTTCCTTCACAACACCTCCCCCTGAAGCTGAAATCTTCCTGATTTTAGCTTAAATACCTCTTCCTTTTAGGGTCAGGGCTTAATCTCCTGGTAACTTTTCTCTTTCTTGCGCTTTTCCTTCTGGTCAGCGTTACCCGGTGTAAAGGTTTCTGTCCAGCCCGTATGGTCGGTTCAGGCGAAATATTCATTGTTTGCGGTACACACGCTGGTTTTGGTATATCAAAAATATCGCACAATGTTTCCATTGGTGTCTCTTCCACATTTGGAGACAGTCTGGGACGTATTTGATTTCTGTGTCTTTTGCAGACAAAACTTAATCCTTGGATGGTATAGACCATGCTCCCAATCCTTTTTTTGATAATACCTTCAACCCACTGATTTCGTCCATTTTGAAAATTTTTGAAATATACATTTTCACCTGGGGAGAAGCACTTGGTATTAAGGTTTTCTTTTTTGAAAACTTTCTTTTTCTCTGGTAGCAGCCTATCGAAGACAGATCTTATCTTTCTTGCAAACATTAGCTCAGCCGGGGAAGAATTGACATTATTATTAGGATTTGGTGTCACCCTGTAAATTGCTAAAAATGTTTGAATACATTGTTCGTCTGTGTCCGTAGTAAGATTTTTCTTAAGTGCCCTTTTAAACGTATCTACAAATTTTTCGGCCAACCCATTCGATCGTGGATGGTACACAGGTGTTGTCATATGTAGAATATTTAGTGAGTCACAGAATTCTTTGAATTCATGAGCAGTAAATGCTGTTCCATTATCGCTCACTAAGGTTTTTGGCACTCCAAAACGGCTAAAAATTTCATTAAGCGCACTCACAGTGTTTTTTGCTGTTGGATGTCTAAACTTAAATATTTCTGGCCATTTTGAAAAAGAATCTACAATAATCAAGTAAAAATAACCATTTATAGGTCCCGCATAATCAATATGCAGACGTGACCAGGGTAGGTCCGTCTTTGGCCATGGCGTCGTTTTTACTGGAGGATCTCGAGCTGCTAATTGACATCCTCTGCATGTCTTGACACATTTTTCAACTTCCTTGTCCATACCAGGCCAGTACACATATCCTCTCATAAGGGATTTCATTCTCGAAATGCCCGGATGACCTGTATGAAATTCCTTCAGAATTTTCCTCTGTAACGTTAGTGGAATTACGATCCTCTCACCATACATGAGCACATCTTCACAGATGGAAAAAGGCGTTGTTTGATCTACCTTTTTATTTTTTTTTATCCATCCCAATTGATTTTTCATTTTCTTAATGAAAATGTCATTTACTGCCTCTTTTTTTATTTTTTCGAAAGTTACCGGAAGTTCACGTATCATATTACACATTGAACTTGTACATTCACTTTCGTTTTTAAGCGCAGCAATTACCGTTTTTTCGAAACTTTCGCTTCTTTTAGGGATCAACCGTGATAATGCATCTGCGTGTCCTAACTTTTTTGAGGATACATGTTCCATCTTAAACTGATAGTTTAAGAGGGTTACAGCCCATCGCTGTAATCGATTCGCAGTATGTGTGGGAATGCCTTTCTTTGATCCAAATATGGTAAGTAGGGGTTTATGGTCGGTTTGCAAAATAAAAGATCGTCCATGGAGAAATCGATTGTACTTTGTAATTCCAAATATTATCGACAGCGCCTCTTTTTCAATTTGGCTGTAATTTTTCTCCGCTGCAACCAACGTTCTTGAAGCATGGGCGATAGCTTTTGTCCTACCATCCTCATACTTGTGAAGTAATACAGCGCCAACACCGTAATCACTGGCGTCCGTTGCTAGTATTAGTTCCTTTTCTGGATTGAAATGTGCCAATGCTAAGTCTGACAGTAGACATCTTTTGATATTTTGGAAAGCAGATTCACATTCCTTATTCCAGTTCCATTTAACACCCTTTTTCAGTAACTCGTTAAGAGGAGCTCTTAAATTATGTATGTTAGGGATGTAAATTGCATAGTATTGAACTAATCCCAAAAACGATTTTAATTTTGTCACTGAATCTGGAGCAGGCATCTTTTCAATTGCTTCAGTCCTTTGTGGATCCGGTCTTCGACCCTCTTTGTCGATTATTTGACCTAGATATTTAATTTTTTTCATAAAAAAATCGCATTTTTCTGGGCTCAATTTAAAACCAAATTCCTGTATTCTTTTGAATACTTCTTTTACATGCTTCTTATGATCTTGCAAATTTTCACTTTTAATTAGGATATCGTCAAGGTAGGCCATTGAAAATTCCAACCCTGCCAGCATCGTGTCCATAATTTGCTGGAAAATAGCAGGAGCAACCTTTAATCCAAAAGGAAGCCTCTTTAGCTTAAAAATGCCCTTATGAGTATTTATGCCTAAGTATTTGGAGCATTCATCGCTGATCTTAATTTGCAAGTAAGCATCTGAGAGGTCTATCTTAGAAAAATTTTTTCCTCCGTTAAGCTTAGAGAACAGATCTTCTGCGGACGGAAGGGGATAATTATGGTCCAATAGACAGTCATTTAAACCCGTTGAAAAATCTCCACAGACCCTTATTCTGTTATTTTTTTTTCTTTACATACACGGTTGGACTTGCCCAATCTGTGTGGTTAACTTTTTCAATGACTTCCAGTTGTTGAAGTCTATCCAACTCTTTTTCGATTGCGTCCATCGCTGAAAAAGGCACATTCCTTTTAGGTTTGAATACTGGAGTGGCATTTTTCTTTAATTCAAATTTTGCCTCTGTCTTAATACAGAGTCCTAGTCCTTCGGCAAAAACATTGGGAAATTCAGTTTTCAAATCCTTCAGGAAGTCTTCCCTTTGGTTTGCTTTTTCTGCAGTTAAAACGTTACAAAACGAATTTATGGGTTTCTCCCATAAATTAAACAGGACAATCCAATCTACCCCAAACAGGCATGTATTCTTTCCTGGTACGACGTACACTTTGGATTTATGAGTCTGGTTAGCGAATGTCACTTTGCATTTTAATTCTCCCTTGAACTCTAATCTTTTGCCGCACACACTTCTCGCCGTCTTTCTGGTTTTCGTTAATTCAGGTCGACCTATCCTTTTCCATATATCTTCATTTATAATACTAATATCTGCACCGCTATCCAGAAGCAATGTAACCAGATGTCCATTTATCCGAACATCAACATATTTCCGTCTTTCGCAGCTTTTTTCTTTATTCATGCGAAGCGTATTTACATTATCGGTCCCTTGTCTTTTCTTCTGGGCACAGTATGTTCCCTTGTGACCTCTGAGACCACATTCATAACATATTTTGTTCCTAAACCAGCAGGTCTTATTGTTGTGTCTTAAACTACCACAACATTTACACTTTAGCTTTGGGTCTTTGTATCCTTTAAGGATCCTGTGTTCTTGGAACCTGGACTTTCTTGTGGTCCCTTGCCTTTTTACTTGCTGCACCTTAAAAATATTTTTCTCTTCAATGCGAGTGTTATCTTTCTTTATGTTAATCAGACGTTGACACTCTTCAGTGACTTTTTGCAATGTTATGTTAGGATCCGCCTCCATAATTGTTAGGATCCGTGAACGTATATCTTTGTCCCTTGGTGCTGTGAGACCTTGTACAAAGATTAAACATTTAAATTGGTCTGCGGAAATTTCATTCAATTTAAATGATTCGCATAAACAGTTCACAGTGCAAGCATATTCTAGATAGTCTTCAGCTTCTGCCTTCTGAATGTTCAAACATTTGTATCTAGAGTGAAATAGGCTATCCCTTTTATCAAATATTTTCGACAAGGTACTAATTGTTTCCTCGAACGAAACCTCCTCCGGTTTTTTTGGTAGAATTAGATTTGCATACTTGGTGTTTTCATCAGTACCCAGTTTTTGTAGTAGCAGGGTAACTTTTTCCTCATCGGTCCAGTCTAAACATCTTTTCGTAAAAATTGTTTCGTATCTTCTGTAGTATGCAGGGAAAGTAACACCAGTATCCGGGGAGTAACGAAATTCCGTTAGTGAATTTGAAATACCCTCGGCAGAAAAATTAGTCTTCTTCCCGGTCGACGTTAGAATTAGCTTTTCTAAATTCTTTTGCTGTGTCGACATTTGTCGTTGTAGTATGTTTGTTTGTTCTTGTTGTGCCTCTAAAGTTTTTTGTGTTCTTTCTTGTTGTTGTTGCAGCTGTTGCTGTAGCTGTTGTTGTTGAATTTGTTGTTGTTGTTGTTGTTGTTGCGCTAAAAATTGTTGAGTCATTTTTGTCTGTTCCTGGATGCTAAGGGCTAGAGCCTTAGTTAACTCTGCTAATTGTTCCATGTTAGCTTCTAGTACAAAAATGTCTTTTCGAATTCTACACAATAATTCCAAAGAAAAATCGTAAATTTACGTATATCGTAAATTAGTAGCAATATGCAGACACAACACGTTTCAACAAAGTTCATCCATAGTAATTCAACAGGCTTTGTAAAATAATTCTTTTTTTTTTTTTTTTTTTTTTTTCAACAACGTAAGTTCATACACAAAATATTTCTTACTTCCCACGACAAATAGTTCCAATTATTTATATAAAGGCAATAACAAACAATTAATTTTCCAAAAAAAAAAAAAATATATGGCTGCCGTTCCCACGTGGCCTAAAATGGTACAATAGTCGTTGTATTTATATTTTTTCTTTCGAAACTCGTAATCCTTTAGTGTAGTTTCGAATTCAACTTGCGACCATTTTTTTTTTTTTTTTTTTTTTTTTACTTGTCAAAATAAATATAAATTCCACTTTACCTTGAACATGTTTCTATAATTTCTTGTGAGTTCTTTACGAAGAAAAATCCGTACTTTTCGCTACTTTAGGTAGGAAAAATTTTTAAATTCATTGACGCACGTGGTCAAAAATCCTTGTGTAGTTTGTTTTTTTCGTAAAACAAAAAATCCTTGCATTGTACACAGTCCTTGGTACGGTAATTTATCTCTGTTAAGAGAAAGAACATCCTTTCGTCGCCATTGTTATATTCCTAAATACTTAGGAAATAAAGACAAACGTGAGTTACACCGAGTGGTATGTGTAATGGGGTTTATTTATAATACAGAAACGTAAGGCTGCTCGCCTAAGGTAAATAGAAGTACATAGTAACAAGTATGGGGAAGAAAGTCTGATAATCAACACGTAAGACTATCCGTCTTACTGCGACTGCTTGTCTGCCGCTGTCTGCCGCTGTCTGCCAAACAGTCCAATATATATATACAGTTTGTAACCGGTGTATAGCCAGTTATGTTCCTTCACAACAGTCAGTTTGATGCATTCGCTTACTATATGGTTTATCGTTTCGTGTTTTTGTCCACAGAGTCTGCATTTGCTGTTTTCTTGTGTTTTGTCGATCTTTGCTTTGATATGGTTGGTTCATATCGAATTATCTTGTGCTGCACTTTTTAGGGATTCGGTTTCTCAGCTTATGTGTCCTTTTCAATCCATGTCCAAGTGTTTTCGTTATTTTCATCTTTTGTCATCCTTATAAATCTTCCGTGTAGTTGTTTCTCTTCCCATTTTTCTTTCTGTTTTCTGTTTTGTTGATTTTTTTTTCCGCTTCCATGATTATTCTTTCAGTGTTTTGCATTATGAATTTTTCTAGTTCTTTTTTTTGTGTCATTCACAAAGTCTTCTATGCAAACCAGCCCTCTCCCGCCATCTTTCCTTTTTATGTAAAGTCGGTCTACATCATGGGGGATGCCCTTTTCTCTTCCCTGCAACCTCTCTCCCACAGAAGAAACATTGCGAGCCTATCTTTGTTTTATCGTAATTTCCATGGCAAGTGCTCGGCTGAGCTCCAATCTCGAGTCCCCCCCCTCGCGAATCTTTCACGATAAACACCCGTCTAGCTGAAACCACTGTCAATAATTTTCCCCACTCTTTATCTGTGCCTAAATCAAAACGTAAATTCCATGAACAAAGCTTCTTTCTTAGAACTGCATGCCTTTGGAACTCTCTACCGCTTGCCTGTTTCCCACCTGACTTCAACTTGGATGTCTTCAAGTCCAACATAAACAAACCGCCCCCTTAAGTAATGAAACTTTATCAAATCTCCAATATTAACGAATACTACAACACTATCCCATTGATTACTGTATACACAATAACCCTTATCCCCGAGTGGCTTCTGGGCCTTGATAAATGGTGACCTCTATGCAAAAAAAAAACCATTGTCCTTTGCATGTAGTGCATTGTACATCATCATGAGTCTTCTGATCGAGCTGTCTCAGTTCTTCTTTAGTCCATCCTATGAATGGTCCAGAGTATCTTACTGCCCGTGTATTTATAACTTTTATTATGTTTCTGCTAAATAATTTAGTTTCCAAAAGTTTTCTTGTTCTCCTGACGTATTCCTTTCCAATTCTCACTTTCATTTCTGTTGCTTTGATGGCGTCTGCTTCCAGAATTCCCAAGTGTTTATAGGTGTCTTGTTCCCCTAGTACCCTCATCTCCATTTGGTTGGGTAGTTCCATGCCTCCTATTATCTCCAGTTTTCCCTTTCTTATCACTAGTAGTGTGCACTTTTCCATACCGAACTCCATTTGTATATCCTGGCTAAAGATCCTGATTGTGTTTATTAATGTTTTAAGTTCATTTTCGGTCCTTGCGAAAAGTTTTAAGTCGTCCATGTACATCAGGTGGTTAATTTTTTCCTCCATGTTAGAGAACTTGTATTCGGCTTGGCACTTTTTCAGTATATTTTTCAGAAGCATCATGATGAACAGTAATGACGATAGTGAATCTCCTTGGAAGATGCCTCTTTGTATGTTTATTTCTGTTATATATTGTCCATCAGCTGTCAGTTCCAGTCGCCATGTTCTCATTCCATTTTCAATAACGTTGATGACCCTGCTTGGTATTTTATACATTTTTAGGCATTCTATTATCCATGCTTGGTATTTTATACATTTTTAGGCATTCTATTATCCATGCTTGGTATTTTATACATTTTTAGGCATTCTATTATTCATGTTTGGTATTTTATACATTTTTAGGCATTCTATTATCCATGCTTGGTATTTTATACATTTTTAGGCATTCTATTATCCATGCTTGGTATTTTATACATTTTTAGGCATTCTATTATTCATGCTTGGTATTTTATACATTTTTAGGCATTCTATTATCCATGCTTGGTATTTTATACATTTTTAGGCATTCTATTATCCATGCTTGGTATTTTATACATTTTTAGGCATTCTATTATCCATGCTTGGGGGATTCTGTTGTACACCTTTTTGTAGTCGATCCATGCCATGGCTTCTTTTTTTGGTCTCCTTTAGGGTCTTTTGATCTATGTATAGCAGATCATGTGTTCCTCTTTTTCCTTTCTGGCATCTTTTCTGTTCCTCGGGGAGGAGTCCACGATTATTCAGTGAGTGGTAGATTTGTTCTCTCAGTTGTGCTCTCAGTATTCGCCACATATTGGGTAAGCATGTGATTGGCCTATAGTTGCTGGGGGCGGTTCCTTTCTCTGTGTTCTGTATCAGTGTGGTTCTGCCTCTTGTCATCCAAGCTAGCACGTTTGCTTCCTCTATACATCTCATGTTTTGAGCTAGTCTTTCGTGTAGTGATGTGAATTTTTTGAACCATTATGCATGTATCCCGTCGTGTCCTGGTAATCTCCAGTTTGCTATTTTTCCTAGTTTTTTTTTTTTTTTGTTTCCTTGCTAATTTTTTTTCACTGGTCCTTCTTCGATTTGTTGTAGTAATTATTATTATACTGTTCCCATGATGCATTTGTTTAGAAACATACGATCCTTAAACAGTTAGCATAAACGCGTACTAGCAATCAAAACACTGAAGACAGGAAATGCCATAAACAGGTTTATTGAAGGTAGATACGGTAAAAAACTGAAAGAAACAAAAAAACATTGTTCAGTATACGAAGAGAAAAAGTCCTGAACAAACTTATTAAAGGGCTGGATCGAGGAGTCGTATGTAAGGAAATTAATAAGGCCGAACACATGGATAAAGAAAATAAACAAAGTTCTTAGTTAAAATGAAATAATAAAAAAAATAACATTAAGGTATTAAAAGGTGTTTTTAGGAAGAGAATAATATAGTGTTTCTTACCGGAGATGGCTTAAGACGGCGAAGGATAATTAGAGATAAGAAACCGATCAATGCGGCTAGAAAGACAGCTAATTAGGGGACAAAACACCGGTCAATCTGCTGGTGTCGAGTCAGGGGGGAACTCTATAAGAAAAATGTCCGGCCAAGGGAGATAACTGTTTAAGGCACAAAACTTAGAGGCATAACATTCTTCGCCTGATATCTTAGACGTCATAAGTTTTCTAGTTCTCGGTACAAAGAAGGACAATCTCAGTAATGGGTCTGAGGAGGAGCTTGGTGCCAACCTTTCTGGAAATCTTGACTTCCACTTTCCTTACTAGGTTGTCTTCACTGGGGAACATGCGTGTGATCAGTCCTACGGGCCACTCATTTCTCACAGCCTGGTTCTAAGTTGGGTTTATCTGATCTCCACTTTGTGCATGTTTGGATCGAAGACAAGTATTCTCTTCTCCATCTGCTCCAGAAAGTTTCAGCCAAATGTTGGATAAATTTCCATTGATCTTTTGAGGATATCTTTGGGTCCATAATTGCGTTCATGTGTGAAGGATATGCCAACTTTCTGAGTGAGGAGAGCAGCGTCAGAATGACCATCCTCAAACAGCTTTTTCATGAATGAAAAGAAGTGTCTCTGTGTCTCTGACTTCTTGTCAAGGCTGCCCTTCAATGAAGAAAATCGTCTTTCTGCTAGTTTCTTATTATGGGGGAGATGACATTGGGGAGATCGGAAAGGTAGTGGAGCGATCCAATTGTTGTTTTTGTCTTTTTCAGCCCCCCTTTCCATGAAGTTGAGGAAGGCGCTACCTTTTCATCGTCCTTTGTCTGTCGAAATGGGTAACCTTCCATTTCGGCAGGGTATGATCTATCACTGGTGCTGTACCTTTCTCTAGCCTCAAGGTTGTTTGGGCATGGTTCAAAAAGGGTAGGGTGTCCCTTTTCGGATATATAGGTATGCAATGTCTTTATGATGGGTGGAGGGTGAAACTTCTCTAAGCAGACGTTGCCTACTATGACCCATCCCAGGTCTAATTTCTGGGCATATGGAGCATCGGGGGGGGGGGCGTTTATTTGTTGACGCACCTTGTGGATTCTTAAGATGTCTCATCTGAGAAGGAGCATGATAGGAGTTTTAGGCTCCACGGTGGGAATGAGGTGAGCTATCCTTTTAAGGTGTGGATGGTGGAATGCTGCCTCAGGGGTTGGGATGCTCGACGTATCATTAGGTATTTCGTCACACTCGACCAGGCTGGGGAGTGGGATGCTGGTTTTTCCATTTAGGGATTCCACTTGAAAGCCTACTGCTCTTCTTCCTGTGGTCTGTATTGCTCTGGCACAGGTTTTCAGGGAGTAAGGGAAACTCGGCCCATCACTCTTGAAGGTGTTGAAGAATTCTGAGCATGCCAAGGACCGGTTACTTTGTTTGTCTATGATGGCATACATATTTACCGCCTTGTCTGGTTGGTCAGTTGGGTAAGCATTCACCAGGCAAATCTTAGAACACTACTTTTCTGACAGGTCGCCACCGCAAACCTGTGTGCATTGGGAGACTAATCCGACTGTTGCCAGGGAGTCGTCCTCCTCGCCGTGCTTTGTAGTAGGTCTCACATCGACGATCCATGGAGGTGGCCCTAGATGAAGAGCAGTTTTGTGGTCTTCACTGTCACACTCTTTGCATTTAAAGTTAGCTCTACAGAACCTGGATGTATGTGCTGTAGATGAGCAACATTTGAAGCAGATGCCATTTTCTCTTATGAAAGTCTCACGTTCTTTCAAGGGTTTCTCTTGAAAGGCGCAGCATTTTGACAATCTGTGGAAGACCTTGTGCAGTGGGCAATATTGCATGGGTATGTGCTCGTTCTTGTTTTGTTGACTGTCAAAGTCGGAAACTGTGGGGGACACTTCAGTTTTGTTCACAGATATTGCTCTGTGTTTACATTCTTGTGGTGGGACCCTGTCCACCGGTGGGTTAATCCTGAAACTTGGATCATTTTTTATCCTAGCTTGTTGTGTGACAAAGTTCACGAACACTTTGGATGGAGGGGACATGACTTGGTGGTTCTCTTTGTACTCGGAGCCAACAGATAACCATCTATCTTGAAGCGAGGATGGCAATTTGGCAATGAATGGATGAAGTCCTCGCGCAGTGTCCAGAGAAGCGAGTCCTGGAAGGTCTCCATCTTCCTTAGCTGACAGGAGTTCAGTAGCTAGATTGCCAAATTCTCTTAGTCTCACAGAATAGACAGCCCTGGAAAATCATCCACTCATTTAAAGAGCGCATCTTCTATCATCTCGGGGGCACCGTAGCATTCTTTGAGTCGGTCCCATATTCTCCTAAGTCCCCTCTCTGGATGATTCGGGTTGGCTGACCTTAATCTCTTTGCATGTTCTCCTGACTCTTTACCAAGCCACTTAACTAGGAGGTTTATTTCCTCACTACATGTGAGACTGAGGTGTTTCACGGCACTTTGGAAAGACCGTTTCCAAGTTCGGTAGTCCTCAGGTCTGTCATTGAAGAGTGGCAGTCCAGTAGTAATCAATTCACACCGGGTAAGGTACATCACAAGGTCTAACATATATTGGGACTGATAAGCATCCCTGTTATTGGTGAAGTTCCAGTTGTTGGATGGTTTGATGCCTTGTGAAGTAGGTGGGTGAAGACTGATAACAGGGGGTGATTGCGTGGGCCCCTCTGTCTGAAGGGAGGTGATTGTTCGCTAGGTTTATACTGGTTATAATTATATTCTTGAAGTGGTTGGGGTCCAATAATTTCCTCTTTAGGCTGCTTTGCCTGGTCAGATAGGTAGTCCTCGACTCTTGTGTTAGGGTTAGCAGGTGTACAGTCAGGGTTCAAATGCAAATGATGGCAGCTAGACCGCTCATTTAACTCATCGGCAACTTCTCTGAGAACCTCCACCTCGGCCACGGCTGCAGCTGTTTCCTTTTCGAGCTGCCCCTTTTCCAACTCCATCCTTATTTTGATTTCCTTGTCGATGAAGGCTAAACGTGTTTTGGCCGCTTCAGCTTTCACTTGGGCGATAGCAGCAGCGGCAGCTACTGATGATCTGCTGGAGGACCGTGAGGAGCAAGAAGCGTGAGACCTTGTACGGTTCGACATGTTGTCTGACAGCATTGAAGGGGAGAAGGAAAAGATCGTCCGTAATAAGGCAAAGTCTAAAGGAAAACTGAAAGAATAAAACGAACGGTGTGAGCACCACTATTGTTGGAGTGGTATCCGTTTACTAGATGGATAGGTTCTTATCTCCGTGTGGGAGAACTGTAATCCGCTAAGAACTGTGTAACACATCCACGGTTGGTAGGGTTTGTAGTTCTGACGGTAGAAGTGTACTCCACATGTTATCCATCCGTCTAGGAAGCCTCCGTGTTTTACTATACTGTCCCCAGGATGTGCTTGTTTAGATAACTGTTTAAGGCACAAAACTCAGAAGCATATTATTATTATTATTATTATTATTATTATTATGATTAACAGAACTCGTGGAAATTCCACGATAGCTGAAAATTTTTAAAAACACACATCAGTAAGAAAAATGTTATCACATAATCAAACAATTACAATGAGGTTGGAGCATGATTAAAAATTTAATTACGAAACTCTGGATCTTCAGGTCCTTGTATCTCTGCTGACAATTGCATCAATTTGATGAACTGTTCTGATCTTATCCTCATCTCGCAACATTATGACTATGTGGCAGTGTGGTAGCCTTTTTTTGAAATTCAGTAACATAAACGTGTGCAAATAGAATTCCCAGCACATGCCTTCAATGTCCTTCAAAAGTTCAGCTAGATGTGCATGACACACGTGATATTAAGTCATTCTTTGATTCATGTAAGTTCTGATGGCCCCAAGTTGTTTACTAGGTCTGGTTTTCCATATTTCCAGAAAACTTCTTTGTACTAATTGCTTTGTAATAATTTCAACATGACATCTAAGTAGATAATATACTTTTCACCTAAAATATGCAGATTTAAAAGAATGCTAATCAACAAAAGCACCCTATGATTTTACTTATTTCAACATGACATGTGTTCAGTTGAAATGTGTAAATTTAAAAGATCCTTAATTAACAAAGGCATTCTTTTATTTAACTTATTTTGACATGGTACTTAAGTATGAATTAATGTTTTCACCTGAAATGCGTAAATGTAAAAGATCCCTAATCAACAAAAGCACTATATGATTTTACTTATTGTGAATAAAATTTAAGTAGGTAAGAATGTTTTCACCTGAAATGCGTAGATTTAAAAGATCCCTAATCAACAAAAGCACTATATGATTTTACTTATTAGGACATGACACTTAAGTGGGTAATAATGTTTTCACCTGAAATGCGTCGGTTTAAAAGGTGAAAGTCGCAATATTTTTCTCGGTGATGGTCACAAAGTAAGTATTCAATTTAGTAGAAAGTTACAATTGATAACTGATCCCCGACAATAAAAGTCACAAATTTTATTTTTTAATCTGAAAGTTAAGTTTGTTATCGATGAGATTATCTTGAAAAAAGGAAAAAGTGGAATTTAAACAAATAATAATTTTAATCTTAAATTTTATTTATCATATAAGCTTTTTATGGAGTAATTTAATTTTTAGGATCTAATTATCTGCCCCCCCCCCCCAAAGTCAGTTGTAAAATCAAGGGTTTTTTTTTAGCTTATTTTTACTTGATTAAATAATTTGAAATAGAAAAAAAGATTTTTGTTTTAATTTACTTATTTTTCTCGTTTGGGTTTGGGTTCCTTGAATACAAGCGGGTTAGGATTAGGTTTGGGTTATGGTTAGGGTTGAATAGAATAGAAGTGCTGATTGAGTTTGAATAAAATAAATACGTATTAGATACATTTGAAGCCAAAATAACGCATTATTACAAAATAAACAGATATTTATTTTGTTTGAAATTTATATTGAAATTTATAAATATACTAGCATGGGTGCCCGACGTTGCCCGGCTGTTTGGAGGTGTATGAACAAAAAAACAAAAAAAATGGTCAATTTTTTAACTTTGACTCCTATTATGACCCTTAACATTTATTGTTCTGGGCGCAAATCAAGTTATTAAGTTAGATCCATGTCCAAGGAACCTATATCTAATAGAACCCTAACCCCCACCCTTGATCAGGGCCAGGCCGCATCCTTTGCTATCCTGGTTCACGGGAGCATACTTGTGATGTACTCTTGGCCGTGTTCGTCGCTCCCAGCTCACAGAACCATAGATGCAACCCAGCAAGGCTACATTCTTACTTGTCTAGTGGTGGACCCCTCAAGGGTGACCAGACTCTCATTGGTCACTGGAAAATATCTCTCTGCTGCTCAGGGCATGCGGAATGTGCACGACCCTAAGTCCGTGAGGCAACAATGTCGATTTCGGCCGTCACTCTGGCTTCGTGTTGGATCCAGTCCATCTCTTTCATCATCTGGCGTCAGGGCATACCTGAAACAAACTGCATCTTCATTCAGGCCGGCAATTGAGAAACAAAGAAAAACTCTGGCTCATTTTCGTAAAAACCAAAGAAAATAATTATTTATAAATCATTTTACACTTGTTTTAAAGTCGAGTTCTTTGATCCAAGCTTCGTGATGCAGGTTGTATAATTTAAGTCCATCTAGTTGATTTCCCAGCTAAGAACAAGAGCTTTTCAACTCAGCTCTTATGAGGGTTTCTGCCCCCCCCCCCAGGCGGGACGAAAGCGATGTGGACGTCTCGATGCCAGCCAGTAAAAAGAACCTAATTCTAAAAAGATAATCGTTTTTATAAAACTGGCCTCTTCCCCCCTCTGTCATTTGAAGATTACTTTTCTTTTTTTTTTCCTCTGAACCTCTTTTTTCTCTATCCCATTATCTTATATTCTTTTTCTTCTCTCGTGAACTTCTTTCTCTATCCCCTTATTTTATATTCTTTTCAATTTCTCTTTTCTTGTGAACCTCTTCCTTCTCTTTCGTGACCATATCTCTCCCTAGGTTCAATTTTATTTATTTATCTGCCCAACTAACTTATCATTGGCTTGGTGGCCTGGTAGTTAAATACAACAGGTGGACCCAAATGACAACATCTCCCAGACACCAAGGCAGACATTTTGAACCCAAGTCATTGTTTCCACAATATTTGAATTGTTCTTTCAAAACTCAACCAGAAAACGATCCTGTATTGTTTTTCTGCCAAACTCAAGAATCTCATTATCATATTTAATTATTTCTTTTTTCCATTGAAATATTTTATTTCTTATGGACATTTTTGCCTCTTCTTATCGCTAAATGAGTACAAAATGGAAATTAAAACCGCTTAAAGAACAATTATTATCTATTATTTCCTTCTTCTTGATAAAGTCCCAGGCCATTTTTTTTTCTTGATCAAATATCACGCCCCCTCTCCTACCTTCTCTTCCTCTATTTGAAAAGCAAGACCATCTGGGATCTTGCTACACTAAAATTTCAAGTGTTTAGACCCAAAATTATAGGAGGAGTTTGGTAGAGTCCTCAAGGGTCAAATCGTTGAACTTTGACCCCATAACAGCCAAATTTCTGGTCGAAAACCGACCACATAGATATTCCCAAATCTCAGTACCCTGTATATCAAATTTCGAGTCTGTATCGAGTTATTGCGTAGGGAAATGTACACAGATACACACAGAGACAGACACACAGACACATTCACTTTTTTATAGATATATAGATAGACTAGCATTTCAGCCTGGCGTTACCCGGGTGTTTGGATGTGTCTGTTGATCAAAAAAAAAAAAGTGGTAGTAGGAAGGCAAGCTCGAACCCGTACCGCGAAGGAGGAAAAAAACGGGAAAAAAACCTGAAGTCTATGCTGTTATGACTACCACCAAACTGGAAGCGACATTTTTAAAATTAAGGCTAGACAATCGAAAGGAGAGGATGACTTTCAAAAATATCGGCGAAAAAAGCGACCCCCCCCCCCACACCTGGAGAAAAGTTTCCAGTTGAAGGTGAGGATATTAATGTTTTTAGCCAATTTTTCGATATTTGTCGTCTGAAAGGTCGGACTTATAAACGATACTAATCTTGGTAAAATCCGTCGTCTCTATCGAAAAGTTTAGGCAGACATGCAAACATACATACATGCATACATTTATATATTGGTAACTAAAAATTTTCGACCACAACCGATTAAAAAGCTTGCCCTATCTCTGAATACCCTTTATGTATAAAATTTCAAATATTTAGACCAGAAATTGTCTGAGTAATTTGGAAGAGATCGCAGAGGTCAATTTTGTTTTAACTTTGACCCCTATTATGACCCCTTAAAATTTATAGTTTCGGGCTCAAATCACTTTATTAAGTTAGATCCAGGATCAAGGAACCTATATCTAAAATTTCAAGTGTCTAGACCCAAAATTGTCGGAGGAGTTTGGTAGAGTTCTCAAAGGTCAAATGGTTGAACTTTGACTCCTTAATCGCCAAATTTCTGGCCAAAAACCGATCACATCGATTTTCCCAAATCTCAGTACTCTGTATATCAAATTTCGAGTCTGTAGACTAAAGATTGACAGAGTTATTGCGTAGGGAAATGTGCACAGACACACACACAGACACACAGACACGTTCACTTTTATAGATATACTAGCATTTCAGCCCGGCGTTGCCCGCGTGTTTGGAGGTGTATGCTGAGCAAAAAAAAAAAAGAGTAATTTTTTTTTTAATTTGACCCCTATTATCTAGGATCAAGGAACCTATATCTAAAATTTCAAGTGTCTAGACCCAAAATTGTCGGAGGAGTTTGGTAGAGTTCTTAAAGGTCAAATCGTTGAAATTTGACCCCTTAACAGCCAAATTTCTGGCTGACACCCGTCACATCGATTTTCCCAAATCTCAGTACCCGGTATTTCAAATTTTGAGTCTATAGACTAAAAATTGACAGAGTTATTGCGTAGGGAAATGTACACAGACAGACAGACACACAGACACACAGACAGACAGGCAGACAGACACGTTCACTTTTATAGATATATAGATTGATAGATATATTTTACATAGAAATCACCACTTATCAGGGCCCAGAGACGACTCGAGGATAAGGGTTAAATGTGTACAGTAGACAATATAGTAATCGTTAGTAATGGAAATTTGGTAAATTTGTTAACTTAAGTGGAATGGCTCATCAAGAACTTGTTCACGTTGGACTTGAAGACAATCAGATTGTAGTCAGCTGGAAAGCAGGAAAACAGAAGACGGTTCCACAGGCGTGCACGTCTAAGAAAGAAGCTTTGTTCATGGAATCTACGTTTAGGTTTAGTCACAGATAAAGAGTGGGGGGAATTATTGATAGTGTTTTCAGCTAGACGAGTGTTTCTTGTGAAAGTTTGGTGAGGGGGGGCCATAGATTGAAGCTCAGTCAAGCACTTGTCATGAAAATAACGATAAAGCAGAGATAAACTCGCAACATCTCTTCTGTGAGATAGAGGCTGTAGGAGAGAAAAGGACATTTCCTACAAGGCTACAAAGTCTATTTTGAACTCTATCAAGACATGACAAGTCGTTTCTAGCAGCTTCTGCTCAAATGTGGCAACAGTACTCCATCCTTGGACGTACCTGGCTCTTATATAGACAGAGAATTGCATCAGCAGTGAGATATCTACTGGATCGATAGAAGGATCCCACCATTTTTCCAGTGCCCTTGGCAATAGATTTGATGTACGTGTTCCATTTCAGATCAGGAGTAAAGGTCAAACCCAGAAGCTTGTCAAAACATGAGCCCTCCCAAGACAAGAGCCATTCATTTCAATTGATGCCAGATGGGAATTAGAACGTTGATGATGTAAAGATAGAATCTTAGTTTTAGATGAATTAAAAGTAACCAGCCACTTCTTTCCCCATTGTACCACGTGCTCAAGATCAGAGGAGAGAGAATCAAAGAGAATTTGGTCGTTTACGGTCTTAGATGTGCTACTATAGATGGGAGTGTTATCAGCATAAATGTTTACGAATGATGTAAGGATGTGATTTGGAAGATCATTAATGTAGATCAGGAAAAGAGTTGGGCCCAGGATGGACCCATGAGGGACTCCAGCATTAATACTGTGAGCTTCCGATTTTTGCCCATCAACCACTACTCTTATGAACCTATCAGAGAGAAATGATTTAATAATTGAGAAAACATTTCCAGCTATACCGTAGCTGGAGAACTTGTGAAGTAAACCTTTATTCCATACCCTATCAAAGGTATTTGATATGTCAAGAGCAAGTTCCCTAGAAAGGTTGCCTCCGTCGAGAGATTCACTAATCCTATGAGATATAACTGTAAGCACATCTGCTGTAGATCAAGCAGAACGGAAACCATATTGTGTGTGCATATATATATATATATATATATATATATATATATATTGAGTAAGATGATTGATAATTTGTAATTAAAATTAAAAATTAAACATCGATTTCACAAGGAAGAACAAACAAAATGAATTTGTTTGTTCTTCCTTGAGAAACCGATTTTAATTTTTAATTTTAATTACAAATTATCAACCATCTTACTCCATATTAAAATAGCTCTAGGATATATATGCCTATCAAGCTTATTATATATCTACATTACAACGAGCACTGTTTTCTTTTCTTTTATTTTAATTGTATTAATGACTTTACTAATACATTAAAATATACTCTGCTTTTTAGACTGTTGTTCTAATCCCCTTAATATATACTTTATATACACACACACACATATATAATTATTTTTGTATATATATATAAATATATATTTATATAACTATATATTTATATATTTATATATATATATATTTATATGTATATACATTTATATATGTATATTTATATATATATTTATATATATATTTATATTTATATATATATATTTATATATATATATGTATTTATATATATATATATATTTATATATATATATATATTTATATATATATATATATTTATATATATATATTTATATATATATATATATATATATTTATATATATATATATATTTATATATATATATATTTATATATATATATTTATATATATATATATTTATATATATATATTTATATATATATATTTATATATATATATATTTATATATATATATATATATATATATATATATATATATATATATATATATATATATATATATATATATATATAGTTTTAAATAAAATAGGCGGAAGTTTCTCTAGAGCTCTTTCGGCTATCATCTCAGCAGGAGGAAATCGATAGCGTAAAAAATAATATTATGTCGAAAGTTTAAAGAGTTCTAATGGGGAACTATTGAATGTGCCAAAAGCACGGGGACAATTAAAATTAAGTTTATTTACGTTTAAAAAAAAACGATTAAAATATTGGCCCAACGAGAGGGGAAAAAGCAGGAGAAAAGATTCAAAGTTCCACAAAGAGAAACAATGCGTTTGTTGTTTCTTTTTGCCGGCACAAAGGTTGACGCACCGCGATAGAGAAAGACTCCAAAATCTTTAAATGGTTTCTGGAGTCCGCTCTATGTAGCACCTCGAACCATTCTATTTTATATCCATCGGCACAGCACGGGTTGTCAACCAAATGCTGGCCATTAGCAGAGTCCAAGGCTGCAGAAGAAGGGAGACTACCAGACCCCATCCTCCCTTGTCTGATCTTCGATGGAACATGCTGGTTTATACGAGTCCAAAGATGCAAGGATGTTCGCCCAACATAAACAGCATCGCACTGGCATTTAAATTGATATACAATATTGCTATTTTGGATGTAAGGCAAACTATCCTTACGAAAAGAAGGAAATGAATGCAGGTCTCGTAGTATATACCAAACGCAAGGACACAGAATAAAAGCAGTCGTAAATACTTCTGCGAATCTGTTTGGAAAGTCTGTTACTCTTTTCCCCAATGCACGGTAGTTTTAAATAAACCGGGCATTTCAAAGGTCCAAACTTTTTAGGGGATTTAAAATCCGCAACCTTTTTGAAAATACAGTCATCAATAAGGTCAACAGGATAACCATTATTGATGAATATTTTCCTGATCTTATTGAGTTCGGCGTCTAATCTGTTAGGCGAACAAATCATGAGTGCTCTATGTACCAAAGTATTAATTAGGCCGACCTTACATGATTTTGGTACAAAAGACAACCAGTTCACATATAGGCCAGTAAATGTCGGCTTCCTATAAATTGTAGTGAGAAAGCCCCCCCCCCCCCTGAACGTTCGACAAGAAGGATGGGGGACTTTCTCACTACATCCATCAAAGATCAGACAAGGGAGGATGGGGTCTGGTAGTCTCCCTTCTTCTGCAGCCTTGATACTGCCCTAAAAAAAAGTTATTTGACTGCATCACCGAAGTATATTTCTATGACCACAAAGGCAATCTATCTACCCAAATTGGCGGCATCATGGAATCGGCTCTCGGGCCGATCTATAGTGAATTCTACATGAGTGACCTTAAAAATAGAATATTTGACCGCACTAGCAATCCCCCCCCCCGCCTCATTCACGTAAGATGTGTAGACGATATATCATTCTAGCTGACAACAATAAACAAATTCAAATATTCGTCCGATGCTAAGATATTTTTGTTTATATTTTTTGTTTTTAACTCCACATCACGCGTAATCGAATTGTGCTGTATTATTATTATTATTATTATTATTAGTAGTAGTAGTAGTAGTAGTAGTAGTAGTAGTAGTAGTAGTAGTATTAAGCCGATACTGAACACAAATAAAATTTCAATGGCAATTGTTTTGACATTGTATAAAGGGTCAATAAGAAAATATTTTGCAGCTTTTGGCCATCAATAACAGCAATAATTAGAATCATATCAACAACACCTGCATGCTTCATCTTCTTCCTCGTCTTCTTCATCTTCATCAGCTTCTTTTTCGGCTGATCGCAGAGTAAATTGTTAATGCAGATCTCATTATCAACAACACGCGAAACTGAACGTTGATTGAATACTTTCGTTGAACTACGTTTTATATGGCCAACAGCTAATACTGATGATTGAGATGCCAAATACAGCTTTGTAGACACGTACGGCTCAAATTAAGTGTATGCTTGCGGAAGGAAGAGATATCTAATCTATATACACCTGCCCCAATTAAAATGAACGGTTCTCGCCTTGAAGAAGCACTCTGCTTCGACAAACTTTTGGAATTGACCATTACCTCTGACATGAAATGGAAAATCTACATCAGATCCGTTGCCAAAATCACTGGGAAAATGGTGTAATCTTACTCTCAATGCAATCCTCTACTTCTGTACAGGAGTCAAAGACGTCCTAAGATGGAGTACTGTTGCCACATCTGAGTAAAGTTCCAAAGAGCACCTTTTCCTGCCTTGATAGGATACAAAACCGTCTTGAGATATCACTAGAAATTTAAGAAACCAAAAACGATATTTTTTTTCCTTCAAAATAAATTATTTATTTACCTTAAAGAAATGAATAAATAAGCTTTCAACCATATAAGATCATTTTCATTTTATTTTAATCATTTTTTTCGGTGGAAAAACAAAAATCTCTCAAGGAATGAAGTCCGTCGAGGTGTTGATCACTCTCTTTTCTTGTTTCATACGTGACTTTTGTGACATTGTTTATGAAATGATTTTGAAATAGCGTTTCAGAAATTTAATAAGGTAGGTTAACCTAGGGCAATTCCATACCACACCTTTGCTTTGTTGAATCCTGATTCTTGAGTAAGGAGTATCAACATTAGATAAAAAATAGATTACATCCAGTTCAGACCAATAATAAATAGAATCAAAGAAAAATAGAAAAGTTGACTTTAAAAAATCATTAAGTACATATGAAAATGGGGTAATTCCATATCTTCTGTTTGATAATTATGTGGGAAACAGCAACAAATTAAAATCGAAATAAAACCAACACATAAATAAGCATTTATTTAACAGTATAGAATAAGCATAGAAAAGGAGGAAAGCACAGAGACTGTTAAACTCTCATCTGTCTCTAACAAGAAAATGAACTGCACATAGCAGAAGAGAAACTTTCAAAAATGTTTTTTCTGGCTTTGGAAGGAACCCATTCGGGGTCGCCATCACTGTTTGAGTAATAGCTTTTCTTTGTATTTCTGTGATGTCAATGTCTGACTCTGAGGTATCAACATCTGACTGTCCAGCACGTACTTTAGGCTTCCTCTTACCGGTATTTTGAGTCTTTCTTCCATGAAGACCGTGCCTTCTTTTTTTTTTTTTTTGCTGCTTCCTCGTCTTCATCTTTTTTTAAATCGCTACAAACATTCAACTGAGGTCAGGCTATCTCCATACTGCCTTTTAATAGCCCTTTGTCTGTTGGCATCATTTTTTTCTTTCAGGCCTAGCCAGCATGGATGTCAACATGAAGAAGTCCTTTACAGTCTTCTTCATTGGAAACGTTTGAAGAAGCAATAATTGGTCATCTACTGACGTGGAAGGCACAGATTCTGATGAGGAAGGCACATCTGCATTTGATGTTGAAGGTACAAGCAGCACATCTGCGTTTGATGTCTGGCTGGATGTAGACGCCAGGTAGTCTGATGTTAGTGGGGGTGCAAGTTGATCAAACAGTTCTATAGAGTCATACACAGAGGGTGGTATCTGTGTAGGATACCTCACACTTTTTGAACCTTGATGTTGTCTGCTGAAAAGCAGTTTGATTGCTATAAGGAGGAGACTTGGAAAAAAAATTTTAAGAGGCATGCCCAGATTCTGCTGGGCAAATCAAACTGACAAAATACAGAATAATGACAAATTCACTAGTAGGAAATGACAGGAGAGGCTAAAATATCTAGAAGGAAAGCCTGTTTCATCTTAAACACTTTGTGTGCTGAAATCTTTTGGGAAACTCCATTGTTCATCTGACAAAGGATAAATTCAACATCAGGACACTTTAAGACTCTTTTTAGCTTTCTTTCAAGGTTTTTATACATAACTCAGTAAATAACAAACTTAGAACAGTAGAGAGGCCATGAATACAAAAGAATAAAAAGTGCAGTTGCTAACATAGTTGTGTCGTTGGATCAATTAATGTTCATTGTAGATAGTAGAGGCAGCTCCAATATTTTAAGAGGAAATCATCAACAAACCAATTTCCTTCTTGAGAAGAGTTCTCTAAAGTACTGAATTACTTTCCTTTAACTGAACAGCTTTTCAAATGAGAAGATATGGAATTGCCCTAGGTTACCCTACAAATTTTTCTCTCTGAAAACATGTTGTTTAACACACCAGCTCTGTCTCGAATATTCAGCACTTTTGAATAAACATGTACCACTCAAATGAATGAACGAAAAATAAATAAGACAATTGAATAAGAAAATTGAATGAAAGAAAATAAATGAAAGAAAATAAATGTAAAAATAAAGGAAAAGTGAATGAAAAAGTGATAGAAAAATTAATGAAAAAGAATGAAAAACGTACAAAACTTACTTAAGAAATAAATGCACAAAATAAATGAAAAATAAATGAAAAAATGAATGAAAAATAAATGAAAAGATGAATGAAAAAATGAATGAAAACATTGAAAAGTGAATAAATCCAAAAATAAATTTAAAAAAACAGAAAAAAAGAAAAGATGAATAAAAAATGAATGAAAAATAAATGACAAAAAAGGAAAATAGAAAAAAATGAATGAAAAAAAAATAATATAAAAGGAATGACAAATGAATGAACGAAAATAAAGAAAGTGAATGAAGAAAATGATTGATGAAAACCTGAATGAAAAAATTAACAAAAATATGATTAAAAAATGAATGAAAAAATTAATGAATGAAAAAAATGAATGAATGAAAAAGAATGAGTAAAGAAAATGAATGTAAAAAATTAATGAAATTCTAATTTAAACAAATGATGGAAAAAAAAACCATGAGGACGTATCTGATGTTGTTTCTCTTACACAACACAGTCCTTAAGTCTACCTTCTCTATCCAGAATATTCAGCACTTTGGATTGATTAACTTATACTATTTGCGAGATAAAACACTGTATTATGGTTCTAGGGCAGCACCATATTCTTTGTCTAGTATTACTAACATCATAAGAACAGACAAAATTCAGGCAACGTTGCTCTATCTAGGATATTGAGTACTTTTATATTAGTATATTCCACTTATCAAATGTAATACCGTAATATTAATATTGTCTTCTTAATGTATAATAAAAAATGCATTTCAAGTGATGGACATGTTACCAAGATAAACAGTCGAGTAAAAGTAATCAAGTGACTCCCACAAAGTAAAAAACAACATCTAAGGTCTGTAGAGTTCATCTCTATTTTGTTGAACAAGTTCGCACGTGTAAATCATGGTGTAGATGGCTGGTGAAAATATTACAAATATTACTTAACTCTTGTTCTTCATTCCCAGTTCTAATGGGTCAGAAAATTAGAAAGATGGACATTGCTCAGGTTCGCCACAATTAGAAATTACTACTAAAATAGGAACTACTAAAATAATTTAAATGTTGATACAGAAGCCAGTATTTCCATTTTACCATGTTCGGCAGTAAATGAAATTACCTTGGCACAAACTCCTGTACATAATTGTAGATTGCAAGAATAGATGTCTTCGTTACAAAATAAGCGAACAGGAGACAAAATGAAAACAAAAAACAAATACACCAAGAGAAACTATTAACATAATAATTAATAGACTAGACATGCGTAAATATGATAGTGTGATCTCCTCTCAGAGTAATACAAGTTTATCATAAGATTCACGCGGAAAGTTATGAACCAGTTTTTGCTAAAACTAGACAAATTCTAACTTCGATGCAGTGTAAGAAGAATTTAGGAACGTTCAAGTAGCAAAGTAGTAAAGAAATTACATGGTGCATTTCGAGCTTGTGCGGATTTCTGCAGTTTGAATAGCATTACCACAGCAGACCGCTATCTGATGTCCGACTGAAATTCATTTAATGCACAGCTAACCAATAAAACTATGCTTAGGTCGGATTTTCTGCATGTGACCAGATAAAGATACACCCAGAAGATGTGCCTAACACAGCCGTCTCTATACAATTTTTTACTTATTCCAATTTAAATAACATTTGGTTTGAAAACCGCTGCTGTTACATTCCAGCATTATATGGACAGGAGATCTTTTGAGACAGATCTTGACAATATATTAGTTTTTTAGCAATAATAAACAAGTATTTAGAATTCTTAGTGAGAATAACTTTAAAATTTCTTTAGCAAAGAGTATACTTCATGCAACAAAGTTACATTTTCTAGGTTTTCATGGAAATAAAGAAAGCTTGATAACAACTTTGAAGAAAATTAAAGAACTGGAAGACATTCCCATACTTAAAGATTCAAAGAGCTTATATAGATTTTTATGGATGACAGGTTTTGGCCGCAAATCAATTCCTAATTATGCATCCATAGTGTTACCACTATTTGAACGTGAAAGAAATTGGTGCTTTCAAAACTATAAGTAAACCAGCTGATTGATAAAAAAAAAAAAAAAAAAAAAAAGGGATTCTTTTTTAAGAAAATTTCCTCACATTTTATTCACTGGCAGCTTATTTTTCAAGATGCATTTTCGTCACCTGATAGAAGATCATCACATAATATTGATCATTGACCATAAAGCCGTTATGTGAAGTTTTTACAAACACCGGCAAAATCAAATCAACAGAAACGAAACTTGTCAGTAGTTGCTGAATATGTTGTTGACATATATACATAGCATATATTAAAGTCGATCAAAATATAGTTGCAGATTGTATGTCTCGACCTGCATTAACTATGCAAGTAAATGTCTGTGCTTTGGCTAAAATAATTCAAATGGGAGACGATGAAATAAAATCATACCCAGAAATAAAGTTGGCTCAGTCCTACGTGATACTTCAACCATATATCCCAGATTGTTTGGTCCAAAAAGTTTGCACAGAGCTATTTTTGATAGCCTACATTGCTTTGTCTGTCTATAAAACCATTTGTCCCGATATTTTGTGGTGAATTTTTACAAAACAATCAAGCAATTCTAGGCAGAATTGTATGTCAACAAGCTAAAATTCAGACAGAACAAATCTGCTGTTCAAAATTTCGAATTGCTATCTGTACCTTGCCAACCAGTGCATATCGATATTGTCGGCCAATGACCCCCGATGCACAATGATTCTATCTCAGTCCATTTAGATATCGGCTTACCTACATCGATCTTGCAACTCGCTGGACTGAAATAACTGCATGGTCAGTAGCAGAGGCATTTATTAATGAATGGATATCTTGATTCAGAGTTCCATTGAATGCTGTAACTGAGTAATGTAGTCAATTTGAGAGTGAATTGTTCCAGGGTTTATCAAAAGTGATTTAAAAGTTTTGACTGAGAACGACCGTGCATCATCCTCAAAGCAATGGTTTGGTTGAAAGAGCAGACCAGCAATCATGAATCATGAAAACAATGCAATTCCCCTAATGAATCAAGTTTTTGCTTTTTACTTCTGTTACTGAAACAACATCCATTTTAGTAGAAAGACAGGTTGCAGAAAGAGAAACACTGTTAAATGTGATTTGTGCGAATCGATTATTGCGCTCAGCTGTGATGTAAGTGCAAAACTCTTTCTAACAAAAACTGGTGACCTCCATGTTAAAAAACAAAAACAAAAAAACTTTTGTGTGTGAAAATATGGCTTAAGAATCGATCAAGTAAGGAAACCACTAGAAGCATTTTATTATTCCGATCCTTATAAAGTTCTGACATGATGATGAGTTAAACATTTTTCAATGGTACTCACACGCATGATAGATTAGAGTCATATGTGGAACCAACTTGCAATAATGATAAGAGTGGAGTTACTATGAAAGTGCAGCTAAGTATATACACAGCTAATGAGAAAGATATCAAAACAATCTGAATGAAGATATTCAAAGTTAATGAAATTGACAGTTGAACATATAAGTCTAGATCTTGGCAAAAAGTTACATGAAATAAAAATAACGAAAATCTTTATTATGGATAATTGTTCAGTAGTAAAAAAAATTATAATAACACAGAAAATAAATATAAGAATAAAAAAAGCAAAAGTAAGGAGAATATGATAAAAACAAGATACTGCATATCTATTAGCTCCACTTACTCGGGGGGGGGGTGGAACTTGTGTTAGATTAGAAATTGATGTGCGAGATGAATGAGCATAGGAAACTGACTCGTATAAGATTTCCCCTTTTCTTTTTTTTTTTTTTCTTTTGGAGAAGTGAAAGTCATTAATAAAGTCAGTTGCTTGAAAATGACGTTGAATTTTGAGTCAAATAAACACCAAAAAGCGACTGGCTTGAATAGCCACCCTCTTTCTTTCTCTGGTTCATTCCAAAATCATGTTAGGATTTTCACAGGAACGTGTGAACTCAATATTTTTCAACCAATGAAATCGTTTTAAATCTAAAATCTAATAAATTAAATTAACAAATAAAAACAGTGATCTGATCAAAAAAAAAAAGGATACTTCTTTCAGGTGACACCTGCTGTGTGCATTGACTACACCCATTCAAAACAACATCAAATGAAATGCGCCAAGTTGAAATTTATTTAAGTCTGCTACTATCTCCAGTGACAATTTAATCATCAAAAAGTAAACTCTTACAAGCACAAAACGAAATTTCAAAACAAACTTTCTGATGTTCTTGTCTATTTCTTATTCAAGAACTTTAAAACTTCTCAACCAACTTTGGTTAAAATTACATTTCTCAAAAAATTGTTGCTATATAAATGTTTTGTTCTTTAACTTAGGGTTTATCACTTTTATTCACAAAATTCTGCTGTTACATTTAGCACTTACTAAATGGTGACTCATTCATAACATTCACGTTTTTATCCATTGTTTTCATTTACCAATATAGTTACGTTTATATTAGTTGCTAGTGCTGTTCTTGACACTTTTCAAAGACGCCACTGTCATCAAAATACACTAATTGAAGCTAAACATTATATCACAGATACTCTCACCAAACTACCACATTCACGCTGTGGTTTGATCTTAGATGAATGATTCCCAATTTGTTTAAAAAAAATATTTTTTTTACCAAAAAATTCATCGCAGGGAGTCAAACAGCATTTAAAGATATTTTTTGAAAAAAGTCACCTGTTGTAAATCTGTTGAACCTATCACTTAAACCTGATTGTTAGTCATTATGCTGTGAGTCTAGGTATCATGGCTGATGGGATGCAAATAGTCTAGCCGAATGGATGAAATAAAGGGATCGTTTGAAGTTTTAAAAGAAGCACCTGAAGAAGGCTGTAGGTAATCTGCACAGAAACATTGTGAATCCACGCATTTTGTCTGTATCGTAATTCAAATGTTCTTTCGATAAAAATCATTTTGTGTTATAAAAATTTATTTTTACTTCTATTCAACCCAAACAAGGCATATGGTCACTAGGACTTAAGTGGTTACTGTGAATTAGGCTCCATCCTAAGTAGGGAGTTGTGCAGCAATATGTTTTTCTACATTACATCTAAATTTCTTCATATTTGTATAGTGAGGGAAACAGGGAACAGGGGGAGAATTCCAAAGGCAAGCATTTCAAGGAAGGAGACTATTAGATTAGAAAGCTTTAAGGACCTCTACATTGAGGAGGTGGGATTTTGCTGATTGTCAGGTTGCTCAGTGTTAAGTAAGTCTGAAGTACTTTAGAACTAGCACAGAAATGCAACATTGGGACAAAAGAGTTTCGTAGACAGTGGTTGACGATTTACATTACAGGTTCTATTTTGGATCTAGTCTAAGAAGAAGAAAAGAATGGTTGGTGCACTAGCCCTGATGTGACAACAATACTCCATATATGGTCGAATGGTAGCTTTGTAGAGATATAAGATACAGGCAGGCGAAAGAAGTTTTCTAGGCTGGTAGAGGGAGGCTACCTTCTTTGCAATAGATTCATCAGTATCTTCTTTGTATTTGTTCCAATCCATTTTACCTGTGGATGTTAGGCCAAGGAGTATGAATGCTGGACTATCTGGTAGGGTGCTACTAACCATGGCGATCAGTAGATGAAAAGATTTGTTATAATTGTTGAAGGCGTTTTGTTTTAGTAGCATTAAAGCTAACCCTCGATTGTTTGGATGCATTCTACTGCTGACTGGAGGCCATTTTCTCATGATTCGTTGATTACTTTGGATATGTTTGTGTTTTGTTTTTGTAGTTGTTTCAATTCATGTTATCTGTGGACGTTAGAGTGAGGAGATTGAATGTTGGACTCTCAGGTATGCTGCTATTAGCCATGGCATTCAGCAGCTGAAATTTTTTTTTTTTTTTACGTTATTTATTGCTGCATTCTAAATGATTGTTTTCTTTTTGATGATGATGATGATGATGATGATGATGATGATGAACACGGTTATTTTATTCTAAAATAATATGAATACAAACTGATTGTTCATTTTATGGTATGTGAAACCTTACTGAGTTATCCAATGCTAATCCAGTGATTGGTCTGATTAAAAGTACATCAATCACACACTGCATATATATTGTGAACGTTTCATTGATTGGCTTATTTACATACACGAAAAACCACCTATGGCAACACATTGAAGAGCATTTTTTTCTGATTTTTCTCTCTTCAGACCTTAATTCAATGGGGAAAAAAGGTGACCTTTTACTTTTTAGGCTTCACACCTTTCACTACTAATGCTCAGACCTCATTTTACCCCAGTTGAAATGAATGGTTCTCTTTTTGGGGGAAGCCGCCTGTTTTGATAAGTTTCTCAGGCTGACTTTCACTCCAGGCCTGAAACAAAAGACATATCAAATCTGTTGCTAAAAGAAAAAAAATGGTGGATCATTCCATCACTCCAGAAAATATCTCACTTTTGATGCGATCCTTTACCTTTATTAGAATCAAATCTATCCTAAGATGGAGTACTTTTGGTGCGTTGTCTCAAAATACAAAACTAATTTCGCATTCTAAGGGGGGGATCATTTCTCTCTCCAGCAGCCTCTTTCACACAGCATTACACTCTACTGAATGATTATCGTTGCTAGTCATTCGCTATCATCGTTTCCATGGAAGATGATTGGCTGAGCTCCAATCTTCAATTCATCTCTGTAAAACATTCACAACAAACTAGTTACAACCACAAAAAAATTTCAGTTTTCCAATTGTGTACCTAAAAATAAGTGGAACTTCCATGAACAAAATTTCTTGCAACAAATATGGAACATGATACCATTCTGGTTTACAAATCTAATGTTAAAAAAATGTTGAACCTGTCTTTTAAATAATCATTTTCACCTAACTTTTTCTAATCCTTTCATGATGTTCTTCATCACCAATTGATAAACTCATTGACCCTTATATTCGAGTGGCCTTCCAAACTGGTGACCCCTTACAATATTTAAAAAAAAAATTTTTTAAACCCCAAAAAACACCTTAATTGCTTCATTGGTTGACTTAGTTTGTTTTATATCAACACTTTTTTGTGTTATCCAACATTATATTTTTCAGAAATGTTTCATTGTCTTTTTTTATTGCATATTGATTGGCTAACACAGACAGGTTGGCTTTTTTCAGTGGCCTTGATCTTTAACTTAGATAATCGAAAATTTAATTCTAAAGCTGCAACTAGAACTAACACTCATTCTTACAAAGCTGTCAATTGATACATAAACGAGAAATGCTTCTCCACACTTTGGAAACCATTATTTTATCTAATATTTAAAAATAGTGGAGCTCGATCTTCTGCATCACAGTATAAATAAATTAGTCTTCTGTGTGTCAGTTGCTTGAATCTGTGTTTGTCAATTACCACAGCAAAAACAGTGACAAGAAATATCCATTGATATCTGCAGAGCAATATCTCTTGACATATCAAAATTATTTAATAGGGTTTGGCATAAAGGTCTACTTTAAAAATTTTCATTGAATAGTAGCTATCAATGGGCAAAACTCTCTCGGCGGTTTTTTCCTTATCTTCATCAATGACCTCCCAAATCACATTTTAAATTAATTCGATATATATGCAGATGACACTATGATCATTAGCAACATTTCAAAAGTCAACAATGATCAAGATTTCTCTGAGTTTCTCTCTGCAAACCTTGAGCATGTGATGCAATGGGGTAGAGGTTAGGGTTGGTTAATTTTAATCCAAAACAAAGCTTTCAACTTTTCACTGTGGACGCTTTGATCTTCACTTGGCTTCACTTGATATGAATGGTTCTCATCTAAAAGAGCCTGTTTTGACAAACTTCTGGGTCTGATCTTTAATCCTGATGTGAAATGGAGAACTTGCATTAAATCTGTTACTAAGATCAGAAAAATGGTTGCATCATTTTACTGCTCCAGAAAATATCTCACTCCCAAAGCAATACTCTAGCTGCATAAGAGCAAAATACATCCTAAAATTGAGTTCTGTTGTCACATCTGGGCGGGAGCTGCTTGGGGGACCGGATACTGCTTGGCAGTTCCAAACTGGTTTTGAAACCTATTAGGTGATGCCCTTTTTATTTCCTGGGACCTTTTTCCCATAGAAGAGACGTTGCGAGACTGTCTTGGCTCTATTGTTATTTTCATGGCAAGTGCTCATCTGAGTTTCAGTCTGCGATCCCCCCCCCCTCGCCAAATTTTCACAAAAACACTCGTCTAGCAACAACAACTATCACCCCCCCAGTCTCTATCTGTGCTGAAATTTAAACACAAATTCCATGAACAAAGCTTCTTTCCTAGAACTGCCTGCCTGTGGAAATCTGTTCTGTTGGCTTGCTTTCCAGCTGACTACAATATGGTCGTCTTCAAGTTCAATGTAAACAAGTTCTTCTTGAGCCGTCTTCCCTAAATAATCCATTTCTACCTCATTTTCACCACTAACTATTAATATGGTTGTCTCACCATAGACTCATTCCGCCTTATCCTCGAGTAGCCTTCAGGCCTTAATAAGTGGTGACTCCCATGTAAAAGAAAAGAAATTAGACCACGACGATAGTTTGATGACGATTTGTCTAGTGATTTGAGTGCAGAACTCTTTACAAACAAATGGAGTTACAAATTCGACCAAAAACATAACCTTCTTAGCAGATGTAAAAAATTGATGCTGCAATAAAACATCTACAAAATGTTGGAATTAAAATTTTTTCCAAGTTTGCTTTTTCATTTCGTTCCACAACAAAATTTGCTACAAAAGAAAATATTTTTAAAGCAACTGTTATATGGCAATCACCCCCTCTTTTTTTAATTGGAGTTTTGTGAAGTTTAATTGAATTGCTTCAATTATTTTATTGTTACAAAAATTGAATAAAATTCCTTAAACTTACAACACAGTTTAAAAAAATGTAAATTCACAGTTAAGAAATGATATATTGTTACATAATTCTGTTATATACAAGCGTCGAAAGAAACATTATTTATCCTAAAAAAATACTCGAACTTATTTGAGTAGTGGTTAGAGATCTTCTGACCATGATATTACGAATCCATAGAGCTGTGACAATAGAATATTCTTTTGACTCTCAAGTATCTATCCAACACAGTAAGACAGTCAATCAATCAACTGAAAACCACATCAGTCAAATCAATAAAAAGAATATGCTGTTAATCAAAATGAAAACTGTTGGTTGAAATAATTATCAAACGCAAAAAAAAAAAATGGAGTTGAAATAATATATTTTATGAAACCATATGTGCTTTATCATGAGCACTGGAAAATAAAAAAGTGGTCAGCTGGCCTTATGCAATGTTCACGATTTCCAATTGTTTGAATACCATTGACTGTCTTAACGTTGTGCCGTATTTGGCATTTATTGTTGTTAAATTTCCCTTAATTCTTGTGATAGTTGAGGGTGGCCTGGAAGTAATGCAAATGGAGTCAAAGGTGACTTTGTAGCTTGGTTCAAATCTTCTGACCAGTAGAAACATGAAACACTAGTGTCTATAGGTATAAAAAATAATTAGTTATAAATAAATACACAACTTAGGTGTGTGTATATATAGATTTTTATGTATATGATTTATCTTTAAACTCATTAAACGATTACTATGAATTTTGGAACATGATCACTAGGTGTAAGAGTGAATACTATGAGCTATATTTACTTTAAGTTTTATGCAAGGGAATGGGAGAGTGAATGGAAGGTCTTTCTTTGATTTTTGTTAAATTTTCACAATCAATTAATGAATATCCCCCCCACCGCTTTTTTTGAGTATTTTAAAGAGTTTAAGAGGATTTGAGAATATATAGATTCATAAGAGATTTGCATTAAATTTGTCATGAGACACTAATTAAACAAGATTCCTTGAATTTAAATTTGTTCTTGAGCCCTCTAAACTTTAAACTTTGAATTTAAACATTTTCTAAAATCAAGATCCTGTTAAAAATTGGAATAAGGATTCAAAAGATGAGGTTTAGTAGCATTATATCTTGATTTTAATCTGTGTCAAGAGACATGAAAATGGTGCAAAAGTGTTCTTTTCAGATAATTATTTTTACCCATTGTGTGTGTGTGTGTGTGTGTGTTCGTTTTAATATTTTGGTTATTTTTGGCAATAAATTTATTGGAACAAATTAGCTCCCTTGAAGCTTTTTGCTTCAAGGGAGCTAATTTGTGTTTTCTCTCTTAACGTATACATTATCATCCACATTTAAAGATGGGTACAAACATATGAATATATACATATACACACAAATATAAATCTATCTAAAGTGAAAGTGTCTGTCTGTCTGTGTACATTTCCCTACACAATAACTCTGTCAATTTTTAGTCTACAGACTCGATATTTGATATACAGGGTACTGAGATTTGGGAAAATCTTTGTAATCAGTTTTCAGCTAGAAATTTGGCTGTTAAGGGGTCAAAGTTTAACGATTTGACCTTTGAGAACTCTACCAAACTCCTCCACCAAGTCTGGGTCTAAACACTTGAAATTTTAGATAAAGGTTATTGGACATGGATCTAATTTAATAACTTGATTTGAGCCCAAAACAATAAATATTAAGGGGTCATAATAGGGGTCAAATTAAAAAAATTGACCGCTGTGGCCTCTACCAAATTACTCAGACAATTTCTGGTCTAAACATTTGAAATTTTACATAAAGGGTATTCAGAGATAGGGCAAGCTTTTTACTCGGTTTGGGTCGAAAATTTGAGCTACCAATATATAAATGTATGTGTGTATGTTTGCATGTCTGCCTAAAACTTTCGACAGAGGCGATGGATTTTCACAAGATCAGTATCGTTTTTAAGCTCGACCTTTTAGACGACAAATATCGAAAAATTGGCTAATAACATTAACTTCTTCACCTTCAACTAGGCACTTTTCTACAGGGAAGGGTCGCTTTTTTCGCCGATATTGTCAAAAGTCACTCCCTCTTTTCGATTGTCTAGCCTTAATTTAAACCTACGTCACTTCCGGTTTGGCAGTGGTCATAACAGCAAAGACGTCACGCTTTTGTCCCATTCTTTTCCTCCTTCGCAGTACGGGTTCGAGCCTGCCTTCCTACTACCACTTTTTTTTTTGCTCAACATACACCTCCAAACACCCGAGCAACGCCGGGCTGAAATACTAATATACCTATAAAAGTGAAAATGTCTGTGTACCAAGTAACTATCCATTTTCAGCCTACAGACTCGAAATTTGATATACAGGGTATGAAGATTTGGGAAAATCTTTTTAATCAGGTTTCGGTCAGAAATTTGGCTGTTAAGGGGTCAAAGCTCAACGAGAACTCTAGCAAACTCCTCCGCCAATTTTAGGTCTAAACACTTGAAATTTTAGATATAGGTTACTTAGACATGGATCTAAATTTTTAATTTGATTTGAGATCCAAACAATAAATGTTAAAGGGTCATAATTGGGGTCAAAGTAAAAAAAAAATTTATCTTTAGGGTCTCTAACAAATAAGGCAGCCAATTTTTTGTCTAAACATTTAAAATTTTACATAAAGTGTATTCAGATATAGAGCAAGATTTTTAATTGTTTTTTTTTTTTTTTGCTAAAAATTTAGCTTCCAACAGGTCAAAGTTCAAAAGATTTGACATTTGCAGTTTCTAGCAAACTATTCAGCCAATTTTGTGTCAAAACATTTGAAATTTTACATAAATGATATTCAGACATGCAGCAAGCTTTTTAATCAATTTTTCGGCGAAAATTTTGCTGGTAAGATGTCAAAGTTTACAGAGTTGACCTTTGCAGACTCTACCAAACTCCTCTGCCAATTTTGGGTTTAAACACTTGAAATTTTAGATATAGGTTACTTGGATATGGGTCAGACATTTTCATTAAATTTGAGCCCAAAACAATATTTGACCTCTGCGGTCTCTAGCAACTTTTCTCTATGGTAGTTAAGGAAGCCTATTATATAGACAGGCATTACCATACATATGCACAGTTTAATATATACATATCCATATAAAGTTATTAACAGTACACAGGACCTGAGCAAAGCCGGGCTGGACTGCTAGTATATCTATATACCTATAAAAGTGAAATTGCCTGTCTGTGTGTGTACATTTCTCTACCAAAATACTCTGTCAATTTTCAGTCTACAAACTCGAGATTTGACATAAGGGGTATTGAGATTTGGGAAAATCTTTTTAATTGGTTTTCGGCCAGAAATTTGGCTATTAAGGGGTCAAAATTCAACGATTTGACCTTTGAAAACTCTACCAAACTCCTCCGCCAATTTGGGGTCTAAACACTTGAAATTTTAGATTTAGGTTACTTGGACATGGATCAAACTTTTTAATTAGATTTGAGCCCAAAACAATAAATGTTAAGGGGTCAAAATTGGGGTCAAAGTTAAAATTTTTGGTCTAAACATTTGAAATTTTACATAAAGGTATTCAAACATGCAGCAAGCTTTTTAATCAGTTTTTGGGCGAAAATTTGGCTGCCAAGAGGTCAAAGTTGAAAAAGTTGACCTTAACAGACTCTACCAAACTCCTCTGCCAATTTTGTGTCTAAACACTTGAAATTTTAGATGCAGGTTACCTGGACATGAGTCAAACATTTTAAAATATATATACATATGCACATAAAATTATGAACAGTACATAGGGCCCAATCAAAGCTGGGCTAAACTGCTAGTGCACATATATTTGTTTTTGATGTATTTTATGGATAAAATAGTTGTCCATGGAGACGCATTTCACCATACTACAGTTCTTCAGTGTGGTTAACTATGACAGCATTCAAACTCACAACCACAGAGCCTAACAAAACTACAGGAGGGGCAAAATTAATATAATTTGAAACAGATATTCATTGCAGTTAATAAAAGTAAAAGTGTACATGTATTTTGAGTTGTAAATCATACAAAATTTTAAGTAAAGAAATCCATTACTTTTCTTATCAAAATTGAATTTTAAATATATTGTTTTTTGATTCGTGAAAAAAAACTGAATTTGCCTTTTGTTTTATCTAGATCTTAAATGTTCTTGTGAAAATTTTGAAATTAAAACCTGAAATATCTTGATTATTTAGATGGAGTCATTTTTGGACTATTTTGTATGTATTTCAAAATTAATTTTTTTCTCTTTGGGTTTTTGGTCTCTGATGATAATTGGAAAAAAAAAAATGGTTTTTGTACACAAGTATTTCATTCCGTTTGTTATTCTGGTTTTCTCAATTTTGATTCAGCAGTTTTTTTAGGAACTTTTATTTGAAGTCATGTGACCGTGAACACATTTTTCATGAAATCATCATCATCATCATATTCGATTTTACATCCATTTTACATGGTGCTAAGTTGTTGACCAGATCTCAGGAGGCCTCCTTCTTCCATTTGTTTGATGCCAAGACATTTGACGTCAATAGCACAGGTTTAACATCAGTTTTCTTTCTCCTAGATGATGAGATCTATGGGTGCATCAGCAGGTAGGGGTAACTTCTCATGTAGGTTTTAAACTAGGTATTTCTGTGCCCCCACATGGGTATTGGGTAATTAGGATTGAGTTATATATGCATCTACTGAAAAGTTACACTCCTCCACAATCAAAATGAAATTGAAGGATATGGCTCCCTTGTTATAAGTAGAAACATGGGGGAGGGTAAGTATAAAGTAAACATCAGATTTAAGAGATAATAAAATATGATTAAAAAGGTGTTAATGTCTTAGAATAAGAATTGGATAAAGAGTTAAATGATTCAAAATGATATTAAGATTTTAAATTTCAACTTTCATCCAAAACAAACACCAACAATTACTTTAAAAGTCCACATGAGAGAAATAAAGAGTATCTGCTTAATAGATATGATTTTAAGTATAGATATAAACTATGACTAATAAAAATTTTTCAATATAGCTGTAAAATAGGTATAAACTACAGATAATAAGTATCTGCTTAATGGATATTCTACTTATTATTAATACAAACAGATGTAAAATATGGATATTAAGTATCTACTTAAATAAAGTTTTATCTTCTAAAGTTGAAAAAAGATAAGTTCCTCTCCCATAATAAGTCCAAAGTATGAGATATGTAATTATGTTTCAGCATGGAGAATAGGGAATAGACTACTTGGATTTATTAATTTGGATAGCATGATTTGAACCATGACTAAATAATACAGTATAAATATGCATTTAGATACAAAGAGGAAATTAGGCTAAGATAAGGGTTATAAGAAGTTAAAATAATGTCTATCATATGAAACAGATAGAGACAGTAGTCTTGGAATCAAAATAACTAGCTCTTTTAACTTTAAATCCAGAAGAGAATTTTCCCGTGAAGGATTATAATTTGAAACATTAAAATCATCAGATCTAAAATACAAGGCCTGCATATTTCAGAACACATTTTGTCAAGAAAAGAATATTTTAAAGCTTCAAAAGGAATAAAGAATGAAATGTTTTTGAAATTAAGACAGGAATTTAAAATTAAGCGCAACAAATAAATTTACGAGGCTCACATTTTGTGTACACAAACTGGTTAGCGAGTAACTCCACTGCACGTATTGTGTATCCTACGCTTATGAACTGGACTCAACTACCTGTTCATAAAAAGAGTAAATTTATCTATTTTCCTCCTACAACACAAAGATGTGACATAAGAGCAGAAAAAAGGGATTTTACTTGCATCCTAGAAGAAGAGCACTGATTGAACAAAAATTGACAAAGCAGTTTCGTTAGCATTCCCCAGTAGGAACACCTCAGGTGATTCGCAATAAACTAAACCCTTTTTTAGAAGGCAAAAGTGAACTTCCCTTTTTGGAGATTTTACCGCAAGAAAATTGACTAAAACTGGATGTTTTTTAAATTCCAGTAAAATCCCAAATGCGCCTCTACTCTATAATAAAGATCAATGTGCATTTATTGGTGTATTTATGTAAATCTTCATCTTGTTATGCAAAGTTACCAGAGGAAAACATTACAAGTATTTACAGAAAAGAAGAATGTAAATAGCAAGTAAGACAGCCCTCTCCTCATCTGAAATGAATTGGAAAACAAATCTGATGCTCTATTTCCATGTTTTATTGTTTTTCTTTTTTGATTCGTTTTTGTTTTTAAAAAAATTTCAAATTCAAGGTGTTTTCTTCTCATCAATCAAAACATTTTTTATATGAATTAGTGTAACATTTTTTTATATGAATATTAGTGTAAACATTTTTTTATATGAATATTAGTGTAAACATTTTTTTATATGAATATTAGTGTAAACATTTTTTTATATGAATATTAGTGTAACATTTTTATATGAATATTAGTGTAACATTTTTTTATATGAATATTAGTGTAACATTTTTTTATATGAATATTAGTGTAAACATTTTTTTATATGAATATTAGTGTAAACATTTTTTTATATGAATATTAGTGTAACATTTTTATATGAATATTAGTGTAAACATTTTTTTATATGAATATTAGTGTAAACATTTTTTTATATGAATATTAGTGTAAACATTTTTTTATATGAATATTAGTGTAAACATTTTTATATGAATATTAGTGTAAACATTTTTTTATATGAATATTAGTGTAACATTTTTTTATATGAATATTAGTGTAACATTTTTTTATATGAATATTAGTGTAACATTTTTTTATATGAATATTAGTGTAAACATTTTTATATGAATATTAGTGTAACATTTTTTTATATGAATATTAGTGTAACATTTTTTATATGAATATTAGTGTAAACATTTTTTATATGAATATTAGTGTAACATATTTTTATATGAATATTAGTGTAAACATTTTTTTATATGGATATTAGTGTAAACATTTTTTATATGAATATTAGTGTAACATTTTTTTATATGAATATTAGTGGAAACATTTTTTTATATGAATATTAGTGTAAACATTTTTTTATATGAATATTAGTGTAAACATTTTTTATATGAATATTAGTGTAACATTTTTTTATATGAATATTAGTGTAAACATTTTTTTATATGAATATTAGTGTAAACATTTTTTATATGAATATTAGTGTAACATTTTTATATGAATATTAGTGTAAACATTTTTTTATATGAATATTAGTGTAAACATTTTTTATATGAATATTAGTGTAAACATTTTTTTATATGAATATTAGTGTAAACATTTTTTTATATGAATATTAGTGTAAACATTAGCAAAGCAGATTTTTTTGTCAATTTTGATGAAGAGTGTATGCTGTTTTTTCCTTTTCTTCTTTTTTTTAAAAAATAATCTCAAAACATGATTGTCTCACTGTAATTAAAACATAAAAAAAACAAAAACAAGACTGGTAATTTAACTTGATTTCTCATATTCTTTAACAAAGAAATATCCTCCAGATTTGTGAAAAGTTTGTAATATCTCTGATATTGTGACAATTTCATATATATATATATATATATATATATATATATATATATATATATATATATAGTGAACAATATATACTGTGCCTTCAAAGAATTGTTTGAAGTTTTTAGCTTGATTTGGATTGGAATGAGATAAAGAATGTGACCTCTTGTCAAACAGACCGGAAGTGACAGTAAAAGCTGTAAGGTAACAAAACTTTTTTTAGAGAGAGAGAGAGAGAGAGAGAGAGAGAGAGAGAGAGAGAGAGAGAGAGAGGGGTGCAGGGATAGATAAAGAGTGCCGGATGAGAGAAAATGGTATAGATGTGCAGACAGAGAAAATATGTGTGTGTACACAGACACACATAAGAAATGTGGAGAGAGGGAGAAAGGTTGGAATACAAAGAAAAATACAGAGAGAAAAAAGATATAGTCCTCGAGAGAGATAGAAAAGGTCAAGGGTACAGAAGTGTGCGTGTAGAGAGAGAAGTGCATGCAATAAAGAATGCAGAGGAATTGGGGATGGTAAAGAACTGCAGAGAAAAAGTGCAGATAAGGTAAACAATAGAAAGGGTTTCAAATGGTCAAGACAATACTGAATCCTTATCCATTTTAATTATAATTAAAAACATGTCAAGTTCTGAAGAACAGAATAAATGAAAAAAAAGCAGGGGGGGGGCAGTCAGTATAACAATCATCACAGAAAAAGAAATTAAAAAAATAGTATCAATAAGAAATACATTTCTTTCATTTTTTTTTTTTTTTTAGATACAAGAAAAATGTCTGCAAAGGTAATTAAATAGATAAATATTTAAAAAAAAAACAAAAAACACAGAAATTATGAAAATTGGAAAGCGTGTGTGGGAGGATGGAGGGAGGAAAAGAAAGATTTTAAAAGAGAATAAGTAGATAAAGATATATATATATATATATATATATATATATATATATATATATATATATATACGAGAGAGAGATGAAAAAGGAACAAAATTACATGCAAAGTACAATATTTGAAAATCTACTTATGTTTGTAATGAGAAAAGGATGGTCTTGTCCTGTTTCAAAACGGAAAAAGCTGTTAGTATTCCAAGTGTATATAACGTTATGACATGGATTGAATGAGGTTTTTTAATGGATTTAAGACATTTAAAAATGATGCCGTTTCTGCTCTTTTTTAGATGAATATAGCCGTTGTAATTCGAATGTTGAATGTGTAATTGAAAGGAAATGAGCATTTCTTTGTTTTTATTATTTATTGAGTATATATATATATATATATATATATATATATATATATAAATTATTATTGATATTATTTTCTGTAAGTTAACTTGTGCCTAAAATTAAGTTCTGTTCTTTTAATATAAATTTACTAATTAAAGGAGAAAAACTGTAGAAAGCTTCACATTGTTTAATTGCATTTGAGTTTTCAATAAGTGCTGATTCAAGTCTTCAAGATTTATTTAAAATGAATTTGACGAGTTTAGCTTGTTTGAAGTTAAAAGAATTATCATGTTGGAGTGAAAGAGAATAAAACATTCATGGAATTCTTATTTTTTATATCTTTTTTAGGTTCACTAAGACTTTTTTCAAGTCCTCATCGAGTTTCACTAATGTATATTTGATAAAAATTATAGCTTGGCAAAGTATATACACCTGCACTAAATGTGGGTTTGTTCTGGAAATGTTTTGTTGTTTTTATGTTTGCTTTATAGTATGTGATGTGGTTTGTATTTTGGAATTCCTACTATGTTGTAAATTATTGTATTATTGGCGTGGTGTATTATTGGCGTGGTGGATAAAAGAAATCTGTTTATAAAAAAAGTATCTGGTGTATATGATTTGTTTCTGGAAAATATTTGTGTGAAATGTCATCTTTCTCACATTACAAACATAAATGTATTTCAAATATTTTATTTTCTTCAAATTAATTATCCTGAGGAAGTTTTGAAATAAAGACGGAACGTTGATGAAGATATAATTTGGTTGGTTCCTTTTTCATTTCCTTATTACATCGGAATTTTATTTGATAATTTTCATCATTATTATATATATATATATATATATATATATATATGAGAAAGAGACAGAGAGTGAGAGAGAAATATAAAGAGGGATTGGAAGAGAGTGAGAAAGAGGGAGTTTAATTTGAGGTGAGGGTCAGGTAAAACGTGATGGTGGTAGTGGTGGGGTTAAGCAGCAGTTTTAATCGTTTTTTTTTTTATCTCAGATTTCACATTTTAAGTGGCAGTGTAGTTTCTTCTATGCCATTTAGATATGTATACATTGTGTGTGTGTGTGTGTGTGTGTGTGTGTTTGTGTTTATATACACGCACTGACAGTTGTGAGGATTGGCTTTTGGCAACGTTGCAAAGTTTTTTGTACTCATACACAGTGCAGTGCTCAATGTTTTCAGAACTTTACAGCAGTTAACTAAACTACATATTTTGTTTTTATTAGACATTACCATATTTTTTACGGTCTTGATAATCACTAAACAGCTCAAACACACAAGCTGAACTGTTTAATTTTTATTTAATTTTTAAAATATTTAAAAAAAAATTTTGTTAATTTAAAAATATTTGTATTGTTTATTCGTAAAAAAAGTTCTCAATATAAAAACACAACAAAGCAGTGGTATTATTTCTAACATGGAAACAATTTCAAACATCGTACTGGAATTTATATATATATATATATATATTATATATATATATACAGAGTGTCCATAAATAGTGTGTGCACTTTAAAAAATTTATAACAGTTGTAATGGAATTTTTTATAGATTACTTCTAAGTTTTAAGTAAAATTATTTTCATCACAAAATTTGCAACAATTTTTAAATAAGTACAATTTTGTTTTTCAGAATCCATGGCTTTAACTGAGGAAAACGTAAACCTCTGCTTGGTTGAACTGAATTGAAATGAGATTGTTTTTCTTAGGAAACAATTGTGTATGCAATCAAATCTTGTTCATTAAATTTGAAGGCGAAAATAATGATTTCAGGCATTATTACAAATCAGATGGCTAATTCGTTTTACTCTTTTATATTGTTAATGCTGGATGACATGTGGAAACTTAAATAAAATTTCAATAAAAACTTAAAATAGATTTACTTCTTTCTGATCAGTTTTTCAGATTTCTACCGCAAATACAAATAAAGTTATAATTCCATACACACGAACTTTATGGAAACCCTGTGTGTGTGTGTGTGTGTGTATGTGTACTTTTTGTTTGTTTTACACATTCATGAGTATGTTTCGGTCAGCTAGTTACAAGTAACTAGAGACCTCTTCAAGCGATATTGCTTATACAAAAGTTAATGTAGTACAGTCTCTAGTTACTTGTAACTATCTAAGCAAAACATACTCATGAAAGTGTAGCGACATAAATCCTTATGCAAAACAAAAAGTATATCTTGCCCTAATCCAGTATTGAACATTCTTGCATTAACTTCATTAAAACTTCATTGGTTGCCTTACCTCTGGAAAAAATTAACCTGGAATTATATACTGGCATGGGTGCCCCGCGTTGCCCGGGTGTTTAGAGCAAAAAAAAAAAAAAAAAGTGGTAGTAGGAAGGCAGGCTCGAACCCGTACCACAAAGGAGGAAAAGAACGGGGGAAAAAACCTGACGTCTTTGCTGTTACGACCACCGTCAAACCGGAAGTGATGTAGGTTATAATTAAGGCTAGTCAATCGAAAGGAGAGGGTGACTTTCAAAAATATTGGCAAAAAAAGCGACCCCCCCCCCCTGTAGAAAAGTGCCCAGTTGAAGGTGAAGATATTAATGTTTTTAGCCAATCTTTTTATATTTGTTGTCTAAAAGGTCGAACTTCAAAACAATACTGATCTTGTAAAAATCCGTCGCCTCTGTCAAAAGTTTTTGGCAGACATGCAAACATACATTTATATATTGGTAACTAAAATTTTCGACCCAAACTGATTAAAAAGCTTGCCCTATTTATGAATACCCTTTATGTAAAATTTCAAATGCTTAGACCAGAAACTGTCTGAGTAATTTGGTAGAGACTGCAACGGTCAATTTTTTTTTTAAATTTGACCCCTTAACATTTATTGTTTTGGGCTCAAATCAAGTTATTAAGTTAGATCCATGTCCAAGGAATCTATATCTAAAATTTCAAGTGTTTATACCCAAAATTGGCAGAGGAATTTGGTAGAGTTCTCAAAGGTAATATCGTTGAACTTTGACCCCTTAAAAGCCAAATTTCTGACCGAAAACCAATTGCAAAGATTTTTCCAAATCTCAATACCCTGTATATCAAATTTCAAGTCTGTAGACTGAAAATTTACAGAGATATTGTGTAGTGAAATGTACACAGACAGACACTTTCACATTTATATATAAAAAACATTGAAATTAATCTATATATTCAGGTATTTTGGTGCTACGATGCAAATTGTCAAGAGCATTAGTTCATAATGAAAACAAATTGCCTAATAGGGAAATCAAAAAATTCATTGTCGTATTTTATAATCAGCAGTAATCACTATCCGACATGCCAACACAGTTACTTCACGTAAAGTCCTAACAGTGGAAGTGAGAGTGTTTGTCGAGAAACACGTTGGCATGCGAAAATGCTAAATAGCAGTTGCTGATGTTCGTAAAATTTAACAGTGTCAAGCTTTGATTTTCAGATTTCTTTTTTGGACAATTTGGTTTTATCATCAACTATTGAGCCTGACAAGGCGCATTGTAGTGCGAAAATAGAAATTGATTTGTGTTGACATTTTAAATGTTTATATAGAGCATATTTATAAAGCTCTACTTTGTATTGAGCACTTTTGAAAAAAAACATGTTTTTAAGCTCATTTTAGCAATATATTTGAACTATGTGTGTGAGTGTGTATTACAGAAGATCAGAAAAACATTGGTATCGTAGATTTCAAATCTAAACAAAAGGGAATCTATAATTGATCTTCTTTACCAGATTCTCTTCAGCCTTTATGTTAGCCATCATGATTAAAGTCACAGATCAAGGGATAAAAATTCTTGCACAGCACAATATCGGCAGAATTTGAGTATATATATATATATATATATATATATATATATATATATAAAAGCGTCGCCATACATGTTGAGCTTTATGTATATATTAGTGTTGGGAGGATTCGTGAGAATTGGAAAAATCGGAATTTTGGGAGGGGTATCAGAATCTAAAAAATTTAAGTCTGATTTTCTGTTCAAATAATGGTTCTTTGATTTTTTTGTTGGTGTCTCAAATATTTTCAAATATTGGATTCTTTACTTTTCAATGGTAAGAAAATTAAACTGCATTTATTGTTAGTACGCTCAGAAAGAATATGCAGCATTTGTGAGTGCATCTTGATTTGTTGGCTCTCTTCCAATTTTGAGAAGTTGTTTAACATTATATATATATGTATAAAATAATTTAAATTCTTTTCTGATACATCTATATATATTTGAATGCAAATTTAAAATTATATATATATATATATATAACTTAAAGTAGTTTGCTTGAACCATTGTTTAATGTGTATATAAAAAGAAATTAAAGTTTATAGAAGGCAGAACAATGCAAAGATGTAATGGATAAACTAAAGCTGAAGCACCTTAAGATATAATTGTGAAACCAGCTATGAAGTTTTACTTTTATTGATCCAATTCATGTGTATACGTATAACCATACGTATATATGTATATATATATGCTTTTTTTATACAATATTTTGCATGTAGGATGTTCTTACTTGTGTCAGGCGGTGTGTCCAGGATGCTATATTTCGGGATGACTTCCTTCATCAAGCGTGTGTTCAACTTTCAAACTTGAATAGTGGGTTTTATCGTTTATGATTGTATTGTTGGAGTTTCCTAGATGTGAATTCACTGAAACTCTGGTGTTTATCAAAAAGTGCTCAATGACAAGCGGAGTGTAATAATAGTAATTTATACTATTGCACATGGTGAGTTCATATGTATGCGAGTTCATGGGGTCAAAAGTTCTAGTATATGGCTAAAATTGACTGACCACCACAAAATACACACCCCCAGCCATAAACATCTTGGTGTGATAAAAAAGAATAAAAAAAATGATAACAAATTTCAAGTACAAACTTTTGCCATATGTTTTGTTCTTTATGATTTGTTCAAATGAAAAAAAGTATAAAGGAGTTGCAGCAGAAACATGTATGCCAACATATATATATATATACATATATATTGTTTGGTCTTGCATTCAAATTTATTTAATTTTAAATGGATTAATAAATATTGTAATTTATTAACTTTTTATTTTATCAGCAATTTTTGTTTTTGTAGCTTTTTATCATCTCCATAGATTTTAATATAATATTTATTTCTGTAATTTTAATTATATAAGTTATCAAAATATATTTATGGCAATTAAACTACAAAGAGGCTTCCATATTTCATCCTTGTTGAGAATTGTCAGGTTAAAGTGCATGAAATTCGTGTTAGTGAGTGTTTTTATAGCTAACCAATCAACTTTACTGCCTTAACCATATTTTTGTACTTTACTACCTAGCTCTACTTACATACTGAACACTGTTGAAGTAAATATTGAAAATTGGTACATGATAATATATCGCCTTATAATATTTTGTGTATTCACACACACACACACACACATATGTATATTGTTGGCCTGGCAGGACCACAGAGCGAGACAACTGAAACAGCAAAACTAAAGCTGGCCTGCAGGATACTATATATACAAATCTAAGCAAATTTATTGGTTTGAAAATATAGGTTCGTTTTTACAAATTGTCATAAAATTTTAACCATAGAATAGTATTATAATCTTCAAAAAGCCTGCAACTTTTCATGTAGTTTCGTCCCATAAAAACCAAAGATATGAGCATTTTAATATATATATATATATATATATATATATATATATATATATATATTCAAGCAAATATTATTAAATACAATGGAGACACTTTGCTTTATGATTCTTTTTTTTTTAATTTTTTCGATTTTCCGTATAATCTTTTTTGTATCAAAATCAAAAATATTAATAAAAGTTTGATAGTTGTTGCAGTCATGAGCGCTTTCGATTCGTCCATGAATCATCATCAGGTGTTCAAGTAAAAGTCCGAAGGAGTGAAAATGAGAATTAAATGTGAAAACTAAAATATACAGTAAATGGTGATAAGTATAGAGTCAACGAAAAGTCGATTAAAAATTAAAATATTAAAAACAGCAAGTTCGTGGACACCGTGAACAAAGTCCGTCCAATATGAACTACGCAGGTCATTTTAGAATGTTACTGCTTTTCTCGAATGCGATATCGTTTATAATGGGTTGAAGGATTCCAATATATCACGCTTCAAGAATTTTTAATTTTTAAATATTATTTTAATGTTGTATAATTTTTATGTTGTCAACAAGGACCTTTCTAATATTGGAAGGGGGACAGTTATGTTCTTTTATCAAATGTTTATATATATAGCACTAGTATTTATTTAGATGCATGGTTATTCAGCGGGACAATGTTGTCGTTGTATGCCCAATGTATGCATTATTTTCGGAGTTACATTCTCCCATAGAGTTTGTGTGTATGTGTGTGTGTGTATATATATATATATAGATACACACACACACCAACTTTTTTGGCAATTTTATAAGTTCCACATCTCAGCGACTATTAATCAGAATTTAACAAATGAAGGCTCGTTGGAAAAGTAATGAACTGAATTGTGTAGTGGACTATATAACATTTGCCCTTAAGGTCGCACATTAAAGGGATCATCCAGAGCCTATTTTTGGCACTTTTTTACAACCATAAAATGTTTCAGTCATCTGTTTTCCTAGTTTTGCATATAAATTACAAAATATCTGATATTTCCCCAAAACCTTGATGGAGGGGGAGACTAAAACTTGCTGCTACGGTTTCAAATGATCTGAAATAACAACAAGGGGATTCAAAATATTTCTCATATGTTACATCTCCCCTCTTTGGTTTTCATACATAAAGTGAATTTCACAGTGAATAAGAATTATTTGATATGGGAGATATTCATAATCATGCCTAATTTCTAATACGAGAAATATTTGGAATCAAGTCTCTCCTTGCTGTTATTTCACGTCATTTGAACTCATAGCAACAAGTTTTAATCTCCCCTTCCATCAAGGTCAGAGATTTTGGAGATATATATATATATATATATATATATATATATAAATAAATAAATAAATATAACACGGAAATTACATAATTGTTATTGCTCTGTTTACCACATTGAGCTCTCATACCCGGATTTCCTCCTGGAATTATTCCATTATAACACTATATATATATATATATATATATATATATATATATATATATATATATATATATATATATGAAAAAAGAAATGAAAAACTGAGTTGAAATTTATAATCAAATTTATTGTTCGACTGAATACCTCCCCCCACCCAAATTTTACAAAGTCCTTATTCCATGGAGTTTCAAAGAATACTATTCTTCTCATCAGAAAACAAAATGAAATAAGCAAATTATATTTGTAGCAATGCTAGAATTTGCTGGTTGTGGCATTAAATATACATCTTTGCAATTTATGACTATAATAAAGTGCGGTTTCATTTAATGCTGATTTCTTTCTGTCCTCTGGTGAGGAGAATAGCAAGAATAGTATTCTTTGAAACTCCATGGAATAAAGACTTTGCAAATTGTTTTTTGGAGTATTCAGTCGAACATTAAATTTTGATTGTAAATTTTAATTTTCTTTCTCATATAATAAGCTCTACTTTCTATTGTGTATTGAGATTTTTTATTTGGTTGGAATTAAAATATCTATATATAAATACTGGTATTTATATTAGACTAGCATTTCAGCCCGGCGTTACCCGGGTGTTTGAGCAAAAAAAAAAAAAAAAAAAAAGTGGTAGTAGGAAGGCAAGCTCGAACCCGTACTGTGAAGGAGGAAAAGAATGGGGGGGGGGGAAAAAACGTCTTTGCTGTTACGACCACCACCAAACCGGAAGTGACGTAGGTTTTAATTAAGGCTAGACGATCGAAAGGAGAGGATTACTTTCGAAAATATCAATGAAAAAAAGCAACCTCCCTGTAAAAAAGTGCCCAGTTGAAGGTGAAGATATTAATGTTTTTAGCCAATTTTTCGGTATTTGTTGTCTAAAAGGTTGAACTTTAAAATGATACTGATCTTGTGAAAATCTGCCGCCTCTATCGAAAGTTTTAGGCAGATATGCAAACATACATACATACATTTATATACTGGTAACTAAAATTTTCAACCCAAACGAATTAAAAAGCTTGCCCTATCTCTGAATACCCTTTATGTAAAATTTCAAATGCTTAGACCAGAAATTGTCTGAGTAATTTGGTAGAGACTGAAGCAGTCAAATTTGTTTTAACTTTGACCCGTATTATGACCCCTTAAGATTTATTGTTTGGGGCTCAAATAAACTTATTAAGATAGATCCATGTCCAAGGAACTTAAATCTAAAATTTAAAGCATTTAGACCCAGAATTGACGGAGGAGTTTGGTAGAGTTCTCAAAGGTCAAATCGTTGAACTTTGACCCCTTAACAGCCAAACTTCTGGCTGAAAACCGATTACAAAGAGTTTCCCAAATCTCAGTACCCTGTATATCAAAATTTGACAGAGTTATTGTGTAGGGAAATGTATACAGACAGACACACACACACACACTTTCACAGATATATAGATTGAAGCTTATCATTGCTTATATTAGGTAAACACCGCATCTCCTTTGATTTCATTAATATATATATATATATATAAAGCTGAAGGTCTCTGTGTGTGTCTGGTCACGAATAGGCTTTTATATGGTTGACTATTATAGAAAACTGATTACATGTATCGAGACACAGGACTGGGTATGTTTGATCTGGCATAATGATGATGCATTAAAATTATGGGGTCTGCGTATGCGCCTGGTCCACAAAGTATGGAAATAAAAAAATTTTAGAATTAAAAAAAAAAAAAAAAAAAAAAAAAAAAACGTGTACAAATGCTTTTGATATAGATGTACATTATAATACTTTGATAAGTATGCTTAACTTATATAGGAATGATATAATAAAATTGTGGGGTCTGTGTTCGCGCCTGGCCTCCATAGAATGGAAATAGGCACAAACTTTAAATAAAACTTTTCATATCTATCTGTGTAAGTATATTTTGATAATTATGTTTCAGTTTGAAGAAATATGGTATGATAAAATTATGGGGTGTTCGTTCGTGCCTGACCTCCATAGAATGGACATATGTCACAAAGTTTAACAAGGTTTTTTAATATAGATCCACAGAAAATTGTGATGTGTTTCAGTGTGAACAGGTATGGTATAATAAATTATGGGGTTTATCTATTCTATTTTTACTTTCATCATATTTTGCTTTGGTTTTGACACCCCCAAATTCGAAGCTATCTCTTTACAACCCTTCCTTTTCACTTTTTACTTTCATAAATCAAAGTCCATTTTCTGTAGGCTGTTTTTGAACCCAGGTACTTTTGCTAGTATATATATATATATATATATATATATATATATATATACACACACAGATTATTGAACTCTTATGCTGTAATCATATATGAAGTCAATTTAATATTAATGTGTATTAATATACTAATATATATATATATATATATATATATATATATATGAGGGTCATTCTAAAACTAAGGGCTCCTATAATTTTTTTTACTTAAAAAGTTGAAGAGCTATGAAGACGGGAGTGGTATCATTAAAATGAGTAACCTATTGTACTCCAGAATTTATTTATCTACATAGTGACCACCATTTTCAATGCATTTTTGCCACAAATTCAATGATGCATCACCGATACTGATACACATCCACAATAGATTTTTTTTAAGAGTCTTGCACCGTCAATATCTGCAACAAAGAGATGAAACCGTCAGATCATGAATGCAAAATTGTTCAGTCAGCATAATACAATTTGCAACTCCCTCTGATCCATTTGAACGGATTAAAATATAGGAGACATTACTTTTGGAACTTCCCTTGTATGATAGTGTATTATGCATTACTGCACCTTTATTATGGATGCTAATGTTTGTATGATTAATATTAAACAAGTAATACATGTTACAAATAAACAAAGTATATCACAGAGTGATAAATGAGAAATATAGCATTCAAACCTGTGAGAGACACTACTTATATGGGTTCTTTGTAAAACCTGCTTTATCACAAAATGTGGTGAACATGTTATTTCGATAATTTTGGGGTTCTTTAGCTATATTGCTTATTAGTCAAGTCCTCTAAAGTGACCCCTGCATAACGTTACCTTCTTTCAGAGGTACAGTTTCATTTTTCGTGCCCGGTTTTATTGCCTTAGATTAAATTGTTTCTTGCAGAAGACGTTTATTACATGGTGGATGAGAACAGCCAATCAAATTCTTTGATTAAAAACTGCAACACATGCAAAACTAGCCATGTCCTCCCAAACTGTAAGATGACGTGGCAGAAGTCTATTATACAACTTTTCGTTGCCAGGTTCCCAAGCTAATTCACACATGATGTGGATGACAATGAAGAGAGTTGCATAGAGAAGATGGCATTTGAGAAGATTTGAACTGAATAACATACAAAGTTACTGATTTTGCACATGCATTTGCACGATTGCAAACAACAAAAAAGCAGTATTTCTTTTCATTCTTTCTGTATGTAACCCCATTTTTCCTGTCTCTCCCCATATTATGCGATTACATACATAATAAACTGTTGAAAAACAAATTCCAATGTTAAAATATATAACAAGTTCACCATATTCGCTTGTTTGATGCAACTACTTACATTGCTAGTAAAAATGTAAGATCGATCACAAAAATGTAAGATCTATCACAAAACATGTAAAATTTTATTTCTACTATTTCAACTTTATCTAAGCAGTCAGCTTGGTCGTCCATTTGTCTAAGACGATACAAAGTTATGTGATTCCTCTTCTGGTGCACAGGTTTGGTCGCATTTTTTTCTTTGTGGATATCTTTGTTTATTCAAAGTCCTGCATACCAAATTGTTTAATGATATTAGCTGTGCAAACATTAGTAGCAACAAAAGCACAACAAAAGTACTTAAAAATACATATTTTTTTAAATACTTTTAATTTAACTTTGAAGTGATTATTTTTGTTTTTAAAATTTACCATTATTTTTTCTATTTTATTGTTTTTTATTATTCAGGTTCATTATTTTATAATTATTATAATTCAATATAATTTTTAAACTGCAAATTATATTCGTTTTTATTTTTATGAAAATATGTTTTAAAATAATGTTTCTTAAAATTTTAAAATGTTTTATTTTAAGAATGTTTCAAATTAATGGTGAATTCATCTATTAATATTTCATTATAATTTCTCATAATTTCTAGACTTCTTTTTGGAAAAAAAAAATTTATTGTAAAAGAAATGTCTTTTTTATACTGTATTATGTTTTTTTTTTACTGTGTATTTTTTTTTATACTGTTTAATGTTTTTTTCTATATCTGTATTTTAGACAGTCTTTACTTTTCCTATTTTTCCTTTGTAAGTTGAATTTCATTGCTTTCTATGCTGTTAGAAGTGGATTGTAATTATCCTATCCCAACCTTTCTTCAACCTCTTGAATTGCTGTATAACTGAGCATATAATTATACTCTTGTCTTTTTTTTATCTTTACTTGGTGTCTATATTTCTGTAAAAAATCATATCGTCTCAGAAACAATCATACACAAAACCTATTTATCTTGGAATGTATGGAATGAATATATCATGAATTTGTTTATTTCAGATCCAAATGAAACTATTTATTCCAGCCAAAAATAAGAGTCCGTTTTCTATTTTTTCAGTTTTTTCACAGCAAAACGTTCTGCATGTGCAGTAGAAAATTTTTCAACTAGTTTCCAAATCTAAGAGAATTCTTTTAATTTAAAATGAATTTTCCATTGCTGGTGAAATGATATTTGTTTTAAAAATTTCTATTGAAATCTGTAACATCACAATAACATCAAAATTTGCAAAAATTTGTGTATAAATGAAAATATTCAAAAATTTGCAAACATTAAACTTTTACAAAAATGTGGCTCATTTACATGATTCTCAAAAATGTTAAAAAAAATTTTCATCAAGAAAAATACTGACATGCATCACTTATAATCTAATATACGAAGCATTTATTTTTTAATGTTGAGCTTTTGTCAGTTATTCTTTTTAATTATAACCATTTTAACTGTTTTATCCCAATGTTGACTAATCTCAAAAAACTTCTACAAAAGATGTGAAAAAAAAAAAAAATACTTTCACAAAAAACACTCGACTAGCTAAAACCATTATATATGATTTTACCCACTCTCTATCTGTGCCTAAATGTAAACGCAGATTCCATGAACAAACCTTCTTTCCTAGAACTGCCCGCCTTTGGAACACTGTTCTGCTGGCATGCTTCCCGGCTAAATACAACATGGTATCTCTCAAACCTAATGTAAACAAGTTCCTGTTCAGTTGTCCTCATAAATGATCAAATTCTACCCAATTTACATCATTAACGATTACATCACTACCACGTTATGTTCATTAACCCTTATCCTCGACTGACCTTCACGCCTTGATAAGTGAAAAAAGAAAAAAAAGTGTCAACTTTTGTTTCAAACTTTAAACGATGTATTAAAGTCCTTAACCCTCCCCACTTCTGTCTTTTTCTTTATATTTTTTAATACCTAATATAAACCGGATATGTTGAATTGACCCTAAAAACTTTAATCTATATATACCCTCACTAGTCTATATATATAAAAAAGGCAAAATGTGTATGACCATTTCGTGTATGTCTCGCAACGGCTTCTTTCGCACACGCTCCCGGGTTCGTTGTGATCGCTTACAACTGCTTATATAGGTCCTAGATAATAATATCTAGGATTTACGAAAGCGCGTAGCGTATAGATTTATTTACATCGACTTTTACAAAATTGTTGATTGGGCTTTTTCATATAAAAAGCGAAACTAATTCAAAGTTAACAATGAACAGCGTTCTCGGCATTGCGCCGGGAAACGTCCAGAAGCAATCAGTTTTGATCGATGTGGGGACAAAGTCCTCTATCAGACAATTGCTAATCAGTCTGGAAAATGGGGAGCTGGTTTTCCCCTCCTCAACATATGTTGGGGAAAAAACCAGTCAAACCCAAGTTAACTGTTCTATTTGACCTCAATAATTAGGTCAAATAGAAGCAGCAGGGTTAACTTTTATTGCTGCCACCTGTCAATAGTTAAATAAATTCAAACGTGTTCCTTTGTATGTCGCGATGGCCCAATGGTTAGTGTCACACGTTTTTTTTTTCACACTTTAATTTCCAACTTTGTCTCAAGGGTTCGATCCTCATACTCACCTACCAAAACTTTTTTTTTATTTAACCCCCCCCCCCCCCCCGGAGTTTGGATTTACCCAAAACCACACACACCTCAAAACACCCGGGCATCGCCGGGTACTTCCCGCTAGTCTATATATATAAAAGCGAAAATGTAGGTTTGCATGGGTGTTTGTGTATCCGCTTAAAACTTTCGAGACAGAACAAAAATTCTCCACCCTTCACCCGAAAAATATTGAAAAATTGGCCAAAAACGTTAATTTTTTCACCCCGAAATCATGACCCGATTTAGTTTAAATAGTTGAAAAACTGACTAAATTTCATGTACGTCGTGTTAGCTCAGTTGGTTAGGGCTTTGGTTCATTATCTAAACGTTTTGGGTTTGAATCGTGGCGTGAGATGTCTTCTTTTTTTTTTTTTTTTCGATTTTTTTAAATTTAAATATTGAACCAGTGTTATTAAGCCATTTTTCACATAACGTTTGTTTTTCTGTTTTTTTTTTGTTTTTTTTTTTTTACTTCACTTATTCTAAGGTTTTCATTAACACCCCCGACCCCCCCCCCAAAAAAAAAAACACCCAGGTACGCACCGATTTTTTAAATTTTAATATCGAAGCAGGCTTATTTAAGCCATTTTTCATGTGTTTTTTTTTTTTTTTTTGGTTTTAACGTTCGTTTTTCTGTTTTCTTTTTTCTATTTTTACATTTAACATCGTTCGTTTACCTTACGTTAGTTTTTTTTGTGCTTTTTTTCCGATGTTTTGATTACCCGCCCCCCGGTACCCCCCGCTTTCTGTTTTCTTTTTTTTTTTACTTTGCTTATTCCTACATTTTCATTAACAACCACACACACCTACAAACACTCGGGCAACGCCGGAAGCAATCAACTTTGATTAATGTTGTATATCAGACAATTGTTATTCAATCTGGACAATTGGGAGCTTGGGGAAAAAACAGTCAAATTTGGGTAAACAAACCCAAAGTCTTCCTCACAGCAAAAGTTAACTGCGTGACTTCTATTTGACCTCAATAATTAGGTCAAATCGAAGCAGCAGAGTTAACTTTTATTGCGGACACCTGTTTTTAATAGTTAAATACATAAATTTAAATGTGTCTCCGTTGTATGTCGCGGTGGCCCAATGGTTAACGTCGCACTTTTTTTTTTTTCACACTTTAATTTCCAACTTTGCCTCAAGAGTTCGGGTTCGATCCTCATACTCACCTACCAAAACTTTTTTATTTTTTTTATTTTAGTTTAGTTCGATTACCCAAAACCACACACACCTCAAAACACCCGGGCAACGCCGGGTACCCCCCGCTAGTACTATCTAAAAACATTTTTAGTTAAATCATTCTTTGTAATGTTTATGCAAATATTACATTTTTCAAAGGATTTTACCATATGGATTATGTCATATGCATGATTTTAAACTTTAAAGGAGTCATTTTTAATACACATTTAAAAAAACTCACAATTCAGTCTGGAATTTACCGATATTCATGGCTTTGAATTTTACAACTGTTCCTGTATTTTCATTTGTTCAACCACAAAATGTTCTTTTCAAACAATCACTTAGATTTAATTTTCAATTCATGTGTTAAGTAAAATTTATAATTATCTTATTTTGATAAATGATGAAATGAGCCATTGAAAATCCATAGATTTAGGAAAAAAATTTTGTATTCCTTGTCAAACAATAAATTTGTAAATTTTAAATTTACATAATTAAAAATTTTCATTATATATATATATATATATATTAGTTATATTTTTTGGAAAAAAGGATACCAGCAGAGTGCTCTATTATAAGGAAAAATCTGAAAATAAGAGCGTATTATTTATGTTTTGTTTACAGAAAGTTTAGATGAGAGAAATCATCGGTACTGCCGGTTTCAAAAGACAGTTTGATATGGGTATCTAAGACTGTCCCTAATTATCAGGTTTGTAACCGACGGTACCGATGACTCATCTAAACTTTCTGTAAATAAAACATATATATAAATATATATAAAAGGTAGATTTCAAAAATTCAAAATGTAATAGAGATTTCAAACATTATAATCAAGCTGTGTAACTAAACAATTATGTCTATCCATGTGTGTATGATGTCTTATATGTGGAGCTAAATTATAATATTTGAAATTTGAATAAATGCTTGGAATTTTTTTAAATCTATAAAATATATATAAGTTTTCACTGATATAACTTATTAATCATTGAAGTTATTTTATTTTCACTCCATATATATATATTTTTTATTTATTTCAGGTTAAAAAAAAAACTACAAAATAAAAACCATTGAATTTTAATGAGGTTGTGGATAGTGCTCAATTAAAAAAAGCAAGATATTTTATTCAATTTAGGTAAAACAAAATTACCATAAGTTGCTACAATTAATTTACTGTTTCAGTCTTAAAAGACATTAGGCAACAAGAGATCGCTGGTCCTTATTGAGGTCAGTCATTATAAGACCAGAAGTCTTGTCACCTGACGATACTTTTTAAGACTGAAAAAGTACATTTATTATTGTACCTATTTACAATGTCTCCTCATCGGACAGAGTTAGGCACCAGGGTCGTTTTTTAACGTAAAGAAAAGGTACAAAAATTAAAAGTTCTATTTTTTACTGTTATAATTCCATTTGCTGTTTTTAATACGAAGACCTTTCTAGACATGGCATTGATCAATTGACGAGTATCATCTTGAGGAATTTCTTGACATGTCTGATGCAATAATGATAAAAGTTCAAGCTTGGAAGGTGCCTTCCTTTTCTTTTTGCAAAGGTTCCAGTCTAATATGCCCCAAAGTGTTTTCCATAAACAGGAAGTTAACGGTTCATTTTACCACTTGAGAATATTGATAGGAGTCCTTCATGTAATATTGAAAAATATTTAGCAGAATTGATGTTTCCTTTGCACTCTACTAGGTGTGAGCAACTATCACTCCATATTGCACCGCATACCATAACCGAAAACCCCATGTTGCAGTCTTTTTAAGTCACTGAGGGAGCCTCCATACTAATACACTTCCACTGTCAGGAAATAATACAAATCATAACTCATCAGAGAAAATAACATTGGTCTAAAAGGTCATAGGTCTCTCAAAAAAAAAAAATTGTCTCAGTCATAAAGCATTTCTCCTTCACTGAGAGAGAAGAAATTGCAGCATCTGAAGGACAGATACTACACTTTGATCTTGACTCGAATTATTACTGTAGCGACTTATGGTAATTTTGTTTGCATAAATGGAATATATATATAATATATATATATATATATATATATATATATATATATATATATACACACACACACACACACCATCCTGATGAATTTATGGCATAATCCAGTAAAATCTTACTGTCTTTATATAAAAATGCCAGATAATAGAATTTATATAGCATAAATCATTTTACATCCACACTAACATAATGGCCTGAATATATTCAATTTATATAGCATAAATCATTTTACATCCACACTAACATAATGGCCTGAATATATTCAATTTATATAGCATAAATCATTTTACATCCACACTAACATAATGGCCTGAATATATTCAATTTATATAGCATAAATCATTTTACATCCACACTAACATAATGGCCTGAATATATTCAATTTATATAGCATAAATCATTTTACATCCACACTAACATGATGGCCTGAATATATTCAACTGGTTAGCAGCCAGAAATGAAACATTTCTGCATATGTGTAGCTCAAACTTTCATATAAATGAAATTTATATATTCTACATTTAAGCTATTAGAAAACTTAATATTTTCTGTAGAATGCAAATATGTAAACTTAGTAGTAAATTATGAAAATATATTTATAGCAATTATGTTACTCAGACGCATCTATGTTTCATCCATGCAGGGAGTTTCCCACAATTTCCTACAAGGAGGAAATGCAGACACCTCTGTAACTTAACTGGCAGAAGATATGACATATTTTACTATCTATAATGATATAATTCTAGTTCATTCAAAATCATCTCATTTACAAACAAAAAGATTTCATTAATCATATTTTGTGAATGGTAAATTTTGTATACCACAAATGTGTATATTTAAAAAATATGCAAAAACAATTTTTTTGGAATAAAATTTTCTGCATGAACTGAGATTATGTCAAGTTAAAAGCTTTAGGTGTGTTATAAAAATTGAGCTACTATGTAAACCTTTGTGCACAATACATATTTTTAATAGGCTATTTACATATTGACTTATGTGATATAAATAATTTTTCTAAACCAGTGGTATGACATAATTCAATTCTTAAATATCATATTTAATAAGTAATCAAGCACTCTAGTTGGTTGGGTTTCCAAATACTTGAACCTTTTAAATATGAATTAACTTTTAACATTATTAGTATTAGTTGCTTTTTTTTTTAGTGTTGATGATAATGATTCAGGTAAACTATTAGATAAACAATTTGTTTGTCTAAACTAAGAAAACCACAAAAAGAAGACCCGTACAAGATTAAAACCTGCATAAGGTGGTCCTCTTTCCTCTGAAAGAGAGACCACCTTATGCAGGTGTTGTCTTAGACTGCTTGACTAATAAACCAAATTTTTATAGAAAGCTGAATTTGTACACTTATCTCAGTTCTGTGAGAAATCTTTCTTCAAATTCTTAACAGCAATGTAGCGATAATCTTGTCAGAGTTGCATCAAGCAAGAATTATATTGCGAATGTGTTATATATTCTAACATTGGAATTCATTTCTGACAGTATAATGTTGATTTATTTTTGCTGATGTACATGTTGGAGCTCCGGTGAGTTCTAAAACCATTCGGCTCAATTAGTCAAGTAATCAAAGACAACACTTGCATTAGATAATATCTCTTTTAGATGTACAGGTTAAAATCATGTAAAAATCTACATTTTTACTTAATGATTTTCTTTGTTTATTCCCAGCCCGGTGGCTAAACTAACATGGTATTACCACACAAACATAAGTGTCATAAAAAGCTTTATCATATAAATATATATATATATATATATATATATATATATATATATATATAAGTATTAAATCAATGTTCTATGATTTTATGGTTGATTGAAATAAAATAACCTTTACATGCATTTTTGAAGAAGTTGACAGCATTCACAGGTAATGCAGACTGTTGAATCCCCATTTAACAGCATGGATTGATCATGAATGTTGTTAACATCTTCAGAAACATGAATAACTGCTATCTAATTCTAAAATTGTAATCATAAAATGATGTGACTATGATTTAATATTTTATTCAAATATTAATAGTTTTATTGAAACTTTTGAAGATTAAACTTCATCTTTGATTTTGATATTGATTTCTGCTCTGAACTGTATGAATTTGCACATATATATATAAAGCTCTTTGTAAACACAAATCAAATATACCACTCTCCAGTAGCTTTCAATGCTTATATAAGTGTTCTCATGTTACTTGCTAACGCCACCTGCCTGACAGCCAAATAATTACAATCACTGTCAACTAGATGGTCGTTGCTTGAAGCAGGTATCTGTCTAGCCATACTGGAGAGCTGATATACAACAAAATAGTTTGACTGTGGATGACCATAAATATGTTAGAGTATAAGAAGGCTACAACAATGGATTTCCTGCATTGCTATAGCCTTCTTACACTTACTAGCAATGCTTCAAGCCAACTACCTTTCTCTTGTGTGTGTGTGTGTGTATACATACACACACATATATATTCCTTTGTATTTTCATATTTGTTAATACTTTTATATTGAAGTTTTCTTTTGAATTTTTCGCTCTTCACGGACGGACAGAGGGAAAGAAAAAGAAAAAATTTTCAAATAAATTAAAAAAAACAAAAACAAAAAAAAACGGCCACATTTTTGGGAGTAAAAAATTTGGTTAACTGGTCAGCAATCATTAAAGTTATAGAAAGAGTATCTTTCTTTTTCTCTCCATGTTTTCATTTTGTCGACAAGAAAAACAATGTACCAAGCCAACAACAACAACGAAGAAATGATATATGATCAGTATAATTATTATTATCAATATATCTTCATCATCAAAGCTAAAAAGTCATGTGATCGGTTCTTCTTGTGTTTGAATATTAGTAGAATTCAGAATCTGAACTTTGGTAGGACTGGTCTCGACCATCATGTATGCTCCCCACTGGACTATCACCACAGTCAGCATTTCTTGGTAGACCTGCAAAATAAAGATGAAACAAGAATAAAAGTAATTTATAAGCTTTTTAGGTTTTTTTACATTATCAAAGACATGGGGAGGGGGAGTAATGAATCAAAAATTAAATATTCAACATATATTTGTCACAAAACGTTGTCATAAGTAATCAAATTTTTGTTATTCGATTAATCATTTTAAATATTTTTTTTTACTAATGAGTCACCACTCATCAAGGTTCAAAGGTCACTTAAGGACAGTCGGGTTAATGGATTGTGTAGGGTGGATGGTTAGACTAATATCTTGAGAATTGCAGACTATGCTGAGATCTGAACTGAAATTGATTCTTTAATGTGACGGTTCAACAAGAATTTATTAACATTGGACTTAAAAATAATCATGTTGTAACCATTAGGGAAGCAGTCCTATGGTATTAGGTTCCATAGATGAATAGTTCTTCGAAAGAAATTTTAATGTTCATGTATATGTAATATTTATGTATTCCCTATAGAAAGAACGATTAGAGAATCTACATAAATATAGCTGTGTATTTTTATATAAAATTTACAGAGAAAGGCAATGGAAGTGTTCCCAAATTGCAACTATCCATAAAGGGCCCACAAGAGCATAACTTCCTTTAAAACTTAAAATATATCCTATTTTTATGAAATTTATGTCCAAAGTTTTCCAGGAAAACAATAAAAGTTGTCACAAATCTCAAACTACTAATTCTAAGGAAGCTTTGTGGAAACTGTAACTTGTGGACATTGTTGATTTGGATTTTTGCTGGATACCTATGAAAATTCTCATGCAGATCCAGTGTTGAAAAACTCTTTAGATTTCATTAGTCATGTTTATACTTAAAATAAACACTGCCTTGAAACAGTTGTAAACAACTATATATGACATTTAAGAACTATTTAAATCATCAAAAATACATAGAGTGCTACTGGTCTTATAGAAAATCAGATTTAATTAATCATATTAAAAACAAATTATATATTCTGATTGTCAAGTTAACCACTTAGCATCATTGGATAAGAATTATGGTTTGTACAAATAATTGTTGACTTGGTTTTTTTACAAGTAGTGGTGACTCATTGAAATAAATTCTCCTGTCCATGGATGAAACCAAAACATGATAGCGAGCAATTAAAACATACACAATATCAAAATCAAACACTGTAGAAATAATAGAAAAAATTAATATCACAACATCTGTCCAATGTACATGCAAATAGAACCTGAGAATAACCATGTAAAAATGAAAACAACACATTTTACAGGACATTCCTGGAATATTGTTGAAACATTTACTGTGTGTGTGAACAAGATGTGACACAGAACACCAAGGGATAAAAAACAGCAGAAACACATTGGGGGGAGGGTATTTAATTTGCTTTATAGTTGCCAATGACCAGTGCCCATCTGTAAAAACGTAACCTGTTTTATGAAAGAGGAATCAGCAAATCCATAACCAACGGAGATACAAAAATGGCAGAAATATAGAAAGTTACAGAAAAGACAATACCATTTACATTCAACACACAAAAAAAAGACAATACCATTTACATTCTATAAAAAAAGAACTTTAAAAAAAAAAAGAATTTTAATTGTACACACGAGATAATATTTTGTTTCATTATGAGAATTAAAATAAACATTGCCTTGAAACAGCTGTAAACAACCTTTTACATGCTTTTTATTTGAAATTTGCATTGTTAAAAATACATATTTATGAAGTGACCATTTGCATTTCAGTGAATTAACGCTTTCTCCAAACCCAAAAATGTTTATACAATAAATATTTATAAAGCTCTACTTAGTATTGAGCATAAAAAAAATACTGCTTTTAAGTTCATTTTATAAATATATCTGAATTATTTTTTAATATAACAATAAATGGCTTATCTTCATTAATTTTCCTATACGTTTGAAATTGTACTCAAATGTGTAATACTATTCAGGGGTCAATTAATGCACTTCTGATGATTGAATGATGCATGAAACTGCAGTAAAGTGCTAAGATAAACTACATTTATATATCTATTATTGTGATAAGACTTTATCTGAAAAGAGTTTAATTAAGCTCTTGTGTGCACAAAATCTGTTTTGTTTTTGAGAAATTGATTGTCACACATACATATTTAAAACTATCTGTGTATGTGTGTAATATGTTTGATGTCTGTGCATTCCCTATAGTAGGAAAGGTTAAAGGACTTACATAAAATTTCAAAGTGCATTCTTAAATAAAATGAACCAGGGAAAACAATGTTCCCAAATCACAAAGTGTACTTCTAAAGTCACCATGAAAGTAATCGGATTAGGCTTTCTACTCTAATAAGTTTTTCCTTCTTGCTCTTTGTTTTCCAGACTATACCAGCATGCAGAAATTTAAATGTACTGGGAACAGGCAACTCGCTGCACAACTCCTCACTTAGAATGCGCATGATTCACAGTAGTTCTTTACATCTCAGTGGCAGTGTTATATATATATATATATATATATATATATATATATATATATATGTATATATATATGTGTGTGTGTGTGTGTGTGTGAAAGATGCCTTCAATAAGTTTTCCTACTATTTTTACACACGCATTTAAAATCATCAAAGACTTGAAAATTCAGTATGTTATTGCTATACATATACTATGAGATGACTGACCAATTTTCAGGTTCAAATGAACAGTTACAGCAGGAATCGGAATACACCCTACTAAAGCTTCATTGTCATAGCTGTTGAATTTCAAAAATGCAATCTGGACATGAGGACACTGCAATAAAATTCTGTTTTAAACTTGGAAAAATGCCTCAAATGTGTGGAATGCTTCAGACTGCTTTTGGACCATCTTGCATGAATCGAGCATCAGAGATTCAAGGAACACAGGGAGTCTGTGAGGGATTATAAAAGGTGTGGGAAGAGTTAGAAAGTGAGAACACCAGAGTTGATTGGCCAAATAAAGAATTTCACAGATAAGGACTGTCGTGTGTCTATAGAAACAATAAGTGCACAGTTTGATGTCAGTGTGAGAACTATACACACAATTATTCGCAAGGAAGAGGGAAGATATGGAAGGTTTGCGTGAAGTTTGTCCCAAGGGTGCTCAGAAAAGATCAGATTATTTAACCAAGATTGGCATCAAGACAATTCTTCCACCTCCCTATAGTTCAGCCTTTGCTCTTTGTGACTTTTCATTATTCCCTAAGCTCAAGGAAAACCTTAGAGGCTGTCATTATAAGACAATTGAGGAGATAAAGGGTCATTAACATTCTCACACAAGAGAACTTCCATGAATGGAATGGCACAACAAGTGCATTGCAGCTGGAGGAGATTATTAGACTAAGTTTCATGTATGTATTATCAATAAAAGTTTCATGTATTATCAATAAAAGTTTCATGTATGTATTATCAATAAAAGTTTCATGTATGTATTATCAATAAAAGTTTCATGTATGTATTATCAATAAAAGTGTCAATAAGAAAAAAACCTGGACGGAAAGGCGCTTATGTCAACGCCTCATCGAATCTAAGGGAGATAACTAGAATAGACATAGCAAAAATAAGCATATTTTGCAAGATATAATTTGGGACGCTGGAAAATCAGGACAATGAAGGAATGTTAAATGAAAAAAAAAAAAATGATTACACGATTACTGTAGCAGAGTTCTGGATATTGCTGAAACAGTTTACGGAAAGGAAACAAGTTAGCAAAGTTAATCAACGTACTTAACATATAACAATGTTAAGTAACAAAAAAATCTTATTAATTAACATACACAAAACAAAAACTGTCATTTTAATTTTTTTTTTTTTTTTAAACGAAAATAAAAAATAAAAATAATTTGTTTTTCTTTATTTTAGATAATTAGTTAGCGTCAGGATGATTAAAACTTTTTGAAGGAGATTTTGAAGTATTTAAACCGTCAATTTCTGGCTATGATTCAAGTTTTATTTATTTATTTATTTATTACTATTTTGTAGTTTCATTTTGCAAGATATAATTTGGGGCGCATAATAATTAACGTACACAAAACAACGAAAATAGAAAACACTTTCGAAGGAGTTTTTGAAGTATTTAAACTGTCAATGTAATTTTTTAAACGAAAATAAAAAATTTAAAAAATAAGAAATTTGTTTTTCTTTATCTTAGGTAACCAGTCATTTCTGCCTATGATTACAGCCTTTTTTTTTTTTTTTTTACATTGTGTACAAATGTATTAAAAAAAAAAAACGTTAAAATTTCTGCACAAGATGATAAAGTGTTCGTTTTTTTTTTTTTTTTTTTTTAAATGGGAAGCATTTTTCATTGACTAATTGGACTTCTTGATTGTTGGCTATACAAAAAATAAACAACTTTTTAATTGGCTATAGGAATTTAATTTTTGTTTATTGCTTTTGGTTACAGAATCATTACAAAGATTTCTTAGAATAGATAGCATGTCTAATTTAGGACACTTCAGAGTTTCTAAAGAACGTATAGTGGACCATGTCTTCACTCCACGAGAAATAAGTGAGTTAAATTGGACATTTAGTTCAATTTTACCAAAAATACCAGAGGATGATATTCAGTTTGCAGCTTCCATTGAACTGATAGGGAATTCTTGCCCTTGTTTAGCATGTGAAATCCCTAGAACGTTTACTAAAAGAAGTAAACTATCATACGGATGGTATTGGGTATGCCGGAGCTGTAGGTCATTTGTGAGCATGTGAAAGGCGTCGTTTTTTGAAAAAAACGTCTGCGAATAATTATGATTATTTTTTGTTGGAGTATAGATATGAAGCAAACTGCAATTGAGAAAGAAGTCGGCATTGCATCCCGTGCCGTTGTAGATTGGAAGCAATTTATTAGAGAAGTTTGTGAGCAGGATATTTTAAGCAAACCAATATTGCTGGGAGGGTTAACTTTAGAATAACACACCAAAAGAAGTAGAAATTGATGAATCCTTCTTTAAACGAAAATACAACAGAGGTAGATTTAGAAACGGGATCTGGGTCTTTGGGGCAGTAGAAAGAAAAACCAATAAATGTAATGTAACAACCGCAGAAAGGAGAGATAGAGAAACATTGTTCCCAATAATTCGATCGTGGATTTTGCTGAAAACGCGTATCATATCTGATGGTTGGGCTGCGTATGATACTTTAGGCGAGTATGAAAACGGCATCTATGAACATGCCACAATAATCCATGATACTAACTTTGTCATTCGTATTGCCATCAGGGAGCAATATGTGATATAATTTTCATTTCCATTAATTAACAAGTTTATTTAATTTTTGTTGTTGATTAATTAACATTGTTTCATTCATGCTTTGTGTATGTTAATTAATAATTTCTTTTGTTACTTAACATTGTTATATTTAAAGTTCGTTGATAACTTGTTTTCTTTTTATTGAAATTTCCGGGACTTACTCCAACTTCACCCGACGCTTGCAGGTATAGTATTCGTGTAACTATGTTTTTTTTTTTTTTTTTTTTTTTTCCATTAACTATTCTTACATTGTTCTACTGATTATTTCAGCGTCCCAAATTATAACTTGCAAAATATGCTTATTTTTGCTATGTCTATGCTAGTTATCTCCCTTAGATTTGATGAGTCGTTGACATAAGCGCCGACAGAAATTTATTGAAAGCCCTTCATTAGTGTAGGATTAGAGTTATAAATATTTTTGTATTATATAAACCACCTCGAATGCGGAGAGCATTTTTTAGTTCATATTTAGAGTATATAATTGTTGCAGGCTACCACCAAGATATTTATAATGTTCACAATGTACAATGTCTTTATCTTTTCTTGGTAAGACCAGTTTTAGTGTTCATGCAAATAAATGAATAAAACGGCAGCCCTCTACAAGGAAACTGTGCTGCATTCCATATTCGTTTTATAATTTGTATTATAGTTTGTTTTGTTTTTTTGACATCAGTATGATACACTGAAAGAATACCTGTCCTAGCATGTGTTAAATTCCTCGAACAGAATAGCTTTAACATTTTCATGCTCCTTTACAAAGATTAAAATCAAGAATGCAATGCTACAAAGTATTATATCTAAAATCCTTATTCCAATTTTGATACAAAATTCATTACATAATTTTGCTTTTAGAAATTTGATACAATTGATAACTTGAGGGTTTTTCAGAATAGGAATTCAAGGAATTTTGCTTAATTAGTGTCTACTGACGAGGTCAAATTTGATAAAAATCTAACATATTTGAATTTACAAATAGTGGTTGTGCCCATTATTATGCCCCTAAAAGCCCATTAAAAATACTCAACGGAAATTGAAATTCATGATCTGATATTAATATTTCACAGAAACTAAAAGTGTCTGAATTTTCATGAAAGCCACACTTTTTTTTTCATCTCCTTTGCACAAAATAACTATAGTCTGCATTACGATGCTTTATGTCTGGCAGCTTATGTTCTCAAATTTGTAATGATCAGTGTAGAAGTGAATCCTGTCCATACATATATATAAACATATACATACATTACATATGAGATAGAAAGCTGTGCATATGCATACATAACACGATATCCATCACCAGTAAAGGAGATGTATAAAAAGAGAAAAAAATCCTTCACCCTATAAATGGCATCCAAAATTTAAAGAGAAAACAGAAAAAATATGGTTAGAGTAAGAAAATGGAGTAGATCTTTTTAAAACTTTAAAAAGAAAAGAAAAAAATGTAAATATCGATAGGTTTCATATGGATGATAAAAAAAATTATAAATATAAAATGTTTCATGTTTTTTTTTTTTTTTTACTAGCAGACAATACGTGTCTATCTGACAAAATAAAAGCGGTAACAAATCTTTTTTTTTATTTTAACAAAAAGATTCTTTTTATTTTATAAAATAATTTCTTTCACATTTTAATAAAAATGTTTTGTCATAAAAAAGTTCTATTTTTATTAAAAAGTGACTTTTTCTTTGACTTTTTAAATTTAATTTTAGAAATGCAAGTCTTTTTGATAGAATATAATAAATAATTTCAATTCAAAAAAGTGGTTTTCAAGACAATGTAATAAGTTTTGCAGTGAAATCATCATTTGGTTTAATGTATCTGCTATATTTCTGCATCAATCATCTTGTGGTTATTTAACCACTTAAAATTTATATTTCATTTGCAGAAAAATAATTTCCTTAATATTGCCAGAGTATGCATCACTTTAAAATATATTTGAAGTGCCCGTTTCAGAACGGGTAAAATTAACAGAACAGTTTTGCATCACTTCCATGCCCCTTATGAAGATTAAAATCAAGAGCTACTCCACCTTATCCTATTTTGATCAACAATCATTTTGATTCAAGAAAATCACTAAAATTTCAAACATAAGCTTAAAGGATATTAAAATCTTCCACATAACCTTTAAAATACTAAAAAGACACTGAAATTTGAGGAATATTAATTGATATCTAATATCGATTAACATTTCATAAAAATCAGAATTTTTACAAAAGAAATTCCACCTCATTTGCCCCTTTGCATAAAATTAAATGAAACTTGCAGGTGTGTTCCAAAATTTGTTATGATTGGTTGAGTAGCTTAGGAGTGAATCTCAAATATAAAAATATACATAGATTTACACACACACATATCGTTAGTAAAGATTCCAATACCACAAGTGTGTGTATATATATATATATATATATATATATATATGAAAAGTAATTGTCTATATAAGTCTTACAAGAAATAAAATCAGAAAGTGTATAGTATTGGGTTTAAAATTCAATATTGTTGCCAGCATTCATCACTAGATCATTTGGGAATCGTATCAATTAATTTCACAATCAACCCATTAAAAAAAAATCTTTTAAATGATCAAAGCTAAAAACAATTTAGAATAAGGGTTAATGCGACGGGTTGATTGACAGTTAAAAACAATTCTTTCGTATCACAGAAACATTACTCATGGGATGTGAAGATTTTTTATCCTCTCGTTGTATTCATCTTCATTCAATTAACACACACATACAATGAGTTACTTGAAAAATCAGTTTATGCAGTTTGCAGGTGGCTTGAAAAGATGGAGACGAATACTACTTTATAAAACCCCACGCTACATTTTCTTTATTCATCTTTTAATAAAAATTATGTTTCACTCATAAATTCTGAACCTTAATATTAGGATAGTTCTCTAAACATGCATCTTATATATTTTTGGGGCAGGGGTATTATTTTTGGGGCAGGGGGTATTACTTTTGGGGCAGGGGGCATTATTTTGACAATTGTTCTCACCTTGAATATTATTCTCAAAACGTTTTGGTCAATTTAACTGCCAACCTTCTTTAGGTGAATTTTGTTGAATTTGGGAATATTTCTGTCAATCTATAGAGAAATTTGAAACCTTATGTAAATCAATGAGGATAGATTATTCTTGTTCCATCAGCCATGATTGGGTAAAAATATTAGTGATTATATTTTTAGTATTGTCCCCACTGAGGATTGAATGCTCAACGTTCTGAAGACTGTCACTTAGAACAGATTATCACTTTGCAC
>NC_136520.1:25005520-25057851 GCF_053919585.1 Euprymna scolopes
AATTGAATTTTCAGTATAGTAAACAGTTAATATTTGTTAAGATTTTTTTTTCTACTCAAGAAAATGACAAAACTAAATGTCTATGTTTTTCAAATAAAAATTGATTTATTCAAACTAATATGAAGACAAGAGCTGGTACAGTTTGAGTAAGTGATCATAACAGTTGGGATATGTCCTCGACAATCAGACCAAAGGTTACTTTCGTCTTGAGGTTTGGTTTTGTCAATTCATAGAAGAATTACGTTTGCTCTGGGAAGGAGTTAGTTTGTTAATCGCCTGAGACACCCTGTTGGGGAATGCTGACTGGGTTGCTCAGGCATTCTTTGTATCCCAGTGTGCTGGCTTTCCCAATTACACCTGATTTGGGGATTAACAAAAGAAAACAAAATATATAGACAAACTATAATTAACGTTAACAGAAAAATAAAAATGTGATTCAATTTTTTCACACAATTATTAGTCAACACTCTGTAAAATGCCTGCGTTAAAACAAAATTATCAAAGTTGGGATTCCATTTCTGAATTGGTTGGTTGTTTTTGGTTTTATGGCATATCAACCCTTTGTGGGTTATTTCATGTCGAATCCAGTTATTTTGGGAATAGTATTCGATGTTGAATCCAGTTATTTTATAGGAGGTTTTTATTCTTCAAGCTCCTTGTATTTTCAATCGTTAGTTTTGTAGCTTTTAATTTGGTTGTTTTATAGTGAATTTTATCATTTTTATTCTGTCTTGCAGAATATGATTGAGTTTTGCTACGGGAGGGGGAAAATGGTTACAGTATTATTGATCGATACATTTTGAGTTGGAAAACAAGTCAGAAAGTGGGGGGGAGATAGAAAGAGAAGGCGAAAATAGGAGGATGGAAAAGTGAGAAAAGGCAGGTTGTTTTTGTTTTTGCAGAATACAAGGTTTTGGGGGGTTATATTTTGTTGGAAGAGTCCTATTTCTTTAATGTAAGATAAGATTTTTCCGGTGTTGTTCTTTTTGAAAATTTTTTGAAGATCTATTTCTTTGTTGTGTTTTTTTCTAATTTGTGAAAGATCTATGTATTCAGTTAGTAGATGTTTTACAGTAAGTGGTGCTTGACAGGGAATGCATTGGGGTTGAGTTTCTCCTTTTAGAAGGTAAGAATGTGTTAGGTGTGTGTGACCTATTCTAAGTCTTGTTAAAATGACATTTTGTTTTCTGTTTGTATTTTTATAATCCTGCCTCCTCTCTCCAAGTGTGGGTTTTATATTGTATAATTTGTTATTTGTATTTTTATTCCATTGACTTTGCCATTTCCCAAGTATATGGCTGTTGACCAGTTTGATAATGGGGTTCTCTTGTTTTCTATTTTTTATAGCTATTAAAATAGATAAAGAGTCAAAGAATATAATGAATTTTTTCTGAGTTTTCCTGAGTTTTCAGTACTAAATCTATGGCTCTGGTTTCAGCACTAAATATAGAGGCTTCATTCAGAAGTCGTTTGCTAATTGTTGTATTGTTGTAGGTAGCTGCACATCCAACTCTTTATATCCTTCGAGCCATCTGTGTATATGTATGTCTAGTCAGGGTAGCATAGCTTGATATTTTCAAGGTCTTCTTGAAATATGGCAGGATTTGTTTTTGATTTTTTATTTTCATTTAAGTTCAGCATTACGTCTGGTTGTCTCATAGTCCATGATGGGCTTTCGGATATTACAGAATGGTGGATATTTGTTATTGGAATTTGAGATTCTTCAATATTGGTTTCCATTCGAAGTCTGAAGGTTTTTATGGCTTTTTCTTTTCTGTTAAATAGGTTTCTATGTTTGGGGTCAAAGGTACATTGATAAGCGGGGTTTGTTGGGCAAGACTTTAGTTTCAGGTAGTATTGTAAGCCAAGTTTTTCCCATCTGAGTTTTAAGGGTGCTTTGTGGGCTTCTGCATATAGACTTTCTTTGGGGGATGTTCTATATGCTCCCAAGATTAGTCTTAGTCCCTCATGGTGAATGGGGTCAAGGATATTTATGTAGGAAGATATTTATGTTGGATCATTGTGCATTTCTTTAATATTACAGAAGTGCATGCACTTCGTTTTTGACTCGGAAAATTTAAGCCCATTTTCTGTGGTCGACCGGTTTATTTTGTTTAGGTTCAGTTTTTTTTTTTTTTTTTTTTTTTTTTTTTTACAAAGGCATCACCACATTATCAAGGCCCAGAGGCCACTCAAGGATAAGGGTTAAAGAGTGTACAGTAGAAGTTGGTCAATATAGTAATCATTAGTAATGAAAATTTGGTAAATTTAATAACTTATATGGAACGGCTCATCAAGAACTTATTTACCTTAGACTTGAACACAACCATATTGTAGTCAGCCGGAAAGCAGGAAAACGGAAGACAATTCCACAGGCGTGCAGTTCTAAGAAAGAAGCTTTGTTCATGGAATCTATGTTTAGGTTTAGGCACAGATAAAGAGTGGGGGAAATTATTGATAGTGTTTACAGCTAGACGAGTGTTTCTTGTGAAAGTTTGGCGAGGGGGGACCATAGATTGAAGCTCAGTTGAACACTTTCCATGAAAATAACGATACATCAGAGACAAACTCGCAACATCTCTTCTGTGAGATAGAGGTTGTAAGGAGGAGAAAAGGACATCTCCTACGAGGCTACGAAGTCTATTTTGAACTCTATCAAGGCAGGACAAGTCCTTTCTAGCAGCTCCTGCCCAGATGTGGCAACAGTATTCCATCCTTGGACGTACTTGGCTCTTATATAGATAGAGAATAGCATCAGCAGTGAGATATCTACTGGATCGATAGAAAGATCCCACCATTTTTCCAGCGGCCTTGGCAACAGATTTGATATACGTGTTCCATTTAAGATCAGGAGTAATGGTCAAGCCCAGAAGCTTGTCAAAACTTGAGGCCTCCTGAAGACGAGAGCCATTCATTTCAATTGATGACAAATGTGGATTAAAATGTTGATGATGTAAAGAGAGAAGCTTGGTTTTAGATGCATTAAAAGTAACCAGCCATTCCTTTCCCCATTGTACTACATGCTCAAGATCAGAGGAGAGAGAATTGGAGAGTACTTGCTCGTTTACTGTCTTAGATGTGGTACCATAAATGGTAGTGTCGTCAGCATAAATGTCTACAAATGATGTAAGGATATGATTTGGAAGATCATTAATGTAGATCAGGAAAAGAGTTGGGCCCAGGATGGATCCCTGAGGGACACCGGCATTAATACTGTGAGCTTCTGATTTTTGCCCTTCAACTACTACTCTTATGAACCTATCAGAAAGAAATGATTTAATAATTGAGAAGACTTTTCCAGCTATACCATAGCTAGCGATCTTATGAAGTAAACCTTTATGCCATACCCTATCAAAGGCTTTAGATATGTCAAGAGCAATTGCCCTAGAAAGATTGCCACCGTCGAGAGATTTGCTAATCCTATGCGATATAACTGTAAGGACATCTGCTGTAGATCTAGCAGAACGGAAACCATATTGAGTGTCACTAAGAAGGTTATTTTTGTTGAGATGTTTGATTACTTCTGTATTTAACACAGATTCTAGCAACTTACTCATGACGCACAGGAGACTTATTGGCCTGTACTGAGAGGGGGATGAGCGATCACCTGAATTCTTAAATACAGGGCATACTGATGAGATTTTCCAGGGAGATGGGAAACTATTCTCCTTAAGACAACGTTTAAACAGTTTTGTAAGTATGGGCGCTAGTTCAGGTTGAAGTTTTTTGAGTACTATAATTGGAATACCATCAGGGCCAGTTGCTTTACTCGAATCAAGGTTTTTGATTAGCTTCGCAACATCACGTACAGATATACGTATATCACATAGCGTGTTTTCTGATACAGGAGGAAATATTGGGGGTTGGCGGTCTTGGTCGCAAAGGGTAGAATTAGCTGCAAAGTTCTTGACAAAGAGTTTGGCTTTGTCTGATGCTGACGAGATTACCTCAGGTCCATTGATAATAGTTGGGATGGAGCACACGCTTCTGTTCAGGATTCTGTTTGCTATTTGCCAAAACTGGTGGGAACCAAGCCGCTGCTCAGCTACTTTGGACTTAACAGATTGAGCATACAACTCTCTTGCGTTCCTTATTACTTTCTTACAATGGTTGCTGGCAGTCCTGAAAACGGCTTTAGTTTCCATACATCTATTACGTTTGAAGCAGTGGAAAAAGTGATTTCTGTGCGCAATGGCAGCAGCACATTCTGGAGAGAACCATGGCTGGCTGTTAGGTTTTTGCTGAAACTTTTTAGAGGGTATGAAATGGTCAATACCTACAATTAACCATTCAGTTAGGTCTAATACTATAGAGGACACATCCTTTTTAAACATGGAATGCAGAGGTAGATCAGATATAAATGTACGGAAGCTATCCCAGTCAGCCTTAGTGTATCGATATACTGTACGATGAAGTGGTACGTCTGGGGACTTATTACATTTCATTTTTATCTTAATTGATACAACAGAGTGGTCGGAAGATCCAAGAGGCGACAGAACAGAAACTGAACATAGTTCAGGGCAAGTTGTGAGAAAAAGGTCTAGTAGGCTCGCATACTGGCCGTCATTATCGGGCACACGGGTAGGTTCCTGAACAATCTGAGTGAGGTCATAGGCAATGGAGAAATCATGACAGAACCTCCCCTCATCATCGGTCTTGTTTGAGTGGGTCAACCATTCGACGTTGTGAACATTGAAGTCTCCACATACGTGAATGTTAGCTGAAGGATAAGTAGAAAGGACTTGGTCAATTTTCTCAGATATGCTTTGAAAGATAGTAACTCCGCTGTTGTGGGGGCGATAGAGAGTAAATATAAATGCAGTAGTGTGAGCTAAAGCAACCCGGAAGCACATATAGGGTAAGTTAGGATCTTCCCTGGAGATGTCCCTCCCACATGGAAAGCTATCTTTAATATAGGCACATATTCCATGCCCATGGCGATCTTGGGGGTCAGATTTAGAAGTTAAGTTAGAGTATCCTGTAATTGCAAACTCATCTAGGGAAATAGCCTGTCCAATGCCAGTTTCACTTAAAAATAAAAGGTCTGGTTTAGTCTCCTGTAATTGGGTTTCAACCTCTGGAAGGTTAGAACGTAGACCCCTGATGTTGGAGAAGGAGACATGGTAGTAGGGGTCTACGTTGGAAGTTGGAGAACCGGGTTTAATCGTGTATTTTTTCTTGCAACTGTTGCTCTATTGTTTGGACATTTTTTGATCTATAACAGATCAAGAAGTCATCGACATATAGGAAGCAGTCGGTTCCAGGACTTAGGCATTTGGTAATATTGTTAATCTTTATATTAAATAAAGTGACTGATAGTATGCTTCCTTGTGGGACCCCTTCCTCCTGGTTTTCGAGGTCAGAAAGGGTAGATCCCACATGGACCTTAAAGTTTCTGTCAAACAAAAAATCTTTTATTAATTTGGGTAGTCTGCCCTTTAGTCCAAGATTTTGTAGGTCTTTCATGATATCGTATCTCCACGTTGTATCGTAGGCCTTTTCTAAATCGAAGAAAATGATCATTGTATGTTCCTTTTTTATGAATCCCTCACTGATAAACGTTTCTAAGCGTATCAGGTTATCAATGGTGCTTCTTTTATTTCGGAACCCACGTTGGAGGTTTGTAATCAGACCATTTGATTCAAAGAACCAAGTTAGTCTTTTGTTCACTATTCTTTCGAATGTTTTACATATGCAACTTGTTAATGCTATGCGTCGGTAGCTTTTGGGATCAGACTTAACTTTATCGGGTTTTGGGATGGGAATCACTGTTGCTTGTTTCCATATGTCAGGGAGTTTACCCCTGATCCAAATGTCGTTGAAGATGTTTTGGAGGTAGATTAAGGATTTTTGAGGTAGTTGCTTCAAGAACTCGTAGTGGATCTCATCTGGCCCTGGTGCAGTGTTGTGTAAACTGTTTATGGCATCGGTTAATTCAGATAGGGTGAAAGGTTTGTTGTAGTCTTCTACATTGTCGGAGTTGAAGTTTAGTTTGTTCCTTTCAGCATATAGTTTGATTTTTTTGAATTGTGGTTTATAATTTTCGCTAGAGGAGTTTTTTGAGAAGGTACATTTTACATTTGCGATATCTTTTTTGCTGGTTATTTTTGTATTATCTTTTGACAGGTGTTTTAGCAGTTATCTTTCTAACCATATTCCAGATTTGTTTTGTTTTGGTGTTAAAGTTCAATTTGCTGATGTAGACTCTCCATGACATACTTTTGGCTTCCTTAATTGTTCTACGGGCTTTTGCTCAGTTTTGTTTGAACTGGTCTAGATTGTGGGTAGTGGGATGACTTTTAAATTTTTGCAGTGCAGCTTTACGTAATCTTACCGCCTTTTGGCAATCTTCATTAAACCCAGGTCTTTTATATTTTTTGGATTTGGAACCTTTCGGTATACATTCCCCAGCTATTGACATCAACGTATCAGTGAAGTGTTCAATAGAGTTCTCCGGTTCATCTTTGTCTATTAGCTTTGCATTGCATTGGGTTTTATATTCCTCCCAGTTAGCTTTGTTTAGCTTCCATCCGGGGGGGGGGGGGGTATCTTCAATCAGGATTGAGTTTTCAAGTATAATGGGAAAGTGATCGCTACCACATGAGTCATCATACACTTGCCAACTATAGTCCATTAATGTGGCTGGGTCGCACAGCAACAAATCAATAACTGAGTATGTACCTAAGGCAGGGTGGAGGTATGTATTGGAGATTTGATTCATGAGGGACAGATTGTTACTGTTGATATTTTCTAGTTTTTTTACCTTTTATGTCTGTTTTATTGCTTCCCCATATGATGTTGTGGCTGTTGAAGTCTCCTAGTAGGATGTATGGTTTAGGATTGGTTGGTTGGTTGTTTTTGTTTTACGGCATATCAACCCTTTTCGGGTTATTTAATGCCGAATCCAAAGATTTTGAAGAAAAAATTTTTTTAATAGAATATATTTGTTGTTTTCAAGTCGGTTTCTATTCAACCCATAGTTGGGACCCTAATAGGTACTACCACTCTGTCCAGAGTTATTTTGCTCTGAGGGATGTCGTTCTAACTAGAATCGATACACCTCCGGAGGCCCTCTGTCCAGTATTGTGTATAAAGTTGTATTGGGTGCAGTTTTTTATAGTGATGTTATCGTGTGTCTTCAGAAATGTTTCCTGGAGGCAAATGCTAGCAGGTCATAGTTTAGATATTAACAATAGTAATTCGTTTATGTTTGCCTTAAGTCCTCGGCAGTTCCATTGAATGATAGTTTGAGTTTTGTCTTCTACCTCTATCTCCAGTGTTCCTATTTTGTTTCCTCCTCTTGAGGTTGATTGGGATCTAGATCTTGGTTTGTTTGTTTTTTCTTTAGTTTTCATTTTATTAGGTGATGGTGTTGTTTCATTGGATTTGTTTATAACGGTTGTTTCATTTGATTTGTTTGTAAGAGTTGTTTTCATTTGGTGAGTTTTTTCTTTTTCTCTGTTTGATTTAATTTGAGGTTTTTGGTTTGTTGGTTCTGTTTTTTTTTTGTTGTTGTACTTTCTTTTGTAGACTGATTATTTCCAGAGTTCAAGATTAGTGTTTGAATTTCTTTCATTAGGTCTTTCATCTCTTTTATCAATTGAGATAGTTCTTCAGTTTTTATTTCTGGAGGATTTTTTGTATAACTTTGACAACTTTGATTTGCGTTTATTTTAGCATGCTTGGTTACTTCTGAGTATCTTGCGTTCATAATTTTCCTGGCTTCCGGGAAGGTTATATTTTTTGTGTACTTTATTGTTGTTATTTCTTTTTCTTTTAGCCATGTTTTGCATCCTTTGAAGTCAGCTGAATGGTTTTCCTTACAGTTTGAGCATTTGGGGTCTTTTTTGCAGTCACTTTGTTTTGAGTTTTCACCACAAAATTGATGATTTGGTGCATTTGGATTGGTGATGTCCAAATTATTGACAATTGTAGCACCTTAGAGGGTTTGAGATGTATTTTTCAACGTTCACTTTTAGGTATCCAATTTTAATCTCACTTGGGGGATTTGTGGAGTCAAAGGAGAGTATATATGTATTTGTCAATATAGTTTCTCCATTTCGTTTTATTCTTATTCTTTTTACTTCTGTAACACTTTGGGATGATAGATAAAATTTCCTCAGTCGAGCAATTTGATAGTTCGCTGCATCTAATGACTCCTTTTGAGGAGTTTAGGTATGGGTGGGGATAAGTTTTAATTTTGATATTGTTAAACGTTTGCCATTTGAGAATTTCTTTAGTTTGTGTTTTTTGTTTCAATTCGATAAGTATGGTGTTATTTTGCAGTCTTTTTATCATTTTGGGTTTTAGTTTTAGAGAGAAAATTTTTTCCATTGTAAAAGGTGAAATTTTATTTCATTTTTTAAAATTTTTTTACTAAAAATATTGAGTTTTCTTTGATTGAGCATTTCTGTTCGGAAACATCTGAAAAGTTTCTTTTTTGGGGGGGCTTTGGGGGGGTAATAAAAGCCATAATCAAATAAGACTGGTTTTTTCATCATCTTTGCTCCCCACCTACCATGGAGACCTATATGGGAAGTGCCGGGGGGGGGGGCATTCGCCCAGGCTCAACAGGGATACAAAGATAATATACTCGATTTGTGATATCTTTAATGAGCACCTGTTTTCCTTTGCTGTTACTCTGGGATACGTAGTAATTTAAATGGTTTGCAGCCACGTCATAGATATTTTACTTCGTCAATTGATCCTCAGCCACCGCTTTCCACCATATATTAGGAAATAGTTGTTATTGGGAGAGGGATAGGCATATTGTGTTAATGATAGGTTTATGGGGTGGGCAATATATGGTGGTGCTTGACGTGACCAGCCGATTGATCGGATCAGGCCCTCCAATCACCTGCCTAGCATAATAAGGGCCAAAGTGATGTGTTGGAAAGTGGAGGTACTAAAACCTGACCTCCAAGTCTCTCAACCACCAGGATCCCGTCCTAATGATATTACAGGTCGTTACCTACGGCCAACAGGTAGCCCCATTAAGGAACTTCTAATCTCTGCAGGGGGGGGGGCATATTCTGATGCCCTGCCAACAGGGTCTAGTGGAATCTGATCGATTGGAAAAATCTCCAGTTGTTTGTTTCTTTAAATATTTTTTTATGGATTTTAGTTTGGTTGTTTTTATTATTTGGTCGGTATTTTTAAGTTAGGAAACCAGTAGGGAAGTAGGGGTGGAATGACAAAAAGAAAAGAAAAAAAAAAAAGAATGTGGGGGGGGGGCTGTTTTTGTTTTTGTAGAACATATTTAAGTTTTACAAAAGAGGATAGAAAACTAAAACAGAAATTCAATGTAGATGCATTTCATCTCAGGAAGCCAAAAGACAGCCTGATCGGGTAGCACCAGTCCATTTCTGAATTATATAATAATATTTCATTATTATATAATATATTTATTATATAAATTTAACAAAATTATCACCCATTTAACTTTAGGGCAAAAGACTGAATGGGTAACCATTTTTTTTTGTATTTATAAAATGACCACTTTTTTTTTTTTTTCCAGAAATATCAGTATATACTGAAAAAAATATTTTTGATAAAAAATTGATATTTATTTTGGAAATACAAAAAAAGTTCATCAACCAATTTTGTCCAATACAATGTGGTCAAAAACTTAACATAAGATAACTTTTTATAAACAGACATAAAAAATGGTATTTCTTGAATAAACAATATTGTCAGTATGAAAAGAAAAACCTTAAAAACATACCGACATAAAACTTTCATAAAATATATAAATATAATTAACAAATTTTGCTTTCAAAATCTAAACAGTATAAATTAATGTCTTAATTAAAAATTTTTAAAAAATGGTGAAAAATAAAAATAGTTTAAGAAAATTATATTCGACTTTTTACAATATACTTAAATTTATAATTGAAATGTAATTTATCATATAATACAGAATTTTAGCTGAAATAAATTTAGTAGGTTAGAATTCTTTTTCAGAATGAAATTTTCTTGGATCAAAATTAGTAAAATGTTAGAAATTACAAAAATTTCTGCTGACTGACTGAAAATCTTGCATCCTATAAAAGACAGCAAATGTTAGATATCTTGGCCTGTTATAAGGATGACCTTGGTTTATACTTCTACTTGAAATAATTTCCAGTCAATATTTAAGATATTGCCGTTTTTGTAAAAATGAAACTACAAATAAAAAATGTGCACTTTAAAACCGGTTTTTATTATTTAACGACTAAAAAATAACTCATTTGGAAATCTGAAAAATATATAACTCCAAATAAAAGCCAGTTATTTTAGCATTAAACAATATTTTCTTGACAAAACAAATGGTGTGTAAAATATAAAAATAAAGGAAAATATTAAAAAAGATTTTGTTACATTTTTAAAATTGCCCTTATATATATATATACATGATAAGAGTTATTCCATATAACAATGATGACAACAATTAGAAACGCAGACAAAGGCGCAGAGAGAATGAATAATAATTTAAGATAAAAATAAAATATCTATAAAAAATTATTTGGGAAAGATACAGGAAAGCAGAAATATTTCTTTGCTCATGTCATGAATAGGTAAAAAATAACGAAGAGAATGTAATGGGAAATTAGGCAAGAAGTGATGTAGACAATTGTTATTTAACAGTGAAATTGTTGGCTTTGGGGAAATAAAAAAGTCTAACAGACAAGTTGGAGGTGAGAGATCACACAAAGATCACAAGGTTATTCCTCCATATATGGATTTCCTCCATATATGAAAGAAATCAATGACAAATCATTCTTTTTTATATAAAATGTAAAAAGAAGCACTGTTTTTTTTTTGTTTTGTTTTTTTAATCTATTCCAAGGGAAATAACTTGTACTCCAACAAGAAACAAAAAGTTCCAGCTCGATTATTGAAAACTTACCAGGCATCTAGAACTGATTAAGGAAAAATCTGCAGACAAGTTGATTGTAATATTTAATATTTGTTGTTAAACTCTTATGATGTAATCATGCATGAAGGCAATTTCATATTAATAAAACAGGGTATTATGATGAGCATGTAATAAAATCAGACTTATTATTGAAAACATTTAAACAATAATAAAAACACCAAAAGTCACTCTTTTTCTACACACACAAGTGGGAGGGGAAAATGTTGACAGGTTGATCACTCACAGTCTACTGAAATATAATACGCAGCATTTATTTTTCCATTTCACACGTCATAACAAAACATTTTCAGCGTTAGGGGCAAAAAAGCATAATCTTTAGAAACAAATCGACAAAGGGTATCATATTAGTCGATTATTAAGCACTCGAATAATAAAACACCTACAGTCACTTATCTTTCTCATACGCACACACTGGCATAAAAAATCTCACATTACATGAACACGTATAAGAGTATAAGAGAATTATGCTGGAGGATCTTTTTATTTCAGATATAATGAGATGTTTTTTATGCTCAACACAATGAAGCAACTTCTAAAAACAGATACAAAATGGCTGCTGTATTAGATTATTATTGAAAACATTCAATAATGATAACTAGTGGGATCCATGGAAATTCCACAGTTGTAACTTCATTTGTTGTATATTTCGACTATGGTTTTAAATATTTCCATTCCACAGATGCCCAGCACAAACCCGACAAGGTAATTGTTCAACATGAAGTATGCTTATCTTAATATAGTTGCAGAATAGATCTGGTTATGAGGAAGGATATATTAAAATCCTTTGAGAAATTGGTCACATTTTCAATTCTATGGAGAACTGGCATGAACACAGGCCCCACAATATTATTCTATCTTTGGAGAGAACAGATAGTACACTTTGATCCTAGTCTGAACCGCAGGAAAATGCATTTTAGTTTGAGTTTCATATTTGACACAACAACAGCATCAGATTATATGTAAAAAAATTACTTTTTTTTAAATTAAAATTTTTCGGCTTTTGGGCGATACCATGTTTTAAAATAGGATTGGTGAGTGATAAGGTACGTACAAAGATGCAATTACGCTAGCATATTATTATATAAATAATTAGCAAGGATACCCAGCACAAAAGTGTAACATATTTCTATTAAAACTTCTTTGCCTTTCTCTATCCATCTTTCTATATTTTTCTTTCGTCCTCTCCCATTCCCCATCTCTCCTCTGCCCAGCCCATTCTTCTTTCTTGACATACACATTACTTTTTATAGATTTCTGGAGGAATGAGTTGGCATAAGGAAAGTAAAACCATGATTAAAAAAATCAGAGTTACTTTCCTTTAGTTTTATATGAAACTAGCGAGGGGTACCCGGCGTTGCCCGGGTGTTTGGAGGTGTGTGTGGTTTTGGGTAAATCAAAACTCCGGGGGGGGGGGGGGTAAAATAATAAAAAAAAAATGTTTTGGTAGGTAAGTATGAGGATCGAACCCGAACCCTTGAGGCAAAGTTGGAAATTAAAGTGTGAAAAAAAAAAAGAGTGCAACGTTAACCATTGGGCCACCGCGAGATGCTAACGGAAACACATTTAAATTTATTTAATTGCTTAAATTAGCAGGTGCACGTTTTAATGACTTAATGAGGTCAACTTTTGATTTCATTTAGTGCGGGAAGTTTTTTTTTCTCCCCAAGATGTTGAGAGTAGGGGGAAACAGCTCCACTTGTTCAAATTGAATAGCAATTGTCTTCTGATATAAGGAAATAATATTTCCACATTGATCAAAGCTGATTGCTTTCGCACATTTCCGGCGATCGAGACCGGAAAAATACCTAGACAATTAGTGTCGCTTTTATTATGGGAAAAGGCCTAACGCACATGCAGCGAGCGAAAACTGTTGAATATTTATCTTCCCAAAGTCGAGCAAATTAAATAGACAGGCGAGCTCCATTGTTAACTCTGAGATATTACGATTTACATGTGATATAAAAAGTTTTAAAAAGTTGTTAGGCGACCGACTGCTTCTCTGAAAAAAGCCTTTCTTGGACATCCACAAAAAGTGAACATACATACATTTTTGCTTTTATATAGATGACCTCCCCTGACAAAATCTGTATCAATTGCTTTAAACTTTAGATATTCATTCAATGCTGAACATAACTTTGTGAGGGTTTGTTTTGTAGCTTTTGACTTTTAGCTGGACACATACACAACTTTCCTTTATTTAATAGATAATAAAATGTGTAAATTCCCTTTTTCTCTCACACACGACATAAGGGTATTTTGCTGAAAGGTCAGATTATTCATGTTTTGTTGAAATCCTGTCAATTTCTTCTTACTGAGGTGTGAAAACACACACACAAAAAATACATTGAAAATATAAAACAAACAAAATGACATAATAAACAGATTGTCATAAAAATTATTCACGTTGATCATCAAAAACAAACATTTAAATAACAGAAGACAAACTTCTAAGTTAAAAAAAAAATGATGATAATAACAACAACCAGGCAATTGAGGTGAGTTTTTGGTGCAGAGAACAAGATAGACAGAGAGTATAAGCAGAACACAAAAGCACACTTGCCTATGGAAGGACAGATTCTCTTCTGCACGTAAGATGAAGTGCAACAAAAATAAAAACAACAATTATAAGCAACCATTATTTGCCTTTTTATTAAAAAAAAAATTTTTTTTTAAATAAAGAGAAATAAAATGAAACATAAAATGTTTAAAAACCAAACATTTGACTTTTTTTTGTAAAAAAGATATTTAAATACAACATAAAAAAGAAGAAATCCTTCAAACGTTAAAAATAACTTTTATAAAATGAATATTGATTAAGTCATATATTTTTACTCTTCCTCCCTCCCTTTTGTATTACCACTTATAGTGTTTGAACAATTTTTTGATGGATTAAATGTGCGTAAATTGTTTTTTTTGTTTTAATTCACAAACAAAAATAAAAAAACGTCTTTAATTTCAACAAGAAACATTTTGTATTGCTGAGATAATTTGGACAATTGTTCTCATTTTTATCTGCACAACGTTTTGATTGATGTAATCAACATTTTGATTAATGTAACTTCTGACCTTCATCAGGTGTAAAAGTCACCACGTTTTGGCAGACAAAAGAGGAGTAACTCTGAACTTTAAGGTTTCAAGTTTTTGGATCTATGGCAAGTAAGTTTATAAAGATAATTTTTAACTTATGATTAAATTTTTAACTAAATCCATCAACCAATCAATAAGTTCTATGAAACATAATATTTATGAAACTAAGAGGGTAGTATGGTTAATCACATGTTATCCAGGTTTGTTTTTTTTAATCAGATGTAGTTTTTAAAAGATTTTAGTATATTATTATTATTACTAATAGAAGATAAAAAAGGGGGAGTGGAACAAGCAAAAAAAGAGGGGGAGGAAAAGAAATTACCCCTTATTTTTTTTCATGCCAAAACATGGCGATTTTTACACCTGATGAAGATTGAAAATTACACCAACTGAAACATTGTGCAGATAAAACTCAAGCTGAGAACATTTGTCCGATTAATCAAAGCAATACAAACATTCATACCTAAAAAATTCAGAACTGTAAGAAATGTGGTATGACAATGGAATCCAGGAATGCATAAAATCATCTTCATTTTTATATTTCTTTTTTTCTCTCCTATTCTTCATATTGCTATCCCACACTTATGGTTAATGTCTGGATGAATAAATAGCATTTTTTTTCTGAAATAATTTTTTTTATATAGAAACAGTATAAAGTTCATAATAACATTGAATATACTAACTACCCCCATTACTTCCCAAAAAAGAGATAATGTCTAAAAGGATGATATAACAGAAAAGATACTAAATCGCTTTCCTTGAATTGAGCCGTAGAATATAGTAACTTATTCCAATATTAATAAAAATAACAGCATAGATTCTAATTCAGACAGACAGATACCAAATCTACACTAGTAATAGATATCAATAGTTTATAAATTATGGCACTTTTTTTTTCAAGTTGAACTTTCAATCTGTAGTGTTTTTTCATTGTTGATTCAGCAAGCTGTTTTATAGATGGTAAGACATTTTTAAAATTGTATTTTACGTTTGTAAGATGAAAATATATTCATATTTCAATTTGTAATTATATTTTATTTCTAAATGAAAACAATGTAAACATTTGCTGAAAACAAAAACAAATTCTAAAAACAACAACAACAAAAAAATATGGGCCTATATTATGTCCTAGCCAATAAAAGTAACTCGAGAAGTGTGGAGATAGTTACAAATCTAAATGAATACATACAAAAGTCTGACCCATCTTTTGGCAATAATGAAAAAATCAAAACTGTTTATTGTAATTCAACTCTACACACTATCTTCTTTTATGAAGTTTATATATACAGTAGAAACCCGAGGTACGACATTAAAAATTAGTAACAAAACACAGTACAATATATAATACACATGTGTACAATCAAATAACATTATAAATAACACAGTAAAGCGGGGAAAATACAGTAACTAGGGGTTCAGAAAGACATTGTATTCCATATCGTAACTTAAAAAAAAACCTATCCTAGGGCCACTGTATCCCGGGGTTCTACTATATATATATATATATATATATATATATATATGCAATATCAATCGTAGCTAAACTAATTTACACATTGATTTTGAAAAGGGGCATTTTATCATTTATCATTGTTTTATTACTATGAATTGAATATAAAAAATTGTACTGTTTCACAATATTGTTTTATTTTCTGGACAACTATTTATACTTTTGTATTTCAAAAAGTTGAATCTTTAGTGGACCCCCCCCCCCAATTTTTTTTATTTTTTCACTTTTAACTTAGAATTTCTAAATTGCCAATGAAAAGGCGAATGGAATTTTCTTTCTTTTCCTTCCTATACGGTCACATTTAAAAGATAATTTTTTGCTGAAACTAACAAAATGTTACTGGTTATATTTATGCATCAATAAAACTTTTGTTTCATGCTTACAACAAAGTTATGAATGAAATATTTCAAACAGCAAACTAATGATAGATTATAAAACATGAATCACATTTTTATTTAGTTTACATATGCAGTGTTTTAATCTATTTGGTGGCTTAAAAGCAGCACACAGTTGTTTGCAAACTTGGACACTTACAGCATTAGATTAAAACAACACTTTAAATAACAGCATTTTCAATATTTTGTATAATTGAAAATTCTTTACCTATAAGTAGTATAGTAATATTAAGAAATGAACATGCTAATATTTATGTAAGAAGAAATGTAATTGTTTATATGATAACAAAAATATGAAATATTGGTAAAAATTATATTTTGTCTATGACAAGTAAATTTTCCTTTTATGAGCATTCGTGAAGAATATTTTCATTTGAAAATTTTTCCCCAGACTGGAATAATTATTAAACCAAAACGAAGTATCAATTTTTTTCTTGTCTTTTAAGTCAAACAATACGGTACAAAAACAAAAACCAAAGATTTTCTAGTCAGAAGCAGATATCATTTTATCAGCTTAAATGCTATTTAGGTCGAACTTTCAAAATCTCATAAGATAAAGTCATCTTTAAGATTAAGACAAACACCTTGAAGTCTCCCAGATAAATTGTTAAAAGAAAAAATTGATTTTTCTTATCTTTTATATTAGAAGTAAATAAAATAAAAAAATCCAAATTCTTTTATCAATAATCAATAAATATATGTGGTCTTATCTCTCCTCTTCAAATAATACTGTTCAGATGAACAAATCAATCTTTTTTTTTTTTTATTTATTTATCTAAAACATTAGATCTTTGATTCTGTATATAACCAAATTATAGCTTAAACATTACCATCGGTGATAGATAGATAGATTTAACTGATGAATATGTAACAGTTTAAAATTTTTGTGCTTCCATAGATATGAGATAGAAATTATGGAAGCACAAAAATATATTTGTCTATGGATAAAAATATTTAATCATAATAATAATTAAACTCCTATAAAGTTGATCCCCTTCAAAAGATAATAAATTGATGATTCATAAATTAGCCACATTGCAAAGTTCTCTTCCTTGAGAGATTGGAACTTTTTAGAATCACAGTATTTGTGTTTACATAAGGCATATTTCAAAGTGTGATTGCCTCATCAGCCGAATGGTTGCAAAAGTAGAGTTCATAATAATATGGATCCAGAATTCAAATTGGTTGACCGGCGATACGGTTACGTAATTCCATACTGATGAAAGTAAAATAAAAATGCAAAAAATATGTCTATGGATAAACATTTATTAATAATTATATATATATATATATATACACACACACAATAGAAAAATATATATTGTTAATCCTTTATCGCTCAGTACTACTAAAGCTCCTTTCTAACATGTAAAATACCACAATTATCTAATAATCCCCTAGGCAACCCTATATCCTCCTCCAATGTATACGCCTTATACAAGATCCCCTAATGTGGCTATTGCGAGACGTTGCATCCTTTTCTTGTTACTTAGCACCTCCCTTCCTCTTTTGATGAGAAGCATTAGGCTTCAAAATGCCTGGTATAAAAAGCTTTGATAAGCCCTACATTGTATTCCCTTGTTTCAAGTTGATTACATACAACAGTATATATTTTTCTATTAATATCTTTGTCTATTATATCTAAGCTCCACCTGAATGTCGAGTTTTTTTATATTGAAAAGTCTCCATTTAAAGAATCCTGATACACTTTTTTAATCCCCATATAAGTGATGAGAAGATTCCAAAATTTCTTCCCGATGCTGATACAATTACCGATTCTGTTCTAAATTTCTGATTCTGATATGAGTACCGATTCCGATTCTTTTAAACTTTCTCAATATTCAATTAGAGATTCATTGCTTGAAGAAAAATTGTGTTTAATTACTGTAAAACCCTGTGTAATGTCCGTAGTTATTTTTGAAAAATGTTAAATGTACACTGGGGTAGGTGGTGGGGGAATATTTATTACGCCCGATCCACGGCAGACATCCTCACCTGTGTAATGTCCGTAGTTATTTTTGAAAAATGTTAAATGTACACTGGGGTAGGTGGTGGGGGAATATTTATTAAGCCCGATCCACGGCAGACATCCTCACTGTAATCTCTGAACGCATATACCATTCACTGGACAAAGCGGGAGAGGGAAGAGCGGTAGCTCTAGATATATCTAAGGCTTTTGACAGGGTATGGCATGAGGGTCTCCTCAGGAAGATTAGATCTTACGGTATCACTGGTAGAATACTTAACGTAATTAAATCCTTCTTAGATAAGAGAAAAATCCAGGTTGTCCTCGACGGTCGTACATCTAAACAATATGATATAAATGCGGGAGTGCCCCAAGGATCTATCCTGGGACCTCTGCTGTTCCTGATATTCATAAATGACCTCCCCGACAAGATTGCCTCTGAGATGGGGATATATGCTGATGACACCACACTCTATAGCAGGCACGACAGGAAAACAAACGAACATATATCTAAAGTAATGGCAGAAACACTAGAGGATGACCTCCAATCAGTAGTGGAATGGGGACAAAAATGGATGGTAACGTTCAATGCCACCAAGACAAAACTGGTTTCATTCAATAATTACAAGAAACCTTCTCTACCACCTATAGCAATGGCCAACGACTCTTTATCTGAGAGTACGTCTCTCAAGCTCTTTGGCCTAACGTTCACTGGAAACATGAGTTGGAACAGTTACATCGAGGGCATTGCCAGGGCCGCTGCAAGGAAGGTGGGCTCTCTCTACCGTGCTAGAAAACTTTTAACACCCGAAAGTATCCTGTACCTCTATAAGGCCACTATTCGCCCATGTATGGAGTATTGCTGTCATATTTGGGCCGGTGCATCGGCTACTAGTCTCTCGCTCCTTGACAGGGTTCAAAAGAGAGTCGCAAATCTGATAGGCCCTAAACTGGCATCAAAACTTCAGCCTCTGTCCCATCGTCGAAACGTTGCATCCCTCTGCCTGTTCTACAAGTATTATAATGGTGAATGCTCTGAAGAACTGCAAGCACTTGTGCCCCCATGATGTGAACACCCTCGACAGACCCGACAAGCTGCAAAATCCCACCCCCACACTGTAGAGATCCCTAGATGTAAAAGATCCTTCTACTCCAGTAGTTTCTTCCCCAGAACTGCTAGACTTTGGAATTCCATTCCGGGTCACTGCTTCCCCAACTGTACTGACATGCATAAGTTCAAGTGCAACGTGAACCAACATCTCGCTGCCCTAATCCCTACATAGTACCCCAGTAGATGTTTCCCCTGATAGTAGCCCCCTACACCAAAGTGGCAATGTGCCTTGTTTGGGGTGAAAATGTAATTTAAAAAAAAAAAACAACCCATGAGCAATATTTTTCTCAAATGTTTTCTTTGTAATTGACTGAAAGTTACGAGACACAAAGATTTATATTTCTTTTAAAACAAAGCTAATTTGCAAGGTTCGTTCTTAATGTTATTTGAATTTTCATGATCGAAAATAGTCGACGATTTGTATGCACAATTAGAGGACGGTGTAAAAAGAGAATAGTTTGCAAAATCCTCCTTCTCCTATTAAAATAATTTCCTAGAAAACCATTCTTAACATGGGAATTTCGGAGGCAAAGGGTAAACCAATTCTATGACTTGTCTCTGTCAAAAAATGTTCATATTTCTTATCTTAATTATTAAATTTGACCAGTTATCAGATTCATCTGTTTTACGGTAAAAGGAAAAACATAATGCAGAAATACTACTACTACTACTACTAATAATAATAAAGCAAGAAGACCGGACGTCGTAATAATTAACAAGAAAGAAAAGTCCTGTCAAATCGTAGACTTTGCTGTTCCAGTTGACCACAGGGTGAATATCAAAGAAAAGGAGAAACTGAGCAAATACACGAGCTGAAGGGGATATGGATGATGAAGAAAATCAAAATAATACCTATAAGATATATATAGGAACAATTTCAAAAAACTTTCAAAAAAGAATGGGAGAAATTGGAATCAGAGGAATGGCTGGAAAGATACAAATAATAATGAAAATAGCTGAAATATTCAGGAAACCCCTTGAATGCTGCAGCGGCAAAATATGAAGAAGCGTTACATGGAACCAAAAACATTGACGCTGCATATCTATAAGTTCTCTATCCCCTCCCCATCCCCTCCTATTGCCTCATCCCCCTCCCCCTCCAAAAGAGTGATGCCAAATAGTCAAGAAAGGTCAAGGAGGATAGAAAGACCAAGGAGAGAGAGCACTGACCAGACCTCCACTGGACAAGTGCAAAGAGAACTGGGATTTTGGGGAGGTTTATTGCCACCCAAATTCCAGTGGAGACCAATGGCCACTGCCAGCAAAAAATCAATGGTATGCGGCTGTTGCGATAATGCAACTTTATTTGCAATTGTTATTGGAAGAGAGGTGGAGAGTACTGGAAATCTGGGGAGACTTGTTGTCACTCAGCTTCTAGGGAACACCACAAGCTGTTTTCAAGGAGATATCTTTGATGACCTGTATGAAAGCTCCTTTCGAGCCAATAATAATAACAACAAACGTTTAGATTAAGATCTTTGGTTACCATTAAACCACCCCAAAAAAGATTCTACTCTTTTAGGAGATAACGGTGAAATTATTTTAGGTGATTATGTTGAAAACTTTGAACAAATTATTGCGACTTATTTACTTTTTCCGCCAATTCGCAATTATAACATTTTGTTGTGAAAGAAATAAAGTTATCATTAGAATTCTGCAACCGATGTTAATCCACGAGAAAATAAAAATGTGATTCTTTTTTTTTTCAGGCGATTATGTGTAAAGGCCTGAAAAAATAAAGAAAACAATAAAAAAAAGTCAGTTTTGCATATAAAGTTAATGGAAAGTAATCGCTCTTTTGGACAAGACGTTTTAAGAATGTAGTCAATTTTGTTTGTTTTAAAATCTTAGTTATGTTAATGTTTCTGATCCAAATTTAGTATAAAATATATCATTGCGAATAGCCACACAGAACATGCCTTTTTTGTAGTACTATCCCTAAGTTTGGGCTGTAATACGAAAATGGTTTTATGATAGAGTCAGTCAGACTTAAGATTAATAGTAAAAAATTGGGTAAACTGTCCTAAAAGTTAAAATGGCCTGGAAAAAGGGGGTTATTTTACGCTAAATTTATATGTGCCATTTTATAAATGCAATTCAATCCACTCTAAATTCTATAATAATTATTTGTTTTCTTTTTCGGTGTGTTCACACATAATCATCTAAAAAAGTAGAATCTCATTGGGAAGGTGATTTTAAATGTACTACTATTTCTTTTTCATAATTCGATAAATTTCTAAACATTCATACTTTTACTTTCATAGTTTTATGTATTTTATCCCAAGTTTTGATTAACTCATGAGATTTTTATGTGATTTTCACCTGTGGCAAAAAAAAAAAAAAAAAAAAAAATTAAAAAAATAATTGCAATAAAATATAGGATTATTTCAAAGATGACTACTCCAGACAACATTAAATCAGGTCAGGAGCCAGAAAAATTAAAAATAAAACTTTCTCCCTTTTAATTTAACTGTGAATTCTGAGGGGTAAAATATTGACTTTTATCATCTAGGTGCTAAAATAAGGGAGCATTTCAAAAGATTTCCTAAGGCAATAAAAGTAAGTGAACTCTTGATTATTTACTTTGTTTGCCATAATTTACCAATAAAATAATTAAATTGAACCCAGAAATCCATATTTTCATGTTATAAATAAATATTCTTCTGATAAATAAATATATCTGTGTTTGTTTCTTTATAATTTCCAGTAAAAAAAAAAAATGAATGGCTTTAGAATCGTCCCAATACGCGCCCACACACACAATACATATATATATATATATAAAAGACTATTAGTCTGGTTGAGATTACTTTATAAAGTTTTTGACAGACTATGGATACTCACAATAAGGGTGCCTGCACGTGAAATTTTTGTGGCAGGAGGTGCACAATCTCTAAGCACATCTCTTCTCAGATAAATTGTTAAATACTAGTGGCAACTGAAGTTTATGTTCAGGACGATTAGAAACAAATGCCGAGATAAACAGAGAACACATACAGTGCCTAGAATTCCCAAATGGTCACCTGTCTGGTGCTCAATTTTGCTTAACTTCGGTGATCTGATGAGAAGCAGTGTGTCAATGTGATTATGCCATGTGTGTGTGTGTATATATATATATATATATATATGATAATCTCTTAAACTAATGAATTCCAATGAATGTTGGAATATATATTCTAAGCAACATGGTAATTAACATGGGCACATTATTATTTTTCTTTTTTGTAAATTTAGCATTTAGACAATTCATATATGGATAAATCCAAAAATTCAATACACAAAGTTAAGACGCCAGAAGTGGACTCCGTTTAACTAAATATGAAATGGAAATCACAAAGCATGAAACGAAATACGAAACCATATGAAATCATTTTTGTTTTATCATGAAACAATAAAAAAATATTTAAAATATATTCATATGGAAATATTTCATTTCAAAAAAAGTAATTTAAACTTTCAGAGTTTACATTTTTATGGTAATTTTCTATGATAAATATTTTTAAATATATTCAAAAGGAAACAATTTGAAATTTTCACAAATTTTATCACATGATTTTGTCATAAATAATGCATCATAAAACAACGTAGTTACTTTCAATTGAATTACGAAACCAAAATTAAAGTTTCTTTTTTGTCTAATGGTAACACAAGAGATGTTAAAACTAAAATAATTTTTTTAAATACATTTTTTTCAATATGATTTCATTTTTCGTTTCATTCTTAGTGACTTTTGTTCCGTTCCATATTTTAGCAACACTGAGTAAACATTCAGCATCTTAAATTTGTGTACTGAATGTAACTTTTACAACAGAATTCACCAAGTACTTTATCCACTGTGCTCTGGGTCCTTGCAGATGCTACTTCCATGAATTAAATAAATGTTTCAGATGCTACTTCCATGAATTAAATAAATGTTTCCGTTTGAAATTCCATGCAGATTTAAGAATTTGACAAGATACACAAGAAGGTCAAAGTTTATAACTAAAATGTTGTGCAAATAAAACCAAAGATGAGAACAGCAATGCAAAGAATCCAAATAATATGAATAATGAATCCTCATCTAAAAAATATGAATAATTAATCCTCATTTAAAAAATAACATGAATAATTAATCCTCATTTAAAATATAATATGAATAATTAATCCTCATCTAAAAAATAATATTAATAATTAATCCTCATTTAAAAAATAATATGAATAATTAATCCTCATCTAAAAAATAATATGAATAATTAATCCTCATTTAAAATATAATATGAATAATAATTCCTCATTTAAAAAATAATATAATTAATCCTCATTTAAAAAATAATATGAATAATAATTCCTCATTTAAAAAATAATATAATTAATCCTCATTTAAAAAATAATATGAATAATAATTCCTCATTTAAAAAATAATATAATTAATCCTCATTTAAAAAATAATATGAATAATTAATCCTCATTTAAAAAATAATATGAATAATTAATCCTCATCTAAAAAATAATATTAATAATTAATCCTCATCTAAAAAATAATAATAATAATTAATCCTCATTTAAAAAATAATATGAATAATTAATCCTCATTTAAAAAATAATAATAATAATTAATCCTCATTTAAAAAATAATAATAATAATTAATCCTCATTCAAAAAAAAATAATAATAATTAATCCTCATTTAAAAAATAATAATAATAATTAATCCTCATTTAAAAAATAATAATAATTAATCCTCATTTAAAAAATAATAATAATAATTAATCCTCATTTAAAAAATAATATTAATAATTAATCCTCATCTAAAAAATAATATTAATAATTAATCCTCATCTAAAAAATAATAATAATAATTAATCCTCATCTAAAAAATAATATGAATAATTAATCCTCATTTAAAAAATAATATGAATAATTAATCCTCATTTAAAAAATAATAATAATAATTAATCCTCATTTAAAAAATAATATGAATAATTAATCCTCATTTAAAAAATAATAATAATAATTAATCCTCATTTAAAAAATAATAATAATAATTAATCCTCATTTAAAAATAATAATAATAATTAATCCTCATTTAAAAAATAATATGAATAATTAATCCTCATTTAAAAAATAATATGAATAATTAATCCTCATTTAAAAAATAATATGAATAATTAATCCTCATTTAAAAAATAATATGAATAATTAATCCTCATTTAAAAAATAATATGAATAATTAATCCTCATTTAAAAAATAATAATAATAATTAATCCTCATCTAAAAAATAATATTAATAATTAATCCTAATTTAAAAATAATAATAATTAATCCTCATTTAAAAAATAATATGAATAATTAATCCTCATTTAAAAAATAATATGAATAATTAATCCTCATTTAAAAAATAATAATAATAATTAATCCTCATTTAAAAAATAATATGAATAATTAATCCTCATTTAAAAAATAATATGAATAATTAATCCTCATTTAAAAAATAATATGAATAATTAATCCTCATCTAAAAAATAATAATAATAATTAATCCTCATCTAAAAAATAATATGAATAATTAATCCTCATTTAAAAAATAATAATAATAATTAATCCTCATTTAAAAAATAATAATAATAATTAATCCTAATTTAAAAAATAATAATAATAATTAATCCTCATTTAAAAATAATAATAATAATTAATCCTCATTTAAAAATAATATGAATAATTAATCCTCATTTAAAAAATAATATGAATAATTAATCCTCATTTAAAAAATAATATGAATAATTAATCCTCATTTAAAAAATAATATGAATAATTAATCCTCATTTAAAAAATAATATGAATAATTAATCCTCATTTAAAAAATAATATGAATAATTAATCCTCATTTAAAAAATAATATGAATAATTAATCCTCATTTAAAAAATAATATGAATAATTAATCCTCATTTAAAAAATAATATGAATAATTAATCCTCATTTAAAAAATAATATGAATAATTAATCCTCATCTAAAAAATAATAATAATAATTAATCCTCATCTAAAAAATAATATGAATAATTAATCCTCATTTAAAAAATAATAATAATAATTAATCCTCATTTAAAAAATAATAATAATAATTAATCCTAATTTAAAAAATAATAATAATAATTAATCCTCATTTAAAAATAATAATAATAATTAATCCTCATTTAAAAAATAATATGAATAATTAATCCTCATTTAAAAAATAATATGAATAATTAATCCTCATTTAAAAAATAATATGAATAATTAATCCTCATTTAAAAAATAATATGAATAATTAATCCTCATTTAAAAAATAATATGAATAATTAATCCTCATTTAAAAAATAATATGAATAATTAATCCTCATTTAAAAAATAATAATAATAATTAATCCTCATCTAAAAAATAATATTAATAATTAATCCTAATTTAAAAATAATAATAATAATTAATCCTCATTCAAAAAAAAATAATAATAATTAATCCTCATTTAAAAAATAATAATAATAATTAATCCTCATCTAAAAAATAATATGAATAATTAATCCTCATTTAAAAAAATAATAATAATTAATCCTAATTTAAAAATAATAATAATAATTAATCCTCATTTAAAAAAAAATAATAATAATTAATCCTCATCTAAAAAATAATAATAATAATTAATCCTCATTTAAAAAATAATAATAATAATTAATCCTCATTTAAAAAAAAATAATAATAATTAATCCTCATCTAAAAAATAATATTAATAATTAATCCTAATTTAAAAATAATAATAATAATTAATCCTCATTTAAAAAAAAATAATAATAATTAATCCTCATCTAAAAAATAATAATAATAATTAATCCTCATTTAAAAAATAATAATAATAATTAATCCTCATTTAAAAAAAAAAATAATAATTAATCCTCATTTAAAAAATAATATTAATAATTAATCCTCACTTATAAAATAATAATAATAATTAATCCACATTTAAAAAATAATAATAATAATTAATCCTCATTTAAAAAATAATAATAATAATTAATCCTCATTTAAAAAAATAATAATAATAATTAATCCTCATTTAAAAAATAATAATAATAATTAATCCTCATTTAAAAAATAATATTAATAATTAATCCTCATTTAAAAAAAATAATAATAATTAATCCTCATTTAAAAAATAATATTAATAATTAATCCTCATTTAAAAAAAATAATAATAATTAATCCTCATTTAAAAAATAATATTAATAATTAATCCTCATTTAAAAAATAATATTAATAATTAATCCTCATTTAAAAATAATAATAATAATTAATCCTCATTTAAAAAATAATATTAATAATTAATCCTCATTTAAAAAAAATAATAATAATTAATCCTCATTTAAAAAATAATATTAATAATTAATCCTCATTTAAAAAATAATAATAATAATAATTAATCCTCATTTAAAAAATAATAATAATAATTAATCCTCATTTAAAAAAATAATAATAATAATTAATCCTCATTTAAAAAAATAATAATAATAATTAATCCTCATTTAAAAAATAATAATAATAATTAATCCTCATTTAAAAAATAATAATAATAATTAATCCTCATCTAAAAAATAATATGAATAATTAATCCTCATCTAAAAAATAATAATAATAATTAATCCTCATTTAAATAATAATAATAATAATTAATCCTCATTTAAAAAATAATATGAATAATTACTCCTCATTTAAAAAATAATATGAATAATTAATCCTCATTTAAAAAATAATATGAATAATTAATCCTCATTTAAAAAATAATATGAATAATTAATCCTCATTTAAAACATAATATGAATAATTAATCCTCATTAAAAAATAATAATAATTAATCCTCATTTAAAAAATAATAATAATAATTAATCCTCATTTAAAAAATAATAATAATAATTAATCCTCATTTAAAAAATAATATGAATAATTAATCCTCATCTAAAAAATAATAATCATAATTAATCCTCATTTAAAAAATAATATGAATAATTAATCCTCATTTAAAAAATAATAATAATTAATCCTCATTTAAAATATAATAATCATAATTAATCCTCATTTAAAAAATAATATGAATAATTAATCCTCATTTAAAAAATAATATGAATAATTAATCCTCATTTAAAAAATAATATGAATAATTAATCCTCATTTAAAAAAAATAATAATAATTAATCCTCATCTAAAAAATAATATTAATAATTAATCCTAATTTAAAAATAATAATAATAATAATTAATCCTCATTCAAAAAAAAATAATAATAATTAATCCTCATTTAAAAAATAATAATAATAATTAATCCTCATCTAAAAAATAATATGAATAATAATTCCTCATTTAAAAAAATAATAATAATAATTAATCCTCATTTAAAAAAAAATAATAATAATTAATCCTCATCTAAAAAATAATATTAATAATTAATCCTAATTTAAAAATAATAATAATAATTAATCCTCATCTAAAAAATAATAATAATAATTAATCCTAATTTAAAAAATAATAATAATAATTAATCCTCATTTAAAAAATAATATTAATAATTAATCCTCATTTAAAAAATAATAATAATAATTAATCCTCATTTAAAAAATAATAATAATAATTAATCCTCATCTAAAAAATAATATTAATAATTAATCCTCATTTAAAAAATAATAATAATAATTAATCCTCATTTAAAAAATAATATGAATAATTAATCCTCATTTAAAAAATAATAATAATAATTAATCCTCATTTAAAAAATAATAATAATAATTAATCCTCATCTAAAAAATAATAATAATAATTAATCCTCATTTAAAAAATAATAATAATAATTAATCCTCATTTAAAAAATAATATGAATAATTAATCCTCATTTAAAAAATAATAATAATAATTAATCCTCATTTAAAAAATAATAATAATAATTAATCCTCATCTAAAAAATAATATTAATAATTAATCCTCATCTAAAAAATAATAATAATAATTAATCCTCATTTAAAAAATAATATGAATAATTAATCCTCATTTAAAAAATAATATGAATAATTAATCCTCATTTAAAAAATAATATGAATAATCCTCATTTAAAAAATAATAATAATAATTAATCCTCATTTAAAAAATAATATGAATAATTAATCCTCATTTAAAAAATAATAATAATAATTAATCCTCATTTAAAAAATAATATGAATAATTAATCCTCATTTAAAAAATAATATGAATAATCAATCCTCATTTAAAAAATAATAATAATAATTAATCCTCATTTAAAAAATAATAATAATAATTAATCCTCATTTAAAAAATAATATGAATAATTAATCCTCATTTAAAAAATAATATGAATAATCAATCCTCATTTAAAAAATAATAATAATAATTAATCCTCATTTAAAAAATAATATGAATAATTAATCCTCATTTAAAAAATAATATGAATAATTAATCCTCATTTAAAAAATAATAATAATAATTAATCCTCATTTAAAAAATAATAATAATAATTAATCCTCATTTAAAAAATAATATGAATAATCAATCCTCATTTAAAAAATAATAATAATAATTAATCCTCATTTAAAAAATAATAATAATAATTACTCCTCATCTAAAAAATAATATGAATAATTAATCCTCATTTAAAAAAAAATAATAATAATTAATCCTCATTTAAAAAATAATAATAATAATTAATCCTCATTTAAAAAATAATATGAATAATTAATCCTCATTTAAAAAATAATATGAATAATCAATCCTCATTTAAAAAAAAATAATAATAATTAATCCTCATCTAAAAAATAATATGAATAATTAATCCTCATTTAAAAAATAATAATAATAATTAATCCTCATTTAAAAAATAATAATAATAATTAATCCTCATTTAAAAAAAAATAATAATAATTAATCCTCATCTAAAAAATAATAATAATAATTAATCCTCATTTAAAAAATAATATGAATAATTAATCCTCATCAAAAAAATAATAATAATAATTAATCCTCATTTAAAAAATAATATGAATAATTAATCCTCATTTAAAAAATAATATGAATAATCAATCCTCATCAAAAAAATAATAATAATAATTAATCCTCATTTAAAAAATAATATGAATAATTAATCCTCATTTAAAAAATAATAATAATAATGAATCCTCATTTAAAAAATATGAATAATTAATCCTCATTTAAAAAATAATAATAATAATCAATCCTCATTTAAAAAATAATAATAATAATTTATCCTCATTTAAAAAATATGAATAATTAATCCTCATTTAAAAAATAATAATAATAATTAATCCTCATTTAAAAAATAATATGAATAATTAATCCTCATCTAAAAAATAATAATAATTAATCCTCATTTAAAAAATAATATGAATAATTAATCCTCATCTAAAAAATAATATTAATAATTAATCCTCATTTAAAAAATAATATGAATAATTAATCCTCATCTAAAAAATAATAATAATAATTAATCCTCATTTAAAAAATAATATGAATAATTAATCCTCATTTAAAAAATAATATGAATAATTAATCCTTATCTAAAAAATAATATGAATAATTAATCCTCATTTAAAAAATAATATGAATAATTAATCCTCATTTAAAAAATAATATGAATAAGTTATCCTCATTTAAAAAATAATATGAATAATTAATCCTCATCTAAAAAATAATATTAATAATCAACCCTCATTTAAAAAATAATATTAATAATAAATCCTCATTTAAAATATAATATGAATAATTAATCCTCATTTAAAAAATAATATGAATAATTAATCCTCATTTAAAAAATAATATGAATAATTAATCCTCATTTAAAAAATAATATTAATAATCAACCCTCATTTAAAAAATAATATTAATAATAAATCCTCATTTAAAATATAATATGAATAATTAATCCTCATTTAAAAAATAATATGAATAATTAATCCTCATTTAAAAAATAATATGAATAATTAATCCTCATCTAGAGATAACATGAGAACAGCAATGCAAAGAATCCAAATAATATGAATAATGAATCCTCATCTAAAAAATAATAATAATATATCCTCATTTAAAAAATAATATGAATAATTAATCCTCATTTAAAAAATAATATGAATAATAAATCCTCATTTAAAAAATAATATGAATAATTAATCCTCATTTAAAATATAATATGAATAATTAATCCTCATTTAAAAAATAATATGAATAATTAATCCTCATTTAAAAAATATGAATAATTAATCCTCGTTTAAAAAATAATAATAATAATTAATCCTCATTTAAAAAATAATATAATTAATCCTCATTTAAAAAAGATTAATAATAATTAATCCTCATTTAAAAAAATAATATGAATAATTAATCCTCATTTAAAAAATATGAATAATTAATCCTCATTTAAAAAATAATAATAATAATTAATCCTCATTTAAAAAATAATATGAATAATTAATCCTCATTTAAAAAATAATATGAATAATAAATCCTCATTTAAAATATATGAATAATTAATCCTCATTTAAAACATAATATGAATAATTAATCCTCATTTAAAAAATAATATGAATAATTAATCCTCATTTAAAAAATAATAATAATAATTAATCCTCATTTAGAAAATAATATGAATAATTAATCCTCATTTAAAAAATAATAATAATAATTAATCCTCATTTAAAATATAATAATCATAATTAATCCTCATTTAAAAAATAATATGAATAATTAATCCTCATTTAAAAAATAATATGAATAATTATCCTCATCTAAAAAATAATATGAATAATTAATCCTCATTTAAAACATAATATGAATAATTAATCCTCATTTAAAAAATATGAATAAATTATCCTCATTTAAAAAATAATATGAATAATTAATCCTCATTTAAAATATAATATGAATAATTAATCCTCATTTAAAAAATAATATGAATAATTAATCCTCATTTAAAAAATAATAATAATAATTAATCCTCATTTAAAAAATAATATGAATAATTAATCCTCATTTAAAAAATAATATGAATAATTAATCCTCATTTAAAATATAATATGAATAATTAATCCTCATCTAAAAAATAATAATAATAATTAATCCTCATTTAAAAAATAATAATAATAATTAATCCTCATTTAAAAAATAATAAGAATAATTAATCCTCATCTAAAAAATAATAATAATAATTAATTCTCATTTAAAAAATAATATGAATAATTAATCCTCATCTAAAAAATAATAATAATAATTAATCCTCATTTAAAAAATAATAATAATAATTAATCCTCATTCAAAAAAAAATAATAATAATTAATCCTCATTTAAAAAATAATAATAATAATTAATCCTCATTTAAAAAATAATAAGAATAATTAATCCTCATTTAAAAAATAATAATAATAATTAATCCTCATTTAAAAAATAATAATAATAATTAATCCTCATTTAAAATATATGAATAATTAATCCTCATCTAAACAATAATATGAATAATTAATCCTCATTTAAAAAATAATAATTAATCCTCATTTAAAAAATAATAATTAATCCTCATCTAAAAAATAATATGAATAATTAATCCTCATCTAAACAATAATAATAATAATTAATTCTCATTTAAAATATAATATGAATAATTAATCCTCATTTAAAAAATAATATGAATAATTAATCCTCATTTAAAAAATAATAATAATAATTAATCCTCATTTAAAAAATAATATGAATAATTAATCCTCATTTAAAAAATAATATGAATAATTAATCCTCATTTAAAATATAATATGAATAATTAATCCTCATCTAAAAAATAATAATAATAATTAATCCTCATTTAAAAAATAATAATAATAATTAATCCTCATTTAAAAAATAATAAGAATAATTAATCCTCATCTAAAAAATAATAATAATAATTAATTCTCATTTAAAAAATAATATGAATAATTAATCCTCATCTAAAAAATAATAATAATAATTAATCCTCATTTAAAAAATAATAATAATAATTAATCCTCATTTAAAAAATAATAATAATAATTAATCCTCATTTAAAAAATAATAATAATAATTAATCCTCATTTAAAAAATAATAATAATAATTAATCCTCATTTAAAAAATAATAATAATAATTAATCCTCATTTAAAAAATAATAATAATAATTAATCCTCATTTAAAAAATAATAATAATAATTAATCCTCATCTAAAAAATAATAATAATAATTAATCCTCATCTAAAAAATAATATGAATAATTAATCCTCATTTAAAAAATAATAATAATAATTAATCCTCATTTAAAAAATAATAAGAATAATTAATCCTCATTTAAAAAATAATAATAATTAATCCTCATTTAAAAAATAATAATAATAATTAATTCTCATTTAAAATATAATATGAATAATTAATCCTCATCTAAAAAATAATAATAATAATTAATCCTCATTTAAAAAATAATAATAATAATTAATCCTCATTTAAAAAATAATATGAATAATTAATCCTCATTTAAAAAATAATATGAATAATTAATCCTCATTTAAAAAATAATAATTAATCCTCATTTAAAAAATAATATGAATAATTAATCCTCATCTAAACAATAATATGAATAATTAATCCTCATTTAAAATATAATATGAATAATTAATCCTCATTTAAAAAATAATAATAATAATTAATCCTCATTTAAAAAATAATAATAATAATTAATCCTCATTTAAAAAATAATAATAATAATTAATCCTCATTTAAAAAATAATAATAATAATTAATCCTCATTTAAAATATAATAATAATAATTAATCCTCATTTAAAATAAAATAATAATAATTAATCCTCATCTAAAATATAATATTAATAATTAATCCTCATTTAAAATATAATATGAATAATTAATCCTCATTTAAAAAATAATAATAATAATTAATCCTCATTTAAAAAATAATAATAATAATTAATCCTCATTTAAAAAATAATAATAATAATTAATCCTCATTTAAAAAATAATAATAATAATTAATCCTCATTTAAAAAATAATAATAATAATTAATCCTCATTTAAAATAAAATAATAATAATTAATCCTCATCTAAAATATAATATTAATAATTAATCCTCATTTAAAATATAATATGAATAATTAATCCTCATTTAAAAAATAATAATAATAATTAATCCTCATTTAAAAAATAATAATAATAATTAATCCTCATTTAAAATATAATAATAATAATTAATCCTCATTTAAAATATAATAATAATAATTAATCCTCATTTAAAATAAAATAATAATAATTAATCCTCATCTAAAATATAATAATAATAATTAATCCTCATTTAAAATAAAATAATAATAATTAATCCTCATCTAAAATATAATATTAATAATTAATCCTCATTTAAAATATAATATGAATAATTAATCCTCATTTAAAAAATAATAATAATAATTAATCCTCATTTAAAAAATAATAATAATAATTAATCCTCATTTAAAAAATAATAATAATAATTAATCCTCATTTAAAAAATAATAATAATAATTAATCCTCATTTAAAATAAAATAATAATAATTAATCCTCATCTAAAATATAATATTAATAATTAATCCTCATTTAAAATATAATATGAATAATTAATCCTCATTTAAAAAATAATAATAATAATTAATCCTCATTTAAAAAATAATAATAATAATTAATCCTCATTTAAAATATAATAATAATAATTAATCCTCATTTAAAATATAATAATAATAATTAATCCTCATTTAAAATAAAATAATAATAATTAATCCTCATTTAAAATATAATAATAATAATTAATCCTCATCTAAAATAAAATAATAATAATTAATCCTCATCTAAAATATAATATTAATAATTAATCCTCATCTAAAAAATAATATGAATAATTAATCCTCATTTAAAAAATAATAATAATAATTAATACTCATTTAAAATAAAATAATAATAATTAATCCTCATCTAAAATATAATAATAATAATTAATCCTCATCTAAAATATAATAATAATAATTAATCCTCATCTAAAAAATAATATGAATAATCAATCCTCATTTAAAAAATAATATGAATAATTAATCCTCATCTAAAAAATAATATGAATAATTAATCCTCATCTAAAAAATAATAATAATAATTAATACTCATTTAAAATAAAATAATAATAATTAATCCTCATCTAAAATATAATAATAATAATTAATCCTCATCTAAAATATAATAATAATAATTAATCCTCATTTAAAAAATAATATGAATAATTAATCCTCATCTAAAAAATAATATGAATAATTAATCCTCATCTAAAAAATAATAATAATAATTAATCCTCATTTAAAATAAAATAATTATAATTAATCCTCATCTAAAATATAATATTAATAATTAATCCTCATTTAAAATAAAATAATAATAATTAATCCTCATCTAAAATATAATAATAATAATTAATCCTCATTTAAAATATAATAATAATAATTAATCCTCATCTAAAAAATAATAATAATAATTAATCCTCATTTAAAATAAAATAATAATAATTAATCCTCATCTAAAATACAATATTAATAATTAATCCTCATTTAAAATAAAATAATAATAATAATTAATCCTCATTTAAAATAAAATAATAATAATTAATCCTCATCTAAAATATAATAATAATAATTAATCCTCATTTAAAATAAAATAATTATAATTAATCCTCATCTAAAAAAAATTATTAATAATTAATCCTCATTTAAAATAAAATAATAATAATTAATCCTCATCTAAAATATAATAATAATAATTAATCCTCATTTAAAATAAAATAATAATAATTAATCCTCATCTAAAATATAATAATAATAATTAATCCTCATCTAAAAAATAATAATAATAATTAATCCTCATTTAAAAAATAATAATAATAATTAATCCTCATTTAAAAAATAATAATAATAATTAATCCTCATTTAAAAAATAATATGAATAATTAATCCTCATTTAAAAAATAATATGAATAATTAATCCTCATTTAAAAAATAATAATTAATCCTCATTTAAAAAATAATATGAATAATTAATCCTCCTCTAAACAATAATATGAATAATTAATCCTCATTTAAAATATAATATGAATAATTAATCCTCATTTAAAAAATAATAATAATAATTAATCCTCATTTAAAAAATAATAATAATAATTAATCCTCATTTAAAAAATAATAATAATAATTAATCCTCATTTAAAAAATAATAATAATAATTAATCCTCATTTAAAATATAATAATAATAATTAATCCTCATTTAAAATAAAATAATAATAATTAATCCTCATCTAAAATATAATAATAATAATTAATCCTCATTTAAAAAATAATAATAATAATTAATCCTCATTTAAAATATAATAATAATAATTAATCCTCATTTAAAATAAAATAATTATAATTAATCCTCATCTAAAAAATAATATTAATAATTAATCCTCATTTAAAATAAAATAATAATAATTAATCCTCATTTAAAAAATAATAATAATAATTAATCCTCATTTAAAATAAAATAATAATAATTAATCCTCATCTAAAATATAATAATAATAATTAATCCTCATCTAAAAAAAAATATGAATAATTAATCCTCATTTAAAATAAAATAATAATTAATCCTCATTTAAAAAATAATAATAATAATTAATCCTCATTTAAAATATAATAATAATAATTAATCCTCATTTAAAATAAAATAATTATAATTAATCCTCATCTAAAAAAAAATATGAATAATTAATCCTCATTTAAAATAAAATAATAATAATTAATCCTCATTTAAAAAATAATATTAATAATTAATCCTCATTTAAAATAAAATAATAATAATTAATCCTCATTTAAAATATAATAATAATAATTAATCCTCATTTAAAATAAAATAATAATAATTAATCCTCATCTAAAATATAATAATAATAATTAATCCCCATTTAAAAAATAATAATAATAATTAATCCTCATTTAAAAAATAATAATAATAATTAATCCTCATTTAAAAAATAATAATAATAATAATTAATCCTCATTTAAAAAATAATATGAATAATTAATCCTCATTTAAAAAATAATATGAATAATTAATCCTCATTTAAAAAATTATAATTAATCCTCATTTAAAAAATAATATGAATAATTAATCCTCATCTAAACAATAATATGAATAATTAATCCTCATTTAAAATATAATATGAATAATTAATCCTCATTTAAAAAATAATAATAATAATTAATCCTCATTTAAAATAAAATAATAATAATTAATCCTCATCTAAAAAATAATATTAATAATTAATCCTCATTTAAAATATAATAATAATTAATCCTCATTTAAAAAATAATAATAATAATTAATCCTCATTTAAAATAAAATAATAATAATTAATCCTCATCTAAAAAATAATAATAATAATTAATCCTCATTTAAAATAAAATAATAATAATTAATCCTCATTTAAAATAAAATAATAATAATTAATCCTCATTTAAAAAATAATAATAATAATTAATCCTCATTTAAAATAAAATAATAATAATTACTCCTCATTTAAAAAATAATAATAATAATTAATCCTCATTTAAAATAAAATAATAATAATTAATCCTCATCTAAAAAATAATAATAATAATTAATCCTCATTTAAAATAAAATAATAATAATTAATCCTCATTTAAAATAAAATAATAATAATTAATCCTCATTTAAAAAATAATAATAATAATTAATCCTCATTTAAAATATAATATTAATAATTACTCCTCATTTAAAATATAATAATAATAATTAATCCTCATTTAAAATAAAATAATAATAATTAATCCTCATCTAAAAAATAATAATAATTAATCCTCATTTAAAATAAAATAATAATAATTAATCCTCATTTAAAATAAAAAAATAATAATTAATCCTCATTTAAAAAATAATAATAATAATTAATCCTCATTTAAAATAAAATAATAATAATTACTCCTCATTTAAAAAATAATAATAATAATTAATCCTCATTTAAAATAAAATAATAATAATTAATCCTCATCTAAAAAATAATATTAATAATTAATCCTCATTTAAAATATAATAATAATAATTAATCCTCATCTAAAATATAATAATAATAATTAATCCTCATCTAAAATATAATATTAATAATTAATCCTCATCTAAAAAATAATAATAATAATTAATCCTCATTTAAAATATAATATTAATAATTACTCCTCATTTAAAAAATAATAATAATAATTAATCCTCATTTAAAATAAAATAATAATAATTAATCCTCATCTAAAATATAATATTAATAATTACTCCTCATTTAAAATATAATAATAATAATTAATCCTCATTTAAAATATAATAATAATAATTAATCCTCATTTAAAATAAAATAATAATAATTAATCCTCATTTAAAAAATAATAATAATAATTAATCCTCATCTAAAAAATAATAATAATAATTAATCCTCATCTAAAATATAATAATAATAATTAATCCTCATTTAAAAAATAATAATAATAATTAATCCTCATTTAAAATATAATAATAATAATTAATCCTCATTTAAAAAATAATAATAATAATTAATCCTCATTTAAAATATAATAATAATAATTAATCCTCATTTAAAAAATAATAATAATAATTAATCCTCATTTAAAATATAATAATAATAATTAATCCTCATTTAAAATAAAATAATAATAATTAATCCTCATTTAAAAAATAATAATAATAATTAATCCTCATCTAAAATATAATAATAATAATTAATCCTCATTTAAAAAATAATAATAATAATTAATCCTCATTTAAAATATAATAATAATAATTAATCCTCATTTAAAAAATAATATGAATAATTAATCCTCATCTAAAAAATAATATTAATAATTAATCCTCATTTAAAATAAAATAATAATAAATGATCCTCATCTAAAATATAATATTAATAATTAATCCTCATCTAAAAAATAATAATAATAATTAATCCTCATTTAAAAAATAATATAAATAATTAATCCTCATTTAAAATAAAATAATATTAATTAATCCTCATCTAAAATATAATAATAATAATTAATCCTCATTTAAAAAATAATAATAATAATTAATCCTCATTTAAAAAATAATATGAATAATTAATCCTCATCTAAAAAATAATATGAATAATTAATCCTCATTTAAAAAATAATATGAATAATTAATCCTCATTTAAAAAATAATATGAATAATTAATCCTCATTTAAAAAATAATAATAATAATTAATCCTCATTTAAAAAATAATAATAATAATTAATCCTCATTTAAAAAATAATAATAATAATTAATCCTCATCTAAAATATAATATGAATAATTAATCCTCATTTAAAAAATAATATGAATAATTAATCCTCATTTAAAAAATAATAATAATAATTAATCCTCATTTAAAAAATAATAATAATAATTAATCCTCATTTAAAAAATAATAATAATAATTAATCCTCATTTAAAAAATAATATGAATAATTAATCCTCATCTAAAAAATAATATGAATAATTAATCCTCATTTAAAAAATAATATGAATAATTAATCCTCATTTAAAAAATAATAATAATAATTAATCCTCATCTAAAAAATAATAATAATAATTACTCCTCATTTAAAATAAAATAATAATAATTAATCCTCATTTAAAATAAAATAATAATAATTAATCCTCATTTAAAAAATAATAATAATAATTAATCCTCATTTAAAATAAAATAATAATAATTACTCCTCATTTAAAAAATAATAATAATAATTAATCCTCATTTAAAATAAAATAATAATAATTAATCCTCATCTAAAAAATAATATTAATAATTAATCCTCATTTAAAATATAATAATAATAATTAATCCTCATTTAAAATATAATAATAATAATTAATCCTCATCTAAAATATAATATTAATAATTATTCCTCATCTAAAAAATAATAATAATAATTAATCCTCATTTAAAATATAATATTAATAATTAATCCTCATTTAAAATAAAATAATAATAATTACTCCTCATTTAAAAAATAATAATAATAATTAATCCTCATTTAAAATAAAATAATAATAATTAATCCTCATTTAAAAAATAATATTAATAATTAATCCTCATTTAAAATAAAATAATAATAATTACTCCTCATTTAAAAAATAATAATAATAATTAATCCTCATTTAAAATAAAATAATAATAATTAATCCTCATTTAAAAAATAATATTAATAATTAATCCTCATTTAAAATAAAATAATAATAATTACTCCTCATTTAAAAAATAATAATAATAATTAATCCTCATTTAAAATATAATATTAATAATTAATCCTCATTTAAAATAAAATAATAATAATTACTCCTCATTTAAAAAATAATAATAATAATTAATCCTCATTTAAAATAAAATAATAATAATTAATCCTCATCTAAAATATAATATTAATAATTAATCCTCATTTAAAATATAATAATAATAATTAATCCTCATTTAAAAAATAATAATAATTACTCCTCATTTAAAAAATAATAATAATAATTAATCCTCATTTAAAATAAAATAATAATAATTAATCCTCATCTAAAAAATAATAATAATAATTAATCCACATTTAAAATATAATAATAATAATTAATCCTCATTTAAAATAAAATAATAATAATTACTCCTCATTTAAAAAATAATAATAATTAATCCTCATTTAAAATATAATAATAATAATTAATCCTCATTTAAAATATAATAATAATAATTAATCCTCATTTAAAATATAATAATAATAATTAATCCTCATTTAAAATAAAATAATAATAATTAATCCTCATTTAAAAAATAATAATAATAATTAATCCTCATCTAAAAAATAATAATAATAATTAATCCTCATTTAAAAAATAATAATAATAATTAATCCTCATCTAAAATATAATAATAATAATTAATCCTCATTTAAAAAATAATAATAATAATTAATCCTCATTTAAAATATAATAATAATAATTAACCCTCATTTAAAATAAAATAATAATAATTAATCCTCATCTAAAAAATAATAATAATGATTAATCCTCATTTAAAATAAAATAATAATAATTAATCCTCATTTAAAAAATAATAATAATAATTAATCCTCATTTAAAATAAAATAATAATAATTAATCCTCATCTAAAATATAATAATAATAATTAATCCTCATTTAAAAAATAATAATAATAATTAATCCTCATTTAAAAAATAATAATAATAATTAATCCTCATTTAAAATATAATAATAATAATTAATCCTCATTTAAAAAATAATAATAATAATTAATCCTCATTTAAAAAATAATAATAATAATTAATCCTCATCTAAAATATAATAATAATTAATCCTCATTTAAAAAATAATAATAATAATTAATCCTCATTTAAAATATAATAATAATAATTAATCCTCATTTAAAATAAAATAATAATAATTAATCCTCATCTAAAAAATAATAATAATTAATCCTCATTTAAAAAATAATAATAATAATTAATCCTCATTTAAAAAATAATAATAATAATTAATCCTCATTTAAAAAATAATAATAATAATTAATCCTCATCTAAAATATAATAATAATAATTAATCCTCATTTAAAATATAATAATAATAATTAATCCTCATTTAAAAAATAATAATAATAATTAATCCTCATTTAAAAAATAATAATAATAATTAATCCTCATCTAAAATATAATAATAATAATTAATCCTCATTTAAAATATAATAATAATAATTAATCCTCATTTAAAAAATAATAATAATAATTAATCCTCATTTAAAATATAATAATAATGATTAATCCTCATTTAAAATAAAATAATAATGATTAATCCTCATTTAAAAAATAATAATAATAATTAATCCTCATTTAAAATAAAATAATAATAATTAATCCTCATCTAAAATATAATAATAATAATTAATCCTCATTTAAAAAATAATAATAATAATTAATCCTCATTTAAAAAATAATAATAATAATTAATCCTCATTTAAAAAATAATAATAATAATTAATCCTCATCTAAAATATAATAATAATAATTAATCCTCATTTAAAATAAAATAATAATAATTAATCCTCATCTAAAAAATAATATTAATAATTAATCCTCATTTAAAATAAAATAATAATAATTAATCCTCATTTAAAAAATAATAATAATAATTAATCCTCATTTAAAATAAAATAATAATAATTAATCCTCATCTAAAATATAATAATAATAATTAATCCTCATCTAAAAAATAATATTAATAATTAATCCTCATTTAAAAAATAATATGAATAATTAATCCTCATCTAAAAAATAATATGAATAATTAATCCTCATTTAAAAAATAATATGAATAATTAATCCTCATTTAAAAAATAATATGAATAATTAATCCTCATTTAAAAAATAATAATAATAATTAATCCTCATTTAAAAAATAATAATAATAATTAATCCTCATTTAAAAAATAATAATAAGAATTAATCCTCATCTAAAATATAATATGAATAATTAATCCTCATTTAAAAAATAATATGAATAATTAATCCTCATTTAAAAAATAATAATAATAATTAATCCTCATTTAAAAAATAATAATAATAATTAATCCTCATTTAAAAAATAATAATAATAATTAATCCTCATTTAAAAAATAATATGAATAATTAATCCTCATCTAAAAAATAATATGAATAATTAATCCTCATTTAAAAAATAATATGAATAATTAATCCTCATTTAAAAAATAATAATAATAATTAATCCTCATCTAAAAAATAATAATAATAATTAATCCTCATTTAAAATAAAATAATAATAATTACTCCTCATTTAAAAAATAATAATAATAATTAATCCTCATTTAAAATAAAATAATAATAATTAATCCTCATCTAAAAAATAATATTAATAATTAATCCTCATTTAAAATATAATAATAATAATTAATCCTCATTTAAAATATAATAATAATAATTAATCCTCATCTAAAATATAATATTAATAATTAATCCTCATTTAAAAAATAATAATAATAATTAATCCTCATTTAAAATAAAATAATAATAATTAATCCTCATCTAAAAAATAATATTAATAATTAATCCTCATTTAAAATATAATAATAATAATTAATCCTCATTTAAAATATAATAATAATAATTAATCCTCATCTAAAAAATAATATTAATAATTAATCCTCATCTAAAAAATGATAATAATAATTAATCCTCATTTAAAATAAAATAATAATAATTAATCCTCATCTAAAAAATAATATTAATAATTAATCCTCATTTAAAATATAATATTAATAATTACTCCTCATTTAAAAAATAATAATAATAATTAATCCTCATTTAAAATAAAATAATAATAATTAATCCTCATCTAAAATATAATATTAATAATTAATCCTCATTTAAAATAAAATAATAATAATTAATCCTCATCTAAAAAATAATATTAATAATTAATCCTCATTTAAAATATAATATTAATAATTACTCCTCATTTAAAAAATAATAATAATAATTAATCCTTATTTAAAATAAAATAATAATAATTAATCCTCATCTAAAATATAATATTAATAATTAATCCTCATTTAAAATATAATAATAATAATTAATCCTCATTTAAAAAATAATAATAATTACTCCTCATTTAAAAAATAATAATAATAATTAATCCTCATTTAAAATAAAATAATAATAATTAATCCTCATCTAAAAAATAATAATAATAATTAATCCTCATTTAAAATATAATAATAATAATTAATCCTCATTTAAAATAAAATAATAATAATTACTCCTCATTTAAAAAATAATAATAATTAATCCTCATTTAAAATATAATAATAATAATTAATCCTCATTTAAAATATAATAATAATTAATCCTCATTTAAAATATAATAATAATAATTAATCCTCATTTAAAATAAAATAATAATAATTAATCCTCATTTAAAAAATAATAATAATAATTAATCCTCATCTAAAAAATAATAATAATAATTAATCCTCATTTAAAAAATAATAATAATAATTAATCCTCATCTAAAATATAATAATAATAATTAATCCTCATTTAAAAAATAATAATAATAATTAATCCTCATTTAAAATATAATAATAATAATTAACCCTCATTTAAAATAAAATAATAATAATTAATCCTCATCTAAAAAATAATAATAATGATTAATCCTCATTTAAAATAAAATAATAATAATTAATCCTCATTTAAAAAATAATAATAATAATTAATCCTCATTTAAAATAAAATAATAATAATTAATCCTCATCTAAAATATAATAATAATAATTAATCCTCATTTAAAAAATAATAATAATAATTAATCCTCATTTAAAAAATAATAATAATAATTAATCCTCATTTAAAAAATAATAATAATAATAATTAATCCTCATCTAAAATATAATAATAATAATTAATCCTCATTTAAAATAAAATAATAATAATTAATCCTCATCTAAAAATAATATTAATAATTAATCCTCATTTAAAATAAAATAATAATAATTAATCCTCATTTAAAAAATAATAATAATAATTAATCCTCATTTAAAATAAAATAATAATAATTAATCCTCATCTAAAATATAATAATAATAATTAATCCTCATCTAAAAAATAATATTAATAATTAATCCTCATTTAAAATAAAATAATAATAATTAATCCTCATCTAAAATATAATATTAATAATTAATCCTCTTCTAAAAAATAATAATAATAATTAATCCTCATTTAAAAAATAATATAAATAATTAATCCTCATTTAAAATAAAATAATATTAATTAATCCTCATCTAAAATATAATAATAATAATTAATCCTCATTTAAAAAATAATAATAATAATTAATCCTCATTTAAAAAATAATATGAATAATTAATCCTCATTTAAAAAATAATAATAATAATTAATCCTCATTTAAAAAATAATAATAATAATTAATCCTCATTTAAAATAAAATAATAATAATTAATCCTCATCTAAAAAATAATATTAATAATTAATCCTCATTTAAAAAATAATATGAATAATTAATCCTCATTTAAAAAATAATATGAATAATTAATCCTCATTTAAAATAAAATAATAATAATTAATCCTCATCTAAAATATAATATTAATAATTAATCCTCATTTAAAATAAAATAATAATAATTAATCCTCATCTAAAATATAATAATAATAATTAATCCTCATTTAAAAAATAATATGAATAATTAATCCTCATCTAAAAAATAATAATAATAATTAATCCTCATTTAAAAAATAATATGAATAATTAATCCTCATCTAAAAAATAATATGAATAATTAATCCTCATTTAAAAAATAATAATAATAATTAATCCTCATTTAAAAAATAATATGAATAATTAATCCTCATCTAAAATATAATATTAATAATTACTCCTCATTTAAAATATAATAATAATAATTAATCCTCATTTAAAATAAAATAATAATAATTACTCCTCATTTAAAAAATAATAGTAATAATTAATCCTCATTTAAAATAAAATAATAATAATTAATCCTCATCTAAAATATAATATTAATAATTAATCCTCATTTAAAATAAAATAATAATAATTAATCCTCATCTAAAATATAATAATAATAATTAATCCTCATTTAAAAAATAATATGAATAATTAATCCTCATCTAAAAAATAATAATAATAATTAATCCTCATTTAAAAAATAATATGAATAATTAATCCTCATCTAGAAAATAATATGAATAATTAATCCTCATTTAAAAAATAATAATAATAATTAATCCTCATTTAAAAAATAATATGAATAATTAATCCTCATTTAAAATATAATATTAATAATTACTCCTCATTTAAAATATAATAATAATAATTAATCCTCATTTAAAATAAAATAATAATAATTACTCCTCATTTAAAAAATAATAATAATTAATCCTCATTTAAAATAAAATAATAATAATTACTCCTCATTTAAAAAATAATAATAATTAATCCTCATTTAAAATATAATAATAATAATTAATCCTCATTTAAAATAAAATAATAATAATTACTCCTCATTTAAAAAATAATAATAATAATTAATCCTCATTTAAAATAAAATAATAATAATTAATCCTCATCTAAAATATAATATTAATAATTAATCCTCATTTAAAATAAAATAATAATAATTAATCCTCATCTAAAATATAATAATAATAATTAATCCTCATTTAAAAAATAATATGAATAATTAATCCTCATCTAAAAAATAATAATAATAATTAATCCTCATTTAAAAAATAATATGAATAATTAATCCTCATCTAGAAAATAATATGAATAATTAATCCTCATTTAAAAAATAATAATAATAATTAATCCTCATTTAAAAAATAATATGAATAATTAATCCTCATTTAAAATATAATATTAATAATTACTCCTCATTTAAAATAAAATAATAATAATTAATCCTCATCTAAAATATAATAATAATAATTAATCCTCATTTAAAATATAATAATAATAATTAAGCCTCATCTAAAATAAAATAATAATAATTAATCCTCATCTAAAATATAATAATAATAATTAATCCTCATTTAAAATAAAATAATAATAATTAATCCTCATTTAAAATATAATAATAATAATTAATCCTCATCTAAAATATAATAATAATAATTAATCCTCATTTAAAATATAATATTAATAATTACTCCTCATTTAAAATAAAATAATAATAATTAATCCTCATCTAAAATATAATAATAATAATTAATCCTCATTTAAAATATAATAATAATAATTAATCCTCATCTAAAAATATAATAATAATAATTAATCCTCATCTAAAATATAATAATAATAATTAATCCTCATTTAAAATAAAATAATAATAATTAAGCCTCATCTAAAATAAAATAATAATAATTAATCCTCATTTAAAATATAATATTAATAATTACTCCTCATTTAAAATATAATAATAATAATTAATCCTCATTTAAAATAAAATAATAATAATTAATCCTCATCTAAAATAAAATAATAATAATTAAGCCTCATCTAAAATAAAATAATAATAATTAATCCTCATCTAAAATATAATAATAATAATTAATCCTCATTTAAAATAAAATAATAATAATTAATCCTCATCTAAAATATAATAATAATAATTAATCCTCATTTAAAATAAAATAATAATAATTACTCCTCATTTAAAAAATAATAATAATAATTAATCCTCATTTAAAATAAAATAATAATAATTAATCCTCATCTAAAATATAATATTAATAATTAATCCTCATTTAAAATAAAATAATAATAATTAATCCTCATTTAAAAAATAATATGAATAATTAATCCTCATCTAAAAAATAATAATAATAATTAATCCTCATTTAAAAAATAGTATGAATAATTAATCCTCATCTAAAAAATAATATGAATAATTAATCCTCATTTAAAAAATAATAATAATTAATCCTCATTTAAAAAATAATATGAATAATTAATCCTCATTTAAAATATAATATTAATAATTACTCCTCATTTAAAATATAATAATAATAATTAATCCTCATTTAAAATAAAATAATAATAATTACTCCTCATTTAAAAAATAATAATAATTAATCCTCATTTAAAATAAAATAATAATAATTACTCCTCATTTAAAATAAAATAATAATTAATCCTCATTTAAAATAAAATAATAATAATTAATCCTCATCTAAAATATAATAATAATAATTAATCCTCATTTAAAATAAAATAATAATAATTAATCCTCATCTAAAATATAATAATAATAATTAATCCTCATTTAAAAAATAATAATAATAATTAATCCTCATCTAAAATAAAATAATAATAATTAATCCTCATTTAAAAAATAATAATAATAATTAATCCTCATTTAAAATAAAATAATAATAATTAATCCTCATTTAAAATATAATAATAATAATTAATCCTCATTTAAAAAATAATAATAATAATTAATCCTCATCTAAAATAAAATAATAATAATTAATCCTCATCTAAAATATAATAATAATAATTAATCCTCATTTAAAATAAAATAATAATAATTAATCCTCATCTAAAATATAATAATAATAATTAATCCTCATTTAAAATATAATAATAATAATTAATCCTCATCTAAAATAAAATAATAATAATTAATCCTCATTTAAAAAATAATAATAATAATTAATCCTCATTTAAAATATAATAATAATAATTAATCCTCATTTAAAATAAAATAATAATAATTACTCCTCATTTAAAATAAAATAATAATTAATCCTCATTTAAAATAAAATAATAATAATTAATCCTCATCTAAAATATAATAATAATAATTAATCCTCATTTAAAAAATAATAATAATAATTAATCCTCATTTAAAATAAATTAATAATTAATCCTCATTTAAAATAAAATAATAATAATTACTCCTCATTTAAAATAAAATAATAATTAATCCCCATTTAAAATAAAATAATAATAATTAATCCTCATCTAAAATATAATAATAATAATTAATCCTCATTTAAAAAATAATAATAATAATTAATCCTCATTTAAAATATAATAATAATAATTAATCCTCATTTAAAATAAAATAATAATAATTACTCCTCATTTAAAATAAAATAATAATTAATCCTCATTTAAAATAAAATAATAATAATTAATCCTCATCTAAAATATAATAATAATAATTAATCCTCATTTAAAATAAAATAATAATAATTAATCCTCATCTAAAATATAATAATAATAATTAATCCTCATTTAAAATAAAATAATAATAATTAATCCTCATCTAAAATATAATAATAATAATTAATCCTCATTTAAAATAAAATAATAATAATTAATCCTCATCTAAAATATAATAATAATAATTAATCCTCATTTAAAATAAAATAATAATAATTAATCCTCATCTAAAATATAATAATAATAATTAATCCTCATTTAAAATAAAATAATAATAATTAATCCTCATCTAAAATATAATAATAATAATTAATCCTCATCTAAAATAAAATAATAATAATTAATCCTCATCTAAAATATAATAATAATAATTAATCCTCATTTAAAATATAATAATAATAATTAATCCTCATTTAAAATATAATAATAATAATTAATCCTCATTTAAAATAAAATAATTATAATTAATCCTCATCTAAAAAATAATATTAATAATTAATCCTCATTTAAAATAAAATAATATTAATTAATCCTCATTTAAAAAATAATAATAATAATTAATCCTCATTTAAAATAAAATAATAATAATTAATCCTCATCTAAAATATAATAATAATAATTAATCCTCATCTAAAAAAAATATGAATAATTAATCCTCATTTAAAAAATAATAATAATAATTAATCCTCATTTAAAATATAATAATAATAATTAATCCTCATTTAAAATAAAATAATTATAATTAATCCTCATCTAAAAAAAAATATGAATAATTAATCCTCATTTAAAATAAAATAATAATAATTAATCCTCATTTAAAAAATAATATTAATAATTAATCCTCATTTAAAATAAAATAATAATAATTAATCCTCATTTAAAATATAATAATAATAATTAATCCTCATTTAAAATAAAATAATAATAATTAATCCTCATCTAAAATATAATAATAATAATTAATCCTCATTTAAAAAATAATAATAATAATTAATCCTCATTTAAAAAATAATAATAATAATTAATCCTCATTTAAAAAATAATAATAATAATTAATCCTCATTTAAAAAATAATATGAATAATTAATCCTCATTTAAAAAATAATATGAATAATTAATCCTCATTTAAAAAATTATAATTAATCCTCATTTAAAAAATAATATGAATAATTAATCCTCATTTAAACAATAATATGAATAATTAATCCTCATTTAAAATATAATATGAATAATTAATCCTCATTTAAAAAATAATAATAATAATTAATCCTCATTTAAAATAAAATAATAATAATTAATCCTCATCTAAAAAATAATAATAATTAATCCTCATTTAAAATATAATAATAATAATTAATCCTCATTTAAAATATAATAATAATAATTAATCCTCATCTAAAATATAATATTAATAATTAATCCTCATCTAAAAAATAATAATAATAATTAATCCTCATCTAAAAAATAATAATAATTAATCCTCATTTAAAATATAATAATAATAATTAATCCTCATTTAAAATATAATAATAATAATTAATCCTCATTTAAAATATAATAATAATAATTAATCCTCATTTAAAATATAATATTAATAATTACTCCTCATTTAAAATATAATAATAATAATTAATCCTCATTTAAAATAAAATAATAATAATTAATCCTCATCTAAAAAATAATAATAATAATCAATCCTCATTTAAAATAAAATAATAATAATTAATCCTCATTTAAAATAAAATAATAATAATTAATCCTCATTTAAAAAATAATAATAATAATTAATCCTCATTTAAAATAAAATAATAATAATTACTCCTCATTTAAAAAATAATAATAATAATTAATCCTCATCTAAAATATAATAATAATAATTAATCCTCATTTAAAATAAAATAATAATAATTAATCCTCATTTAAAAAATAATAATAATAATTAATCCTCATTTAAAATAAAATAATAATAATTACTCCTCATTTAAAAAATAATAATAATAATTAATCCTCATCTAAAATATAATAATAATAATTAATCCTCATTTAAAATAAAATAATAATAATTAATCCTCATCTAAAAAATAATATTAATAATTAATCCTCATTTAAAATATAATAATAATAATTAATCCTCATTTAAAATATAATAATAATAATTAATCCTCATCTAAAATATAATATTAATAATTAATCCTCATCTAAAAAATAATAATAATAAATCCTCATTTAAAATATAATATTAATAATTACTCCTCATTTAAAATATAATAATAATAATTAATCCTCATTTAAAATAAAATAATAATAATTAATCCTCATCTAAAAAATAATAATAATAATTAATCCTCATTTAAAATAAAATAATAATAATTAATCCTCATCTAAAAAATAATAATAATTAATCCTCATTTAAAATATAATAATAATAATTAATCCTCATTTAAAATATAATAATAATAATTAATCCTCATCTAAAATATAATATTAATAATTAATCCTCATCTAAAAAATAATAATAATAATTAATCCTCATCTAAAAAATAATAATAATTAATCCTCATTTAAAATATAATAATAATAATTAATCCTCATTTAAAATATAATAATAATAATTAATCCTCATTTAAAATATAATAATAATAATTAATCCTCATTTAAAATATAATATTAATAATTACTCCTCATTTAAAATATAATAATAATAATTAATCCTCATTTAAAATAAAATAATAATAATTAATCCTCATCTAAAAAATAATAATAATAATCAATCCTCATTTAAAATAAAATAATAATAATTAATCCTCATTTAAAATAAAATAATAATAATTAATCCTCATTTAAAAAATAATAATAATAATTAATCCTCATTTAAAATAAAATAATAATAATTACTCCTCATTTAAAAAATAATAATAATAATTAATCCTCATCTAAAATATAATAATAATAATTAATCCTCATTTAAAATAAAATAATAATAATTAATCCTCATTTAAAAAATAATAATAATAATTAATCCTCATTTAAAATAAAATAATAATAATTACTCCTCATTTAAAAAATAATAATAATAATTAATCCTCATCTAAAATATAATAATAATAATTAATCCTCATTTAAAATAAAATAATAATAATTAATCCTCATCTAAAAAATAATATTAATAATTAATCCTCATTTAAAATATAATAATAATAATTAATCCTCATTTAAAATATAATAATAATAATTAATCCTCATCTAAAATATAATATTAATAATTAATCCTCATCTAAAAAATAATAATAATAAATCCTCATTTAAAATATAATATTAATAATTACTCCTCATTTAAAATATAATAATAATAATTAATCCTCATTTAAAATAAAATAATAATAATTAATCCTCATCTAAAAAATAATAATAATAATTAATCCTCATTTAAAATAAAATAATAATAATTAATCCTCATTTAAAATAAAATAATAATAATTAATCCTCATTTAAAAAATAATAATAATAATTAATCCTCATTTAAAATAAAATAATAATAATTACTCCTCATTTAAAAAATAATAATAATAATTAATCCTCATCTAAAATATAATAATAATAATTAATCCTCATTTAAAATAAAATAATAATAATTAATCCTCATTTAAAAAATAATAATAATAATTAATCCTCATTTAAAATAAAATAATAATAATTAATCCTCATTTAAAAAATAATAATAATAATTAATCCTCATTTAAAAAATAATAATAATAATTAATCCTCATCTAAAATATAATAATAAAAATTAATCCTCATTTAAAATAAAATAATAATAATTAATCCTCATCTAAAATATAATAATAATAATTAATCCTCATCTAAAATATAATAATAATAATTAATCCTCATTTAAAATAAAATAATAATAATTACTCCTCATTTAAAAAATAATAATAATAATTAATCCTCATCTAAAATATAATAATAATAATTAATCCTCATTTAAAATAAAATAATAATAATTAATCCTCATCTAAAATATAATAATAATAATTAATCCTCATTTAAAATAAAATAATAATAATTAATCCTCATCTAAAAAATAATATTAATAATTAATCCTCATTTAAAATATAATAATAATAATTAATCCTCATTTAAAATATAATAATAATAATTAATCCTCATCTAAAATATAATATTAATAATTAATCCTCATCTAAAAAATAATAATAATAATTAATCCTCATTTTAAAATATAATATTAATAATTACTCCTCATTTAAAAAATAATAATAATAATTAATCCTCATTTAAAATAAAATAATAATAATTAATCCTCATCTAAAATATAATATTAATAATTACTCCTCATTTAAAATATAATAATAATAATTAATCCTCATTTAAAATATA